>NC_041384.1:193359393-193370045 GCF_002162155.2 Triticum dicoccoides | reverse complement strand
CCTAGTCATCACCAATTGCTTGATAGATGCTAGAGTGTATGTGCATGCTTTGTCACATATTGTTGGTTGCTTGATTTTCTCCATTCAAGGACATCCATTTGTAGTTTTGATTCTTTGGTTCTTCTTGGACAAATGGATGGACAAGAATGCCTAAGTAGTCCCTCTAGCTATCTATGCCTTTTCTCTTCTCAAAGTCTATTTACATCACAAAATTTGAAAAAGTCTTTTTCGGACCCTCCGGGTAAGGAGCACTAGGAGCCACCAATTCGTCAAGGGCTGACTTCCAAAACCTCTTAGTGAATTTTGGTCATACCAACTCATTCCTTTTAGTCCCACCGAAACCACTAAGTTGATCTAGATTTTCACGTCGGTGCCACCGATTAAAACAATTCGGTCTCACCAAGTTGTAGCAACTGCAAGCAAGTTCTGCATCTCGGTGCCACCGAACTGTTCTACTCGGCACCACTGACAGCTACTGGGTATATATACCACGGCTCGACTTTTGGAAATTCCTTCAAACACTCATGCCCGCGCCTCCCAGTGCTGCCACTCTTGGTCTTCGGGTCGTCACCGTCTCTGCCTATGCATCATCATCGCAGGTCTCCGCCGTCGTCAACGGGATTCGCCCCCGCCGTTGTCGCCATAGTGAACCATCGCCAAGTTAGGGTAGGTTCAACCCTTTGTGCTAATTCCTTACTCCGATTTAATGCACAAAGAAAATGCATGTATTCTTGCCATGATTGAAAGCTTCTTATCCACACAAAAATTCCTCTAGATTAAATTTGATGCAAAGTCTTAGGATTAGGTTTCCGCCGAACCCATCTCGGACCAACCGATCTGAAGTTTTCGGTCACACTAATTGGCCCTGGCCATTGCACTAAGTACAACTCGGTCTGGCCGAAGTGTACTGATCGGTGAGACCAAAAGTAGTTTCTTAGTGAAACCCTAGCATCTCGGAGTCACCGAACTGCAGCTTGGTCTGACCGAAACTGCATGTTTAGACTCTGTTAGTGCTTCGGTGTCACCGAGATTATCGAATCGGTAGCTCCGAAATGCTCTTTGCAGAAAACTAAAGTTAAGATATCGAATCAAATTTTGCCAAAACTAGATGTATTTTGTGATGCTCATCCACTCTACGTACACCCATCTATTCACAGTGTCAGTTGCAGATATCCCAGAGGCCAGTGATAGCCAGAACAAGTTAGAAGAGCAGATAAACCTTAGTGAGGGCACTAGTCCTTCTGGTAGCCATGATGAGGGAAGCAGAAGCATCCCTAGTAACTTGCCAAAGGCAGCTACCAGGCAGAGGAAGAAAAGAAATTATGATAGTGAAGATGAGGACTTTGTGATTGAGGAGGAAGTGACCTCCAAGAAGAATGTTGTGAAGAAGGAATATGTTGGTGCTGCTGCCACCACCAAACCTGGTCTATAGAAGAAAGCTCCAGCTAGAAGATCTCCAAGGTCCAAAGTCAGAGCCTCAACTCAAGAAACCATGAAGTTCACATTAGAAAAATCTGATGATGAGGCTACTGGAGGAAAGAAGAAGAGGGCTAGAACAACTACTGCAAAAGTGCTTGGAAGACCTTCCATGAGGGAAGGTGATGAGGAGGAGGAGGAAGAAGTGCCAGCTGCACTCCCTGCCAAGATTCCAAAGCTCATGAGTGATGCTATGAAGTCTGTTGCTGCACCCTCCAATCCCAAGACCAAAGCTCCACCTGCGGCACCCAAGTCAACAACCCCAAAGAGATCAACTAGGAATTTCCTACCTACAGAGAAGAACAAGGCCCTAGTGCCCGAGGTCCAAGAAGATGATGAGCCACTAGTGCTCAGGAAACTGAAGCCCAAGATCCCAAATCATAATGATGATCATCCAGTGGCAGAAAACATGAAGTTGAGGAAGGATCATGGTCTGAGACTATGGAGACAGACAGATCCATATGCCACAAGGAAAAGGACTGCTGTGGACTACCGTTTTCACACTAGATAACATCAGGACTTCTACGAGACTTTGCTACTTGACAAGAAGCCCATAGTCTGTGACATGAAATGGGTTGACCTAAAATACATTGACTCCAATGAAGACTATGTTCCCCATGTGCATGAGAGCTTAAGGCTGAATGGAGTTGATACGTTTGTTGGACAAAAGTTGACCAAATGGAAATGATGAGATGATCATGCAGTTCTACTCCACTGCCCACTTTAACCCTGATGGGAAGATTGTATGTATGGCTGAGGGAACCAGATACCAGTCATCAATTTCTGAATGGGCCAAGCTTATCAATGCCCCAAAGGAAGGAGAAGATGATCTTGATGTTTATAGCAAACCCAGGAAGGATCGCAACTCAATGGACAACATGTACAATCCTATACCCAATGCAACTCTCAAGACTCACAAGCTAGGTTCAATATACTATTTACTTGCATGAATGACCACAGTGAACACTATCTTGAGGCATACTTTGTTGCGCAAGTCTGGAGATCACAGGATGATACATGGTCATTCATGAAGGAAATATGCCCTAGAGGCAATAATAAAGTTATTATTTATTTCCTTATATATGATGATAAAAGTTTATTATTCATGCTAGAATTGTATTAACCAGAAACATAATACATGTGTGAATACATAGACAAACAGAGTGTCACTAGTATGCCTCTACTAGACTAGCTTGTTAATCAAAGATGGTTATGTTTCCTAACCATGGACAAAGAGTTGTCATTTGATTAACAGGATCACATCATTAGATGAATGATCTGATTGACACGACCCATTCCATTGGCTTAGCACCCGATCGTTTAGTATGTTGCTATTGCTTTCTTCATGACTTATACATGTTCCTATGACTATGAGATTATGCAACTCCCGTTTGCCGGAGGAACACTTTGTGTGCTACCAAACGTCACAACATAACCGGGTGATTATAAAGGAGCTCTACATGTGTCTCCAAAGGTACATGTTGGGTTGGCGTATTTCGAGATTAGGATTTGTCACTCTGATTGTCGGAGAGGTATCTCTGGGCCCTCTCGGTAATGCACATCACATAAGCCTTGCAAGCATTGCGACTAATGAGTTAGTTGCGGGATGATGGATTATGGAACGAGTAAAGAGACTTGCCAGTAACGAGATTGAACTAGGTATTGGATACCGACGATCGAATCTCGGGCAAGTAACATACCGATGACAAAGGGAACAACATATGTTGTTATGCGGTCTGACCGATAAAAGATCTTCGTAGAATATGTAGGAGCCAATATGAGCATCCAGGTTCCTCTATTGGTTATTGACCGAAGACGTGTCTCGGTCATGTCTACATTGTTCTCGAACCCGTAGGGTCCGCACACTTAAGGTTTCGATGACAGTTATATTATGAGTTTATGCATTTTGATGTACCGAAGTTTTTTCGGAGTCCCGGATGTGATCACGGACATGATGAGGAGTCTCGAAATGGTCAAGACATAAAGATTGATATATTGGAAGCCTATATTTGGATATCAGAAGTGTTCCGGGTGAAATAGGGATTTTACCGGATTACCGGGAGGTTACCGGAACCCCCCGGGAGGTATATGGGCCTTAGTGGGCCTTAGTGGAAGAGAGGAGAGGTGGCCAGAGATGGGCCGCGCGCCCCTCCCCCCTTGGTCCGAATAGGACAAGGAGAGGGGGACGGCCCCCCTTCCTCCTCTCTCTCCTCTTCCCCCCCCCTCCGCGAATCCTATTCCAACTAGGAAAGGGGGGAGTCCTACTCCCGGAGGGAGTAGGACTCCTCCTAGCGCGCCTCCTCTTGGCCGGCCCGCCCCCCTTCGAGCCTTTATATACGGAGGCAAGGGGCACCCCTAAGGACACAGGTTGATCCACGTGATCATATTCTTAGCCGTGTGCGGTGCCCCCTTCCACCATAGTCCTCGATAATATTGTAGCAGTGCTTAGGCGAAGCCCTGCGACGGTAGTACATCAAGATCGTCACCACGCCGTCGTGCTGACGGAACTCTTCCCCGACACTTTGCTGGATCGGAGTCCGGGGATCGTCATCGAGCTGAACGTGTGCTAGAACTCGGAGGTGCCGTAGTTTCGGTGCTTGATCGGTCGGGCCGTGAAGACATACGTCTACATCAACCAAGTTAACGCTTCTGCTGTCGATCTACAAGGGTACGTAGATCATACTCTCCCCTCTCTTTGCTATGCATCACCATGATCTTGCGTGTGCGTAGGAATTTTTTTGAAATTACTACGTTCCCCAACAGTGGTATCAGAGCCTAGGTTTTATATGTTGATGTTATATGCACGAGTAGAACACAAGTGAGCTGTGGGCGATATAAGTCATAGTGCTTACCAGCATGTCATACTTTGGTTCGGCGGTATTGTTGGACGAAGCGGCCCGGACCGACATTACGCGTACGCTTATGCGAGACCGGTTCTCCCGACATGCTTTGCACATAGGTGGCTTGCGGGTGACAGTTTCTCCAACTTTAGTAGAACCAAGTGTGGCTACGCCCGGTCCTTGCGAAGGTTAAAACAGCACCAACTTGACAAACTATCATTGTGGTTTTGATGCGTAGGTAAGGTTGGTTCTTGCTTAAGCCTGTAGCAGCCACGTAAAACTTGCAACAACAAAGTAGAGGACGTCTAACTTGTTTTTGCAGGGCATGTTGTGATGTGATATGGTCAAGACATGATGCTAAATTTTATTGTATGAGATGATCATGTTTTGTAACCGAGTTATCAGCAACTGGCAGGAGCCATATGGTTGTCGCTTTATTGTATGCAATGCAATCGCGCTGTAATGCTTTACTTTATCACTAAGCGGTAGCGATAGTCGTGGAAGCATAAGATTGGCGAGACGACAACGATGCTACGATGGAGATCAAGGTGTCGCGCCGGTGACGATGGTGATCATGACGGTGCTTTGGAGATGGAGATCACAAGCACAAGATGATGATGGCCATATCATATCACTTATATTGATTGCATGTGATGTTTATCTTTTATGCATCTTATCTTGCTTTGATTGATGGTAGCATTATAAGATGATCTCTCACAAATTATCAAGAAGTGTTCTCCCTGAGTATGCACCGTTGCGAAAGTTCTTCGTGCTGAGACACCACGTGATGATCGGGTGTGATAAGCTCTACGTTCAAATACAATGGGTGCAAAACAGTTGCACACGCGGAATACTCAGGTTATACTTGACGAGCCAAGCATATACAGATATGGCCTCGGAACACGGAGACCGAAAGGTCGAGCGTGAATCATATAGTAGATATGATCAACATAGTGATGTTCACCAATGAAACTACTCCATCTCACGTGATGATCGGACATGGTTTAGTTGATTTGGATCACGTAATCACTTAGAGGATTAGAGGGATGTCTATCTAAGTGGGAGTTCTTTAAGTAATATGATTAATTGAACCTAAATTTATCATGAACTTAGTACCTGATAGTATCTTGCTTGTTTATGTATGATTGAAGATAAATGGCCCGTGCTGTTGTTCCGTTGAATTTTAATGCGTTCCTTGAGAAAGCAAAGTTGAAAGATGATGGTAGCAATTACAAAGACTAGGTCCATAACTTGAGGATTATCCTCATTGCTGCACATAAGAATTACATCCTGGAAGCACCACTGGGTGCCAGGCCTGCTGCTGGAGCAACACCAGATGTTATGAACGTTTGGCAGAGCAAAGCTGATGACTACTCAATAGTTCAGTGTGCCATGCGTTACGGCTTAGAACCGGGACTTCAACGACGTTTTGAACGTCATGGAGCATATGAGATGTTCCAGGAGTTGAAGTTAATATTTCAAGCAAATGCCCGGATTGAGAGATATGAAGTCTCCAATAAGTTCTATAGCTGCAAGATGGAGGAGAACAGTTCTGTCAGTGAGCATATACTCAAAATGTCTGGGTATAATAATCACTTGATTCAAGTGGGAGTTAATCTTCCAGATGATTGCGTCATTGACAGAATTCTCCAATCACTGCCACCAAGCTACAAGAGCTTCATGATGAACTATAATATGCAAGGGATGAATAAGACTATTCCCGAGCTCTTCGCAATGCTGAAAGCTGCGGAGGTAGAAATCAAGAAGGAGCATCAAGTGTTGATGGTCAACAAGACCACTAGTTTCAAGAAAAAGGGCAAAGGGAAGAAGAAGGGGAACTTCAAGAAGAACAGCAAGCAAGTTGCTGCTCAAGAGAAGAAACCCAAGTCTGGACCTAAGCCTGAAACTGAGTGCTTCTACTGCAAGCAGACTGGTCACTGGAAGCGGAACTGCCCCAAGTATTTGGCGGATAAGAAGGATGGCAAGGTGAACAAAGGTATATGTGATATACATGTTATTGATGTGTACCTTACTAATGCTCGCAGTAGCACCTGGGTATTTGATACTGGTTCTGTTGCTAATATTTGCAACTCGAAATAGGGACTACGGATTAAGCGAAGATTGGCTAAGGACGAGGTGACGATGCGCGTGGGAAACGGTTCCAAAGTCGATGTGATCGCGGTCGGCACGCTACCTCTACATCTACCTTCGGGATTAATATTAGACCTAAATAATTGTTATTTGGTGCCAGCGTTAAGCATGAACATTATATCTGGATCTTGTTTGATGCGAGACGGTTATTCATTTATATCAGAGAATAATGGTTGTTCTATTTATATGAGTAATATCTTTTATGGTCATGCACCCTTGAAGAGTGGTCTATTCTTATTGTATCTCAATAGTAGTAACACACATATTCATAATGTTGGAGCCAAAAGATGCAGAGTTGATAATGATAGTGCAACTTATTTGTGGCACTGCCGTTTAGGTCATATCGGTGTAAAGCGCATGAAGAAACTCCATACTGATGGACTTTTGGAACCACTTGATTATGAATCACTTGGTACTTGCGAACCGTGCCTCATGGGCAAGAAGACTAAAACGCCGTTCTCCGGTTCTATGGAGAGAGCAACAGATTTGTTGGAAATCATACATACTGATGTATGTGGTCCGATGAATATTGAGGCTCGTGGCGGATATCGTTATTTTCTCACCTTCACAGATGACTTAAGCAGATATGGATATATCTACTTAATGAAACATAAGTCTGAAACGTTTAAAGAATTTCAGAGTGAAGTTGAAAATCATCATAACAAGAAAATAAAGTTTCTACGATCTGATCGTGGAGGAGAATATTTGAGTTACGAGTTTGGTGTACATTTGAAATAATGCGGAATAGTTTAGCAACTCACGCCACCCGGAACACCACAGCGTAATGGTGTGTCTGAACGTCGTAATGGTACTTTACTAGATATGGTGCGATCTATGATGTCTCTTACTGATTTACCGCTATCGTTTTGGGTTTATGCTTTGGAGATGGCCGCATTCACGTTAAATAGGGCACCATCAAAATCCGTTGAGACGACGCCTTATGAACTATGGTTTGGCAAGAAACCAAAGTTGTCATTTCTAAAAGTTTGGGGCTGCGATGCTTATTTGAAAGAGCTTCAACCTGATAAGCTCGAACCCAAATCAGAGAAATGTGTCTTCATAGGATATCCAAAGAAGACTATTGGATACACCTTCTATCACAGATCCGAAGGCAAGACTTTTGTTGCTAAGTTCAGAAACTTTCTGGAGAAGGAGTTTCTCTCGAAAGAAGTGAGTGGGAGGAAAGTAGAACTTGACGAGGTAACTGTACCTGCTCCCTTATTGGAAAGTAGTGCGTCACAGAAAACCATTTCTATGACACCTACACCAATTAGTGAGGAAGCTAATGATAATGATCATGAAACTTCAGAACAAGATACTACTGAACCTCGTAGATCAACCAGAGTGAGATCCACGCCAGAGTGGTACGGTAATACAGTTCTGGAAGTCATGCTACTAGATCATGATGAACCTACGAACTATGAAGAAGCGATGGTGAGCCCAGATTCCGCAAAATGGCTTGAAGCCATGAAATCTGAGATGGGATCCATGTATGAGAACAAAGTGTGGACTTTGGTTGACTTGCCCAATGATCGACAAGCAATTGAGAATAAATGGATCTTCAAGAAGAAGACTGACGCCGACGGTAATATTACTGTCTACAAAGCTCGACTTGTCGCAAAAGGGTTTCGGCAAGTTCAAGGGGTTGACTACAATGAGACCTTCTCACCCGTAGCGATGCTTAAGTCTGTCCGAATCATGTTAGCAATTGCCGCAATTTGGCAGATGGATGTCAAAACTGCATTCCTGAATGGATTTCTAGAAGAAGAGTTGTATATCATACAACCGGAAGGTTTTGTTGATCTAAAGGGAGCTAACAAAGTGTGCAAGCTCCAGCGATCCATTTATGGACTGGTGCAAGCCTCTCAGAGTTGGAATAAACACTTTGATAGTGTGATCAAAGCATTTGGTTTTATACAGACTTTTGGAGAAGCCTGTATTTACAAGAAAGTGAGTGGGAGCTCTGTAGCATTTTTGATATTATATGTGGATGACATATTACTGATTGGAAATGATATAGAATTTCTGGATAGCATAAAGGGATACTTGAATAAGATTTTTTCAATGAAAGACCTCGGTGAAGCTGCTTACATATTAGGCATAAAGATCTATAGAGATAGATCAAGACATTTAATTGGACTTTCACAAAGCACATACCTTGACAAGATTTTGAAGAAGTTCAAAATGGATCAAGCAAAGAAAGGGTTCTTGCCTGTGTTACAAGGTGTGAAGTTGAGTCAGACTCAATGCCCGACCATTGCAAAAGATAGAAAAAAAAAAGAAAGATGTTCCCTATGCTTCAGCCATAGGCTCTATCATGTATGCAATGTTGTGTACCAGACCTGATGTGTGCCTTGCTATAAGTCTAGCAGGGAGGTACCAAAGTAATCTAGGAGTGGATCACTAGACAGCGGTCAAGAACATCCTGAAGTACCTGAAAAGGACTAAGGATTGTTTCTCATATATGGAGGTGACAAAGAGCTCATCGTAAATGGTTACGTTGATGCAAGCTTTGACACTGATCCGGACGATTCTAAATCGCAAACCGGATACGTGTTTACATTAAACGGTGGAGCTGTCAGTTGGTGCAGTTCTAAACAGAGCGTCGTGGCGGGATCTACGTGTGAAGCGGAATACATAGCTGCTTTGGAAGCAGCGAATGAAGGAGTCTGGATGAAGGAGTTCATATCTGATCTAGGTGTCATACCTAGTGCATCGGGTCCAATGAAAATCTTTTGTGACAATACTGGTGCAATTGCCTTGGCAAAGGAATCTAGATTTCACAAGAGAACCAAGCACATCAAGAGACTCTTCAATTCCATACGGGATCTAGTCCAGGTGGGAGACATAGAGATTTGCAAGATACATACGGATCTGAATGTAGCAGACCCGTTGACTAAGCCTCTTCCACGAGCAAAACATGATCAGCACCAAGGCTCCATGGGTGTTAGAATCATTACTGTGTAATCTAGATTATTGACTCTAGTGCAAGTGGGAGACTGAAGGAAATATGCCCTAGAGGCAATAATAAAGTTATTATTTATTTCCTTATATATCATGATAAAAGTTTATTATTCATGCTAGAATTGTATTAACCGGAAACATAATACATGTGTGAATACATAGACAAACAGAGTGTCACTAGTATGCCTCTACTAGACTAGCTTGTTAATCAAAGATGGTTATGTTTCCTAACCATGGACAAAGAGTTGTCATTTGATTAACAGGATCACATCATTAGATGAATGATCTGATTGACACGACCCATTCCATTAGCTTAGCACCCAATCGTTTAGTATGTTGCTATTGCTTTCTTCATGACTTATACATGTTCCTATGACTATGAGATTATGCAACTCCCGTTTGCCGGAGGAACACTTTGTGTGCTACCAAACGTCACAACGTAACTGGGTGATTATAAAGGAGCTCTACAGGTGTCTCCAAAGGTACATGTTGGGTTGGCGTATTTCGAGATTAGGATTTGTCACTCCGATTGTCGGAGAGGTATCTCTGGGCCCTCTCGGTAATGCACATCACATAAGCCTTGCAAGCATTGCAACTAATGAGTTAGTTGCGGGATGATGGATTACGGAACGAGTAAAGAGACTTGCCGGTAACGAGATTGAACTAGGTATTGGATACCGACGATCGAATCTCGGGCAAGTAACATACCGATCACAAAGGGAACAATGTATGTTGTTATGCGGTCTGACCGATAAAAGATCTTCGTAGAATATGTAGGAGCCAATATGAGCATCCAGGTTCCGCTATTGGTTATTGACCGAAGACGTGTCTCGGTCATGTCTACATTGTTCTCGAACTCGTAGGGTCCGCACGCTTAAGGTTTCGATGACAGTTATATTATGAGTTTATGCATTTTGATGTACCGAAGTTTGTTCGGAGTCCCGGATGTGATCACGGACATGACTAGGAGTCTCGAAATGGTCGAGACATAAAGGTTGATATATTGGAAGCCTATATTTGGATATCGAAAGTGTTCCGGGTGAAATCGGGATTTTACTGGATTACCGGGAGGTTATCGGAACCCCCCGGGAGGTATATGGGCCTTAGTGGGCCTTAGTGGAAGAGAGGAGAAGTGGCCAGAGATGGGCCGCGCGCCCCTCCCCCCTTGGTCCGAATAGGACAAGGAGAGGGGGGCGGCCCCCCTTCCTCCTCTCTCTCCTC
>NC_041384.1:193322678-193359122 GCF_002162155.2 Triticum dicoccoides | reverse complement strand
ACTAGGAAAGGGGGGAGTCCTACTCCCGGAGGGAGTAGGACTCCTCCTGGCGCGCCTCCTCTTGGTCGGCCGCCCCTCCCCCCTTTGAGCCTTTATATACAGAGGCAAGGGGCACCCCTAAGGACACAAGTTGATCCACGTGATCATATTCTTAGCCGTGTGCGGTTCCCACTTCCACCATAGTCCTCGATAATATTGTAGCAGTGCTTAGGCGAAGCCCTGCGACGGTAGTACATCAAGATCGTCACCACGCCGTCGTGCTGACGGAACTCTTCCCCGACACTTTGCTGGATCGGAGTCTGGGGATCGTCATCGAGCTGAACGTGTGCTAGAACTCGGAGGTGTCGTAGTTTCGGTGCTTGATCGGTCGGGCCGTGAAGACATACGACTACATCAACCAAGTTAACGCTTCCGCTGTCGATCTACAAGGGTACGTAGATTATACTCTCCCCTCTCTTTGCTATGCATCACCATGATCTTGCGTGTGCGTAGGAATTTTTTTGAAATTACTACGTTCCCCAACAGTGGTATCAGAGCCTAGGTTTTATATGTTGATGTTATATGCACGAGTAGAACAAAAGTGAGTTGTGGGCGATATAAGTCATACTGCTTACCAGCATGTCATACTTTGGTTCGGCGGTATTGTTGGACGCGCCCAACAATTCAATCAACTCGCTACACTTGTTTGACATTCCTCAGAAGTTCAAAGTCATGAGCTTGATAGTTGAGACAATAAAGAGGACAACCGCCGACCAGAAGAGGTCTTGTGGATATGCCTGATACGTCTCCAACATATCTACAATTTTTGATTGTTCCATGCTATTATATTATCTGTTTTGGATGTTTAATGGGCTTTAATATGCACTTTTATATTATTTTTGGGACTAACCTATTAACCAAAGGCCCAGTGCAAATTACTGTTTTTTTTGCCTATTTAAGTGTTTCGCAGAAAAGGAATATCAAATGAAACGAAACCTTCGCGAGGATCTTTCTTGGAACAGACATCATCCAGGAGACTTGGAGTGGAAGTCAGAGATGCAACGAGGCGGTCACGAGGTAGGAGGGCGCGCCCAGGGGGGTAGGTGCGGCCCCCACCCTCGTGGGCCCCTCGTAGCTCCACCGGCCTAGTTCTTTCGCCTATATATACTCTTATACCCTGAAAACATCCACGGGAGCCACAAAACCACTTTTCCACCACCGCAACCTTCTGTACCCGTGAGATCCCATCTTGGGGCCTTTTCCAGCGATCTGCCGGAGGGGGATTCGATCACGGAGGGGTTGTACATCAACACCATAGCCTCTCCGATGATGTGTGAGTAGTTTACCACAGACCTTCGGGTCCATAGTTATTAGCTAGATGGCTTCTTCTCTCTCTTTGGTTCTCAATAAAAAGTTCTCCTCGATGTTCTTGGAGATCTATTCGATGTAATACTTTTTGCGGTGTGTTTGCCGAGATCCGGTGAATTCTGTGTTTATGATCAAGATTATCTATGAACAATATTTGGTTCTTCTCTGAATTCTTATATGCATGATTTGATATCTTTGCAAGTCTCTTTGAATTATCGGTTTAGTTTGGCCTACTAGATTGATCTTTCTTGCAATGGGAGAAGTGCTTAGCTTTGGGTTCAATCTTGTGGTGTCCTTTCCCAGTGACAGCAGGGGCAGCAAGGCATGTATTGTATTGTTGCCATCGAGGATAAAAATATGGGGTTTATTTCATATTGCTTGAGTTTATCCCTCTACATCATGTCATCTTGCCTAATGCGTTACTCTGTTCTTATGAACTTAATACTCTAGATGCATGCTAGATAGCGGTCGATGTGTGGAGTAATAGTAGTAGATGTAGAATTGTTTCGGTCTACTTGACACGGACGTGATGCCTATGTTCATGATCATGCCTAGATATTCTCATAACAATGCGCTTTTCTATCAATTTCTCGGCAGTAATTTGTTCACCCACCGTAATATATGCTATCATGAGAGAAGCCACTAGTGAAACCTATGGCCCCCGGGTCTATTTTACATCATATTAGTTTCCCGTCAACTTGCCAATTTCTGTTGACATTTATTTTGCAATCTTTACTTTCCAATCTATATGACAAAAATACCAAAAATATTTATCTTATTATCTCTATCAGATTTCAATTTTGCAAGTGGCTGTGAAGGGATTGACAACCCCTTTATCGCATTGGTTGCAAGGTTCTTGATTGTTTGTGCAGGTACTAGGCGATTTGCCTGTAGTCTCCTACTGGATTGATACCTTGGTTCTCAAAAACTGAGGGAAATACTTACGCTACTTTGCTGCGTCACCCTTTTATCTTCAAGGGAAAACCATGGCATGCTCAAGAGGTAGCAAGAAGGACTTCTGGTGCCATTGCCGGGGAGATCTACTCTCAAGTCAAGACATACCAAGTACACATCACAAACTCTTGTCCCTCGCATTACATTATTTGCCATTTGCCTCTCGTTTTCCTCTCCCCCACTTCACCTTTGCCGTTTTATTCTCCCTTTTTCGTTCATCTCTTTTCGCTCGCTTCTTGTGTTCTTGTGTGTTGGATTGATTGTTTGTCACGATGGCTCAAGATAATACTAAATTATGTGACTTTTCCAATACCAACGACAATGATTTTATTAGCACTCCGATTGCTCCTATTACTGATGCTGAATCTTGTGAAATTAATGCTGCCTTGTTGATTCTTGTCATGAAAGATCAATTTTCTGGCCTTCCTAGTGAAGATGCCGCTACCCATCTAAACAACTTTGTTGGTTTGTGCGATATGCGAAAGAAGAAAGATGTGGATAGTGATATTGTTAAATTGAAGCTATTTCTATTTTTGCTTAGAGATTGTGCTAAAACTTGGTTCTCTTCTTTGCCTAAAAATAGTATTGATTCATGGAATGAGTGCAAAGATGCTTTTATATCTAAGTATTTTCCTCCCGCTAAGATCATCTCTCTTAGAAATGATATTATGAAATTTAAGCAACTTAATCATGAGCATTTGCACAAGTTTGGGAGATGATGAAATTAATGATACGTAATTGCCCTACACATGGTTTGAATTTATGGATGATTATACAGAATTTTTATGCCGAATTGAATTTTTCTTCTAGAAATCTTTTAGATTCGGCCGCAGGAGGCACTTTTATGGAAATCACTTTAGGAGAAGCTACTAAACTCCTAGATAATATTATGGTTAATTATTCTCAATGGCATACCGAAAGATCCACTAGTAAATAAGTTCATGCTATTGAAGAGATTAATGTTTTGAGTGGAAAGATGGATGAACTTATGAAATTGTTTGCTAATAAGAGTGTTTCTTCTGATCCTAATGATATGCCTTTGTCCACTTTGATTGATAATAATGAATCTATAGATGTGAATTTTGTTGGTAGGAAAAACTTTGGTAATAACGTGTATAGAGGAAACTTTAATTCTAGGTCGTTCCCTAGTAATTCCTCTAATAATTAAGGTAATTCCTAAAACAACTCTTATGGAAATTTTAATGAGATGTCCTCTGATTTTGAGACTAGTGTTAAAGAATTTATGAATTCGCAAAAGAATTTCAATGCTTTGCTTGAAGAAAAATTGCCTAAGATTGATGAGTTGGCTAGGAACGTGGATAGGATTGCTCTTGATGTTGATTCTTTGAAACTTAGATCTATTCCACCTAAGCATTACATCATTGAGCCTCTCAAATCCACGAGAATTTTCATTGATGAGTGCAAAGAAAGAACCGCTAGGATGCGTGCTAAAAAGATTGCTTTGTGAAAGTGTGTTCTTCTAGTTTTCATGATAATAATGATGATGATCTAAAAGTGACTGATGTGTCTCCTATTAAATCTTTGTTTTCCAATATGAATCTTTATAAAGATGGGACTGGAGAAGAGTCAACTTTAGTTAAAAGGTGTCCCAATGATTCAGAGTTTTTAGATCTTGATGCTAGAATTAATAAAAGTGGGATTGAAGAGGTCAAAACTTTACATAGCAATGAACCCACTATTTTGGATTTCAAGGAATTTAATTATGATAATTTCTCTTTGATAGATTGTATTTCCTTGTTGCAATCCGTGTTAAATTCTCCTCATGCTTATGATCAAAATAATGCCTTTACTAAACATATCGTTGATGCTTTAATGCAATCTTATGAAGAAAAGCTTGAATTAGAAGTTTCTATTCCTAGAAAACTTTATGATGAGTGGGAACCCACTATTAAAATTAATATTAAAGATCATGAATGATATGCTTTATGTTATTTGGGTTCTAGTGCTTCCACGATTCCAAAAACTTTGTGTGATGTGCTAGGTTTCCGTGAATTTGATGATTGTTCTTTAAATTTGCATCTTGCGGATTCCACCATTAAGAAACCTATGGTAAGGATTAATGATGTTCTTATTATTGCAAATAGGAATTATCTGCCCATAGATTTCATTGTTCTTGATATAGATTGCAATCCTACATGTCCTACTATTCTTGGTAGACCTTTCCTTAGAACGATTGGTGCAATTATTGACATGAAAGAAGGAAATATTATATTCCAATTTCAGTTAAGGAAAGGCATGGAACACTTTCCTAGAAATAAAATTAAATTACCTTATAAATTTATTATGAGAGCCACATATGGATTGCATACCAAAGATGATAATAGCTAGATCTATTCTTGTTTTTATGCCTAGCTAGAGGCGTTAAACGATAGCGCTTGTTGGGAGGCAACCCAATTTTATTTTTGTTCCTTGCTTTTTGTTACTATTTAGTAATAAATAAATCATCTATCCTCTGTTATGATTGTGTTTTTTATGTTTAATTTAGTGTTTGTGCCAAGTAAGGCCTTTAGGATCTTCTTGGGTGATTGTTGTTTGATCTTGCTGAAAAACAATAGAAAGTATGCACTCACGAGAATAATTTTCATTTTTTACCAGAGAGTGATAAAATACCAATTCCAACTGAATTAGATCAATATACAAATTATTTAGGTCTTCCTAATTTTTCAGAATTTTTGGAGTCACAGAAGTATTCGAAACCTCCAGATTTCTACAGACTGTTCTGTTTTGACAGATTCTGTTTTCCGTGTGTTATTTGCTTATTTTGATGAATCTATGGCTAGTATCGGGGGGTATGAACCATAGAGAAGTTGGAATACAGTAGGTTTAATACCAATATAAATAAAGAATGAGTTAATTACAGTAAATTAAAGTGGTGGTTTGTTTTCTTATACTAACGGAGCTCATGAGATTTTCTATTGAGTTTTGTGTTGTGAAGTTTTCAAGTTTTTGGGTAAAGATTTGATGGATTTTGGAACAAGGAGTGGCAAGAGCCTAAGCTTGGGGATGCCCAAGGCACCCCAAGGTAAAATTCAAGGACAACCAAAAGCCTAAGCTTGGGGATGCCCTGAAAGGCATCCCCTCTTTCGTCTTCGTCTATCGGTAACTTTACTTGAGGCTATATTTTTATTCACCACATGATATGTGTTTTGCTTGGAGCGTCTTGTATGATTTGAGTCTTTGCTAGTTTACCACAATCATCCTTTCTGTACACACCTTTTGGAGAGACACACATGAATCGGAATTTATTAGAATACTCTATGTGCTTCACTTATATCTTTTGAGCTAGATAATTTGGCTCTAGTGCTTCACTTATATCTTTTAGAGCACGGTGGTGGTTTTATTTTGTAGAAATTATTGATCTCTCACACTTCACTCATATTATTTTGAGAGTCTTTTAGAACAGCATGGTAATTTTCTTTGGCTATAAAATTAGTCCTAATATGATAGGCATCCAAGATGGGTATAATAAAAACTTTCATATAGAGTGCATTAAATACTATGAGAAGTTGGATGCTTGATAATTGTTTTGAGATATAAAGATGATAATATTAGAGTCGTGCTAGTTGAGTAATTGTGAAATTGAGAAATACTTGTGTTGAGGTTTTCAAGTCTCATATAATGCACGTATGGTAACCATTGTGTGACAAATTTGAAGCATGAGTTGTTCTTTGATTGCTTTCCTTATGAGTGGCGGTCGGGGACGAGCGATGGTCTTTTCCTACCAATCTATCCCCCTAGGAGCATGCGCGTAGTGCTTTGGGTTTGATGACTTGTAGATTTTTGCAATAAGTATGTGAGTTCTTTATGATTAATGTTGAGTCCATGGATTATACGCACTCTCACCCTTCCATCATTGCTAGCCTCTTCGTTACCGTGCATTGCCCTTTCTCACCTCGAGAGTTGGTGCAAACTTCACCGGTGCATCCAAACCCTGTGATATGATACGCTCTATCACACATAAGCCTCCTTATATCTTCCTCAAACATCCACCATACCTACCTATTATGGCATTTCCATAGCCATACCGAGATATATTGCCATGCAACTTTCCACCGTTCCGTTTATTATGACACGCTCCATCATTGTCATATTGCCTTGCATGATCATGTAGTTGACATTGTATTTTTGGCAAGGCCACCATTCATTTTTCATACATGTCACTCATGATTCATTACATATCCCGGTACACCACCGGAGGCATGCACATAGAGTCATATTTTGTTCTAAGTATCGAGTGGTAATCCTTTAGTTGTAAGTAAATAAAAGTGTGATGATCTTCATTATTAGAGGATTGTCCCATGTGAGGAAAGGATGATGGATACTATGATTCCCCCATAAGTCGGAATGAGACTCCGAACGAAAAAAATAAAAGCGGCCAAAGAAGCCCAAATAAAAAAAGAAGCCAAGAAGCCCACCAAAAAAATGAGAGAAAAAGAGAGAACGGACAATGTTACTATCCTTTTTCCACACTTGTGCTTCAAAGTATGTAACACCCCAAAATTTTGGTTTTGATTTTTATCAACTTCTTTATTTGATTTAAAGAAGGTCACTTGAATTTTTCAAAAAAAGGGGCTCGTGTTCTCAAATCTTTTTATGACAAATATTTCATGAGTTCTTCACAATATTGTTTTTTGGTCTTGAAGATTTTTCATCTTGTGTTGGCTCAACACAAATAATTTTGGAAGGTTTTTACAATTTCTTTTTATTAAAAAGAATTCCTATAAATCTTGAATTTTATTCTTCCCCATTCAAAAATTACTCTCTTGCCATGACCTACGTTGAAAACTTTCTTCCAAAACCCACCTCCCCACTTTGGGTCAAGTCAAGCATCAAGTCCAACAAAGTTCGACTTCCCCTAGATTTTAATTCTATTTATTTTAAACTCAAAATCTTAATCTGCCATTTATTTGGACCTTAGTGATTTACAAAGGAACTACTAGATTTCCTTTGAGTTTTGGTTCCAAATAAATTCCTCTGGCTAGTCCTTAGTGTCCTCAACCTAGATCCATCAAGATCTGCTAGTCCATAGTACAAATTTTCCAAATTTGCTTGCTGCAAGTTTGGACCAGATTTGCCATTTTTGGTGAATTTCATTCTTTTTATTTTCCAAAAATTCTGAGATAATTCAGGCAGTCTCCAGATGCATCAAGAGATCACTTCACCAAGGTTCAGCTCTAGAAGAATTTTCCACATGCACAAATCATTTCATCGAACAGGTGGCCGACACTGTTCCTGTCAAGTTTTAGAAGTTCAGTGTTGGGTTCAGTCGTCAGTGTCGTTTTTGTTAGGGCTCTTCGTCAACCTCGCCAGTAGCTGCCTTGGATCGTTGCTCACTGCTCCTTCTTCTTATCCAATGAGCCGCACGGTTGTGTGGCCGGTCGCGAGCGTCAGTGGCGACGTGTCACGTCAACTCCGGCGTCTTCCGCGGTCGTAGAACCGCCGTGGCAACCAGCAGGGGCTAGCCCTGCAGTACGGCGCCGTCCAGTACTGCCCACACCACCAGGAGCCTCCGCGTGGCCGTCCTCTTCCCTGTGCGTGCTGCAGAACCGTCCTGTGGCCTGAGAGGCACAGAGCGCGCTCTCTGCCGCGGACGAGCCCGTGAGCTCCGTTCCATCGAGGCCACGAGAGCAGGCCAAATCCGATCAAGCTTAGCTGTTGAATGGAACCGGTGAACCAATCCGAAGGTGCCCAGTCACCTAAACCTCCAGCCCGACCACTGCCTCGCCGTAATCGCTTGCCGGAGTGATCCTGTTCTCGGCAACCGCCTCGGGCCGGCTATAAATAGAGGCCCCAAGCTCGCCTTCAATGCAGCACCACCCCTCCACCTCACCAGAGTCGCGCCCAGCCGCTAGAAGGACCTCGAGGAGGCCTTCTTCCCCAACTCCGGCCGCCAGGACCCGCTCTGGTAGCCAGCTTGGTTCACTCGATTCCTTGCATAGCTCTAGCTCAAACTTGGGGAGGAACCTCCTAGTGCACCCACTCCCCTAACTCGCGCTTCAATTTGGCATTTGCAGCTCTCTTCGGAGGGATCCATCCTCAACCGAACCGCCGTCCGCCGGTGTGGAAGCCACCGTCGGCATGGTGCTCGCCGACGACCAAATCCACCACCCACCGACGCGGAATTGTCCCGTCAGTGCAACCATACGCTTGCCCTCCTCTGGATCACCGTCGATCGTCGCCGGCGATCATCGTTTGCTTCACCCGGTGGTGGGATTTTAAACCTGACATGCGGGACCCCCTCGTCATCCTCTTCTTTATTCGAAATGATTTCTGAAAGCGCCTTCGGGCAAAGTACGTTTTCCCTTTGGGTTGGCGTTTTTCCATCCGAAACATTTTCTGTTTTTTTAAACTAGCCCCTGGAAAGTTTTTGTTTCATCACAGATTAGTCCCTGGACTAAAATACTAATAAATTTTAAACAGAAGATGATTTTGAGTTGATTCTTTTTCTGTCATCTTTATTTTTCTATCTAGTTTTTTATCATATTTATTTAAAAAATATTTGGAACAATTTTTATGCACGCACGGTATTTACGTTAGTATCCGATTTCTTTTATAACGTAGATACCGAAGGAGGTGACGGAGCCGCAAACTTCGCCGAGCTAGACTCTGACTACTCCGAACCAGGCAAGCATGTTTGAACCTTTGATATGATGAGTGTTTTTCATTATTTCTTAAGTGGTTCTCTCATGACATGTTTATATAAGCATTTGTGAATGTTATATTTCATGCAAGCAAGCTGCAAGTGAGCTTGGAAATTCTATGTGTTCACATGATGGTGAGATAACCTGATCATGTGGTGGCATGATAGGTTGCAAGCTGGTATTGTTGAAGCATGCCAGTTTTGTTTCAACTATTTAACTCCAATATTAACGTGGATCAAGTCTTGTTCCCGTTCGTCCCCTTCCGTGCTACCACATGTTTTCTACAAAGAATATGGTTTAGTAAGTTGAAAACCTCTTTCCTTGTACACACTAAATAGAGGGGCCGTGATGAGGATTCCATGGCCCTGGATTAAAGCCCGTCATCCGGTCAGGGGGCATGGGTGTTTCCGGTTGGGACCGAGAGGGGGGCACCCCTTAGAGCGCGCGATATAAATTTGATCCCATGCTATTAGAGATTGTAGCCTCCCCATCTTAGAGTTTTTCTTGAACGTTGCCTAGGGTGATTCATGGCAGCGGAATGTGGAATGGGTGTGTACTAGTTAGATGTGTTTGTCCTAAAATACCGTAAACGGAACTAGTCCTTTGTGACTACTGAAATCCGTTGGCTGTGGTCAAAGAGTACAAACTCTGCAGAGTCAAAACCATTCGAGTAACCATGTCCATGGTCAAGGACTTTGATCAACATATTCGTGTCAATCTCAGTATCAGTCTCAGTGTCAGTCTCAGTGACAGTCTCCGGAGAATAAGCATGAAACTGAGAGTGGTAAACCCGTTCTAATGTTATTCCTTTGGATGGACTAACCAGTTTATTACCATGTACCGAGTATTCCGTGGAATGATGTTACCTTCATGAGCTACTTGAATTCGAATGATGAGATATAAGCCCTTTATGTGATGTCGCTCAGACGTCCGACTGTGGCATTATTGTTATTTACTTTGATATAAGCCCTTTATGTGATGTCTCTTAGACGTCCGACTGTGGTATTCTTGTTATTTATTTTGATATAAGCCCTTTATGTGATGTCGCTTAGACGTTGGACTGTGGCATTCTTGTTATTTACTTTGATATAAGCCCTTTATGTGATGTCGCTTAGACGTCCTACTGTGGCATTCTTGTTATTTATTTTGATATAAGCCCTTTATGTGATGTCGCTTAGACGTCCGACTGTGGCATTATTGTTATTTACTTTTGATATAAGCCCTTTATGTGATGTCGCTCAGACGTCCGACTGCGGCATCCTTGTTATTTACTTTCATTATAAGCCCTTTTCGAGATGTCGATTAGACGTCCGAATGTGGCACATACTGTCATTTACGTTTCAATATAAGCCCTTTATGTGGTGTCGCCCTGACGCCCGACTGCGGCATGTTAAGTTATTTTACCTTTCGAGGCGTCGCTTCAGACACCCGATCGGTCTTCAACTATTTTGTTGGGATTTCGAGAGGACTACCGCCTGACTTCCTTTTCATTTAACATCCAGTGCAAATTTATTATCTGAGTGCGCATTACTAGTCTGCTCATGTGCATCATGTTTGCATTTGTTATATATTATGTCCAAACTGTCTTGCGAGTACATTCAAAGTACTCACCTCGCTTGTTGATTTGGCCAGATGTTGACGAAGGCGATCTTATGGATGAAGAGTACGATAGCGAGTTCGACGCCTAAAGGAGTCCCAGTCAGTCCCGTGCGATCCTGGAGTTGGTCACTTGTATTATATACGCTTCCACTACCCTAATAAAAACATCGAGCCTCACTCCGGCGCTTGATGATCTGTAAGATTTTGGAGTCATGTCACCCACTTCACTGTGACATATCCACCACCACTTTTATTACGAGTCAGTAGTTATGCCACCATACCCTTTGTGTCATATCCGCCTTTATGCATAATATCGACGTGCTTGTAATAAATTGTTGAGCAGCCTCAACTCAACCTTGTATAATATTTAGTACTTCTGGATTTCTGTATCAAGGATTTATCTACCAGTAAGGAGGATTCTTCTATACTGGTCTAATATAATGGTCGGTTTTTCAATAAATGTTATATTGGAAAAATGGTCCTGACAACCTTGGTATCAGAGCCAGGCTGAATGTAGGAAGCCACTAGGTGCGATCGCTAATCAGTTATTAGCGTAATAAGTGCTATTTTAACATTTTGCAAATGTAGCAACTTTCTGTTAGTCATCATAAATTTATGATTTGACTATTCGAAATTTTTTTCTACCTTTGTAGATGGCTGGCAGCGACTGTGAGTCACAGGTGTTCACCAATGTACCTGAGGGGTTTATCAAGCTTCTTGTCTCCATCACCAAGGTTGCGATTGGGCCATTGGCTCGTCCGGAGTTCACACTCTACCAGCACAAGATTAGCGACAGTGTGTCTATGCACCAGGCCACGGTGCATTTCAAGGGAGGACGTTCTGAGTCACGCCGCTTCCGATTTGTGGGAAGGGCCATGCCTACGGAGAGGCATACCATGCAAATGGCTGCCCGTGAGGCGATAGCTCGTCTCTGGGATGCCCTCCATTCGATGAAGGCTCGTCGCTACCGCTACCTCCCTTGCCACGTGCCATACACTTGTCACTATGCGTTCGCTTGCGCTAGGGGCGAGAGAGGTGAGGCTATTGAAATGTTGGTTGAGTATCTCAAAGCTCTTGAGGCAGCTTTTGATAACCTCATGGACGACTTTGTGGCTGCTCGTATGGACTTAGTTCAGGGCTGTTCCGCCAACAGGAGGGAGCTCCTCCATACAACACCACCACTGACTTACGTCTCGTCCTCAGCATCCTATACACCTGCCATCTTAGCCACCGCTCGCCGCCTGCCTACCACTGAAGAGTTTGACCAAGTCATTGCTCCTACTCCAATCAGTGCTGCACCACCTGTCGCGCCCGCACCAACTCCTCAACCCAGTACTTCGCGCCTGGAGCCTATTAGTGAGGAGGAGGTTGAGTCTCCAGCATCACTGGGTCTTACCCTCGGCAGGCCGAGGGAAGTTTTTACCATCTCCGACTGAGTGCGCCTAGCAGCCGTGCGATGTACCAGCTTGTATGATATGTTTATATGTATATAGGTTTGGTGAGAATTAGTTTGTGTGCGCATCATGTAGGAACTCGGAGAAGTGCACTAGCCTAAATAACATGTCAGGAATGTGTACGCACATCCTGAGTGATGTATTGTATAATTACGGCTTGCGTGTAAGATATGTACTGAGCGGTCCTTCTCCATGCGCAATCAAGTATTTTCTTGAAAAATCTAGGAGTTTTTTTAAAAAAGAAAAAAATTCCGCCTTTGTAAAATTATTTATTTTTGCCACTTAGTTTTTCTCATGAATTCTGCAAAAATACCCCAGAGTGAAAAATGCCTCGTCCCTGGACTCGTTCCATGCCAAGTCCACCGGAAGAAAATTATGGTACCGAGACAAGTAACAATGTCACAGAGGGGCAGTCAAGTCAGCAAGGCAGTGAAGCAGCATTTTCTCAAGTATGCCGCCTTTATGAGCAAAGCCAGCAGCAGCATCAAGAAATGATGAACCATGTTATCAATATGGAAAATCATCGTGAACCATATCAGTAGCATTCCAAATTGTCTGAACTACAAAAGACACGTCCCCCAACGTTCTCTCACACTGATAGACCTCTTGAGGCCGATGATTGGCTTCGAGACATTGAAAGGAAGTTAATTATTGCACAATGTTCGGACCATGAGAAGGTACTTTATGCACCTCACTACCTCACTGGAGCAGCTGCATCATGGTGGGAAAATTTCCTACACATGCACCCCAATGAAAATAACATCACCTGGGAAGAATTTAAAGAAGGTTTTCGTGGGGCGCACATTCCCAGAAGCATTATGAGGATCAAGAAAAGGGAGTTTGATGACCTCAAGCAGAGAAGCATGACAGTGGCTGAGTACAATAGTCAGTTTACTCAATTATCTCGTTATGCCAACGGAGAGCATATGACTGAAAATAAAAAGATGGAAAAATTTCTGGACGGTCTGGCACCAGCACTTAAATGCTAGGTGGTCGTAGATACCTTTCCAGATTTCAAAACACTTGTGGACAAAGCTATTACATTGGAAAATGAGCACCGCAGCTTGGACGGTTTTCCCAAGCGCAAAAGGGACAAGACTACTCATGCTCGCAACAACCGGAACAAGACTGATTTTCAGAAAATTGGAGCGAATAAATCCACAACCATTGTTCCACGCCCAAGCAAAAAAAAATCATGCAAGAGACAAGGATTTTACATATCACCCAGGTGTTACTTGCAATGCTTGTGGAGAGGAAGGACACTATGCCAAACAGTGCCCAAAGCCAAGAAACTCGCCCCCCAAGCCGAACAACAGTGGAAATAATTCAACACCCAAGCATAACAACTTCAACCCCAATAACAATCACAAGAAGGGTCACTTGAACCATGTGACCAAGGAGGAAGCACAGAATGCCCCGGATATCGCTCGGTACGTTCCCTATCAACACAATACCTGCCACGGTTTTGTTTGATTCTGGAGCTTCTCACTCGTTCATTTCAAACAAATTTGCTTTGCAACATGATTTTTCGATGCTTCCCTTGGAAAAATCCATGACCATCAAGTCCCCTAGGATTAAGCAAATCAGTCAGAGTTACTGCCAAGGTGTGGTTATTGAGATTGAGGGACTAAAGTTTTAGGCAAACCTCATTTTATTGGAAAATAAGGGACTGGATGTTGTCCTAGGAATGGACTGGTTAACCACCAACAAGGGATTTATCGTCTGCTTCAATCGGACTGTAATTCTTACTCATCATCACGGGAAGACGATAAAAATTGCAGCTCAAGAAAGACCAATATCACGGCAACCAAGGTTGAACAAGGTGGACATTTTAGAGTTAAGAAAAGTCTCTGTGGTGTGTAAGTTCCCTGACGCATTTCCCGAAGAACTACCAGACATGCCACCAGACCGGGAAATAGAGTTCATCATCGAACTAGCACCTGGAACCACCCCCATTTATAAGAAACCCTATAGAATGGCACCCTCCGAGTTGGTAGAATTAAAGAAGCAAATAAAAGAATTACTGCACAAAGGATTTATACGGGCCAGCTCCTCACCTTGGGGTTCACCAGTATTATTTGCCAACAAAAAGGATGGGACACTGAAATTATGTATAGACTATTGAGCACTCAACATGGTCACCATCAAAAACAAATATCTGATGCCACGGATAAATGATTTATTTGACCAGCTCGCACAAGCCAAGGTTTTCTCAAAAATTGATTTAAGGTCGGGGTATCATCAATTAAAAGTATGGATAGAAGATATCCCTAAGACAACATTCACCTCCAGATACAGATTATATAAATTTACAGTTATGCCGTTTGGACTGACAAACGCCCCCGCATATTTTGTCCACCTCATGAACAAAGTGTTTATGAAATTTATGGACAAATTTGTTGTGGTGTTCATTGATGATATTCTGGTATACTCTAAGACACCAGAAGAACATGTTGAACATCTCAGAATTGTACTGGGAGAATTAAAGAAACATCAATTATACGCCAGATTTAGCAAATGTGAATTTTGGTTAAGATAGGTTGGTTTTCTAGGCCACGTATTGACCCAAGAGGGTGTTGCCGTGGACCCAGAAAAAGTCAAGGTCGTACTTGGCTGGAAACCACCAGGCAACGTAACAGATGTATGAAGTTTCCTGGGGATGGCTGGATATTACCAAAGGTTTATTGAGGGGTTCTCCACCATAGCAAAACCAATGACATAGTTACTCAAGAAGGATAAGAAATTTGTATGGACTGAAGCTTGTGAGAAAAGTTTCCAAGAACTCAAAAGGAAATTAACAACAGCACCAGTATTGGTTGTACTAGACATACACAAAAGTTTTGAAGTATATTGTGACGCATCCCGGAAGGGCCTCGGATGCGTACTAATGCAAGAAGGCAAAGTAGTCGCATACGCTTCCAGGCAACTATGAAAGCATGAAGAAAATTATCCTACTCATGACTTGGAATTGGTAGCAGTCATTCATGCACTCAAAGAGTGGAGGCACTTTTTGCTTGGAAATCGTTGTGAAATATATACGGACCATAAAAGCCTCAATTATATTTTCACACAACCAGAACTCAATTTACGACAACGGCGCTGGTTGGAATTAGTGAAAGATTATGATGTTGGCATTCACTACGATCCAGGAAAGGCAAATGTAGTGGAAGATGCTCTTAGTCGAAACCCCAGCTCAGGCAACGACAGTCTACAAAACTTGAGACCTGAATTTCAGCAGGAGTTCGCCAAACTCAACTTGGTGATGTTCACTGAAGGCAATGTGTCAAATTTGGAAATACAGCCCACCCTAATGGAATAGATTAAGAAGGCTCAGCATGGACACCACAGCATCAAAGGCATAAAAAGAAAAGTGAGTCTGGGCAAGGCTTCAGAATTCGTCGTAGACGATAAGGGAATATTATGGTATGGAGATAGACTTTGCGTACCAAATATAGAGGACCTCAAACAACAAATTCTAGCCAAAGGCCACACCGCTCCATATTCAATCCACTTTGGAGGAACCAAAATGTACAAGGACATTCAAGAAAAATTTTGGTGGCACGGTATGAAGAGGGATATAGCCACATTCATTGCATGTTGTGATTCATGTCAGCGCATTAAAGCCGAGCACCAAAAACCAGCAGGACTATTACGGCCAAACAGGATACCTGAGTGGAAATGGGACGAAATTGGAATGGATTTTATTGTCGGACTACCTCGGTCACGACACGTAAATGATGCCATATGGGTCATCACAGATAGATTAACTAAGGTGGCACATTTCATCCCAGTAAAGACATCCCACACCACTCAGAAGCTTGCCAAACTTTATCTCTCCCGTATAGTTTGTCTACATGGAATTCCAAAGACTATAATATCCGAGAGAGGCACTCAATTCATCTCTAGATTTTGGGATCATTTACAACAAGCTCTGGGAACTCAACTAGTATTCAGTACAGCATACCACCCCAGACTGGAGGACAAACTGAAGGTGTGAACCAAATTCTAGAGGACATGCTAAGAGCATGTGTTCTCACCTATGGAACCACTTGGGAAGAAATCTTGCCATATGCCGAGTTCGCATACAACAACAGTTACCAAGCCAGTCTACAAATGGCACCTTTTGAAGCCTTGTACAGGTGAAGATGCCGTACCCCATTAAATTGGTCAGAAATAAGAGACAATCGTATCTTCGGCCCAGACATGCTCAAGGAAGCTGAGGAGAAAGTTAGACTAATCAGGGATCGACTCAAGACAGCCCAGAGCCGACAAAAGAGTTATTACGATCAAAAACATCGTGAAGTCAGCTTTGAACCCGGTGAATATGTGTACCTAAGAGTATCTCCTATGAGGGGCCTGCAACGATTCAAAGTTAAAGGAAAGCTAGCACCACGATTTATTGGACCCTTCTGTGTGATTGCACGAAGAGGCACAATGGCCTACCAACTAGACCTACCCGAAGAACTTTCAGACGTCCATGACGTGTTCCATGTATCACAGTTGAGGAAATGTGTAAGCAACCTAGAAAAGCATGTATCTCACGAGAACATTGCCATGCAACCAGACCTCACCTACACGGAACGTCCAATAAAAATATTGGAGGAGTCTAAAAGAAGGACCCGTCAGAAAACAATTAAGTTTTTCAAGGTCCAGTGGAGTAATCACTCCGAGGATGAAGCAACATGGGAAAGAGAGGAATTCCTTCGGGCAGAGTACCCACACCTATTTGAGGATCAGCTGAAATCTGAGGGACGAGATTTTTCCTAAGGGGGTAGGTGTTGTAACACCCCAAAATTTTGGTTTTGATTTTTATCAACTTCTTTATTTGATTTAAAGAAGGTCACTTGAATTTTTATGACAAACATTTCATGAGTTCTTCACAATATTGATTTTTGGTCTTGAATATTTTTCATCTTGTGTTGGCTCAACACAAATAATTTTGGAAGGTTTTTACAATTTATTTTTATTAAAAAGAATTCCTATAAATTATGAATTTTATTCTTCCCCATTCAAAAATTACTCTCTTGCCATGACCTATGTTGAAAACTTTCTTCCAAAACCCACCTCCCCACTTTGGGTCAAGTCAAGCATCAAGTCCAGCAAAGTTCAACTTCCCCTAGATTTTAATTCTATTTATTTTAACCTCAAAATCTTTTTCTGCCATTTATTTGGACCTTTGTGATTTACAAAGGAACTACTAGATTTCCTTTGAGTTTTGGTTCCAAATAAATTCCTCTGGCTAGTCCTTAGTGTCCTCAACCTAGATCCATCAAGATCTGCTAGTCCACAGTACAAATTTTTCAAAATTTGCTTGCTGCAAGTTTGGACCAGATTTGCCATTTTTGGTGAATTTCATTCTTTTTCTTTTCCAAAAATTCTGAGATAATTCACGCAGTCTCCAGATGCATCAAGAGATCACTTCACCAAGTTTCAGCTCTAGAAGAATTTTCCACATGCATAAATCATTTCACCGAATAGGTGGCCGGCACTGTTCCTGTCAAGTTTCAAAAGTTCAGTGTTGGGTTCAGTCGTCAGTGTCGTTTTCGTCAGGGCTCTTCGTCAATCTCGCCAGTAGCTACCTTGGATCGTTTCTCACTGCTCCTTCTTCTTATTCAATGCGCCGCACGGTTGTTTGGTCGGTCGCGAGCGTCGGTGGCGACGTGTCACGTCAACTCCGGCGTCTTCCGCGGTGGCAGAACCGACATGGCGACCAGCAGGGACCAGCCCTGCAGTACGGCACCGTCCAGCACCGCCCACACCACCAGGAGCCTCCGCGTGGCTTTCCTCTTCCCTATGCGTGCTGCAGAACCGTCGCCGTGGCCTGAGAGGCGCAGAGCGCGCTCTCTGCCGCCGACGAGCCCGTGAGCTCCATTCCGTCGAGGCCACGGGAGCAGGCCAAATCCGATCAAGCTTAGCTGTTGAATGGAACCAGTGAACCAATCCGAAGGTGCCCAGTCACCTAAACCTCCAGCCCGACCACTGCCTCGCCGTAATCGCTCGCCGGAGTGATCCCGTTCTCGGCAACCGCCTCAGGTCGGCTATAAATAGAGGCCCCGAGCTCGCCTTCAACCCAGCACCACCCCTCCACCTCACCGGAGCCACGCCCAGCCGCTAGAAGGACCTCAAGGAGACCTTCTTCCCCAACTCCGCCCGCCACGACAGGCTCAGGTAGCCAGCTTGATTCACTCGATTCTTTGAATAGCTCTAGCTCAAACTTGGGGAGGAACCTCCTAGTGCACCCACTCCCCTAACCCGCGCTTCAATTTGGCGTTTGCAGCTCTCTTCCGAGGGATCCATCCTCAACTGAACCGCCGTCCGACGGAGTGGAAGCCGTCGTCGGCGTGGTGCTCGCCAACGACCAAATCCACCACCCACCAACGCGGAATTGTCCCGTGAGTGTAACCATACCCTTGCCATCCTCTGAATCGCCGTCGATCGTCCCCGGCGATCATCGTTTGCTTCGGTCGGCGGTGGGATTTTAAACTTGACATGCGGGACCCCCTCATCAGCCTCTCCTCTTTTATTCGAAACGTTTTGTGAAAGCGCCTTTGGGCAAAGTACGTTTTCCCTTTGGGTTGGCGTTTTTCCAACCGAAATGTTTTCTGTTTTTTTAAACTAGCCCCTGGAAAGTTTCTGTTTCATCACAGATTAGTCCTTGGACTAAAACCTTAATAACTTTTTAACAGAAGACGATTTTGAGTTGATTCTTTTTCTGTCATATTTATTTTTCTATCTAGTTTTTTATCATATTTATTTGAAAAATATTTGGAACAATTTTTATGCATGCACGGTATTTATGTTAGTATCTGATTTCTTTTATAACATAGATACCGAAGGAGGTGACAGAGCCGCAAACTTCGCCGAGCTAGACTCTGACTACTCCGAACCAGGCAGGCATGTTTGAACCTTTGATATGATGAGTGTTTTTTATGATTTCTTAAGTGGTCTTCTCATGACATGTTTATATAAGAATTTGTGAATGTTATATTTCATGCAAGCAAGCTGCAAGTGAGCTTCGAAATTCGATGTGTTCATATGATGGTGAGATAACCTGATCATGTGGTGGCATGATAGGTTGCAAGCTGGTATTGTTGAAGCATGCCAGTTTTATATCAATTGTTTAACTCCAGTATTAACGTGGATCAAGTCTTGTTCCCGTTCGTCTCCTTCCGTGCTACCACATGTTTTCTGCAAAGAATACGGTTTAGTAAGTTGCAAACCTCTTTCCTTGTAAACACCAAATAGAGGGGCCGTGATGAGGGTTCCATGGCCCTGGATTAAAGCCCGTCATACGGTCAGGGGGCATGGGTGTTTCCGGTTGGGACCGAGAGGGGGGCACCCATTAGAGTTTGATCCCATGCTATTAGAGATTGTAGCCTCCCCATCTTAGAGTTTTTCTTGAACGTTGCCTAGGGTGATTCATGGCAGCGGAATGTGGAATGGGTGTGTGCTAGTTAGATGTGTTTGTCCTAAAATACCGTAAACGGAACTAGTCCTTTGTGACCACTGAAATCCGTTGGCTGTGGTCAAAGAGTACAAACTCTGCAGAGTCAAAACCATTCGAGTAACCATGTCCATGGTCAAGGACTTTGATCAACATATTCGTGTCAATCTCAGTATCATTCTCAGTGTCAGTCTCAGTGACAGTCTCCGGAGAATAAGCATGAAACTGAGAGTAGTAAACCCGGCCAAATGTTATTCCCATGGATGGACTAACCAGTTTATTATCATGTACCGAGTATTCTGTGGAATGATGTTACCTTCATGAGCTACTTGAATTCGAATGATGAGATATAAGCCCTTTATGTGGTGTCGCTTAGACGTCCCACTGTGGCATTCTTGTTATTTACTTTGATATAATCCCTTTATGTGATGTCGCTTAGACGTCCGTCTGTGGCATTCTTGTTATTTATTTTGATATAAGCCCTTTATGTGATGTCGCTTAGACGTCCGACTGTGGCATTCTTGTTATTTATGTTGATATAAGCCCTTTATGTGATGTCGCTTAGACGTTCGACTGTGGCATTCTTGTTATTTATTTTGATATAAGCCCTTTGTGTGATGTCGCTTAGACGTCCGACTATGGCATTCTTGTTATTTACTTTTGATATAAATCCTTTATGTGATGTCGCTCAGAAGTCCGACTGCGGCATCCTTATTATTTACTTTCATTATAAGCCCTTTTCGAGATGTCGCTTAGACGTCCGACTGTGGCACGTACTGTCATTTATGTTTCAATATATGCCCTTTATGTGGTGTCGCCCTGATGCCCGACTGCGGCATGGTAAGTTATTTTACCTTTCGAGGCGTCGCTTCAGACACCCGATCGGTCTTCAACTATTTTGTTGGGATTTTGGGAGGACTACCGCCTGACTTCCTTTTTATTTAACATGCAGTGCAAATTTATTATCTGAGTGCGCATTACTAGTTTGCTCATGTGCATCATGTTTGCATTTGTTATATCTTATGTCCAAACTGTCTTGCAAGTACATTCAAAGTACTCACCTGGCTTGTTGATTTGGCAAGATGTTGATGAAGGTGATCTTATGGATGAAAAGTATGATAGCGAGTCCGACGCTTAGAGGAGTCCCAGTCAGTCCCGTGCGATCCTGGAGTTGGTCACTTGTATTATATACGCTTCCGCTACCCTAATAAAATCATCGAGCCTCACTCCGGCGCTTGATGAGCTGTAAGATTTTGGAGTCATGTCACCCACTTCACTGTGACATATCCACCACCACTTTTATTACGAGTCAGTTGTTATGCCACCATACCCTTTGTGTCATATCCGCCTTTATGCATAATATCGGCGTGCTTGTAATAAATTGTTGAGCAGCCTCAGCTCAACCTTGTATAATATTTAGTACTTCTGGATTTCTGTATCAAGGATTTGTCTACCAGTAAGGAGGATTCTTCTATACTGGTCTGATATAATGGTCGGTTTTTCAATAAATGTTTTATTGGAAAACCGGTCCTAACAAAGTAGCACCATGATCTTCATAATAGAGAGTCTCCTATTTTGTCACTTTCATATACTAGTGGCAATTTTCATTATAGAACTTGGCCTGTATATTCCAATGATGGGCTTCCTCAAAATTCCCTAGGTCTTTGTGAGCAAGCGAGTTGGATACACACCACTTAATTTTTTTTATCTGAGCTTTCATACATTTATAGCTCTAGTGCATCTGTTGCATGGCAATCCCTACTCCTTGCATTGACATCAATTATTGGGCATCTTCATAGCCCGTTGATTAGCCGCGTCGATGTGAGACTTTCTCCCTTTTTGTCTTCTCCACACAACCTCCATCATCATATTCTATTCCACCCATAGTGCTATGTCCATGGCTCACGCTCATATATTGTGTCAAAGTTGAAAAAGTTTGAGAATACTAAAGTATGAGAGCATTTTGTGTGACGAAAATGAAGCATGGCCAAACTATATGATTTTGTAGGGATGAGCTTTCTTTGGCTATGTTATTTTGAGAAGACATAATTGCTTGGTTAGTATGCTTGAAGTATTATTATTTTTATGTCAATATTAAACTTTTGTCTTGAATCTTTCGGATATGAACATTCATGCCACAATAAAGAAAATTACATTGAAAATTATGTTAGGTAGCATTCCACATCAAAAATTATATTTTTTTATCATTTACCTACTCGAGGATGAGCAGGAATTAAGCTTGGGCATGCCGATACGTCTCCAACATAACTATAATTTTTGATTGTTCCATGCTATTATATTACTTGTTTTGGATGTTTAATGGGCTTCAATATGCACTTTTATATTATTTTTGGGACTAACCTATTAACCGAAGGCCCAGTGCAAATTGCTATTTTTTTTGCCTATTTCAGTGTTTCGCAGAAAAGGAATATCAAAGGACACCAAACAGAACGAAACCTTTGCGAGGATCTTTCTTGGAACAAACGTCATCCAGGAGACTTGGAGTGGAAGTCAGAGATGCAACGAGGCGGCCATGAGGCAGGAGGGTGTGCCTAGGGGGTAGGCACGCCCCCACCCTCGTGGGCCCCTCGTAGCTCCATCGACCTACTTCTTTCGCCTATATATACTCTTATACCCTAAAAAGATCCAAGGACCCACGAAACCACTTTTCCACCTCCGCAACCTTCTTTACACATGAGATCCCATCTTGGGGCCTTTTCCGGTGATCTACCGGGGGGGGTTCGATCACGGAGGGCTTCTACATCAACACCATAGCCTCTCCGATGATGTGTGAGTAGTTTACCACAGACCTTCGGGTTCATAGTTATTAGCTAGATGGCTTCTTCTCTCTCTTTGGTTCTCAATAAAAAGTTATCCGTGATGTTCTTGCAGATCTATTCGATGTAATACTTTTTGCAGTGTGTTTGCCGAGATCCGATGAATTGTGGGTTTATGATCACGATTATCTATGAACAATATTTGGTTCTTCTCTGAATTATTATCTGCATGATTTGATATCTTTGCAAGTCACTTCAAATTATCGGTTTAGTTTGGCCTACTAGATTGATCTTTCTTTCAATGGGAGAAGTGCTTAGCTTTGGGTTCAATCTTGCGGTGTCCTTTCCCAGTGACAGCAGGGGCAGCAAGGCATGTATTGTATTGTATTGTTGCCATCGAGGATAAAAAGATGGGGTTTATATAATATTTCTTGGGTTTATCCCTCTACATCATGTCATCTTGCCTAATGTGTTAGTCTGTTCTTATGAACTTAATACTCTAGATGCATGCTGGATAGAGGTCGATGTGTAATAGTAGTAGATGTAGAATCGTTCCAGTCTACTTGACACGGACATGATGCCTATATTCATGGTCATGCCTAGATATTCTCATAACGATGCGCTTTTCTATCAATTGCTCAACAGTAATTTGTTCACCCACCGTAATATATGCTATCATGAGATAAGCCACTAGTGAAACCTATGGCCCCTGGGTCTATTTTACATCATATTAGTTTCCCGTCAACTTGCCAATTTCTGTTGTTGTTTATTTTGCAATCTTTACTTTCCAATCTATATAAGAAAATACCAAAAATATTTATCTTATTATCTCTATCAGATCTCACTTTTGCAAGAGGCCATGAAGGGATTGACAACCCCTTTATCGCGTTGGTTGCAAGGTTCTTGATTTTTGTGCAGGTACTAGGCGATTGGCATGTAGTCTCCTACTGGATTGATACCTTGGTTCTCAAAAACTGAGGGAAATACTGACGCTACTTTGCTGCATCACCCTTAATTTCCTCTTTAAGGGAAAACCAACGCATGGCTCAAGGGGTAGCAATGCCCCACACATTCAAATGTTGATCAACTCCAAGGTTGGAACGGGGACATATCTTCTTGACAAAGAGCATCTACCTCTTAGGCCTCATTTTGAGGACAACGAAGTTGTCTTGGATCCATCACATCCTACATCAGCAGAGGCCCAGGAGAAGATCGAGAAAGCAAAGGCTGCAAAAGCAGCAAATGCAGTAAGTGCTCCAAGATGCTTCAATAGTGAATCTCAAGACCAAACAAGATCAGCTCAGTTATCTACTTGAGGCTACCGTGAGGATTGTGAAGAGCTTGGCCACCTTATATTAGAATCAGGAGAGTCTTGAGAGGATCATTGAGACCAATATGTATGACCTTGATGTGAAGGTCACAAAGATCCAAACCATTGTTGATAAGCTAAGGGATGACGTTGAGGACAATGATCTAGACCAACTACAGACAGATTCCAGAAAGTGCCAAGGGCACAAAGGTGATCAGGTGTGCCAGTTATAGACTCCAGGACTACCATCTCAGCACCTACAGCCACTGCCCCAGTTGCTCCTCCAGAATCCACTCCTCCAGCTCCATAGACTTCAGCAGAGGAATTTGCAGATGGACTCCTCTCCATGTCATCTAGGCAAACCGGAGCTACAAGCCAGAAGACGCCTTCAGGAGCTCCTGGAGATCATTCTTAGAGTGTCGTATAACACTATATATTTTTGAACTTTTTGGTAACTTGTTGCCAAAGGGGGGGGGGCAAGTGTATATATCATAGGCTTCGAGAGAGAGAGCGAGTTTGTGTCTTTTGATTTTTTCATTTGCCTTGCTCTTGCTACTTTGGTTTGATTTAGTCGCTGCTACCTATGCTACATTTGTGTTATGCTCGTGATACTTATGTTATCATGTGTTTGATCATACTATGCTTAATGTGTGATTTCAGGTCTATCTCTATGAATGTTTGTGTATGATCAATCACTTGTATCTTTGATGATGAGTGCATTTTATTTAATTCTTATCATTTTGTGCGCTCCACCAAGATGTATGTGACATGGAAGAGTCGCCCATGATCCTAATCGAGTGTGCATTTGCATTCAAACGCAAATTTTAAATAATGCACAAATTTAGGGGGACCTCTTTTTTATCACATACTTCTCAAAGCAATGATGTATTTAATTCGCATTATGATTTGTCAAAGATACGATCTATATGTTGTCATCAATTACCAAACAGGGGGATATTGGAAGTGCAACTAATCCCCGGGTGGTTTTGGTAATTCATAACAACATATAGCTCATTGAACTAATATCCATTCAAGTTTAATATTTCAGAAAGTTCAATGAATGACATGGTATGGACTAGGGATGTGGACTCTTCAAAATGCTAAGGACACATATTAGCAAAAGCTCGACTGTTCATTTATATTTTAGTGATCCAAGATCACATTGAGTCCATAGGAAAGCCAATACTATTAAAAGGGGATGAGGTGTTGCTTAATGGCTTGCTTGCTCAAAGTGCTTAGTGATATTGCTTCAAAGCCCTCAACCACTTTCTCATTCCAAATATGTCCAAAACCCAAAGTCAAACTCGGCCCCACCGGGTCATCCTATCCGGAGCCACCGAGTTCATATGACATAGCCACTGCCAGAAACCCTAACAGTTCGGTCACACCAATACAGATCTCAGTCACACCGAGATGGCCTTGCAAACTCTCTGTTGCTTGTTGCAATTATTTTGGCCTCACCGAAATGTGCAATCGGTCCAACCGAGTTTTCTTAACATCTTCTCTGTTACCCTATTGCTTCACTTCGGTCTCACCGAGTTGATGCAATCAGTCCCACCGAGTTGATGTTTGACCTAAGCCCTAGCACATCGGTCCCACCGAGTTGTTCCAGTCGGTCCCACCGAGATTCCTAACGATCACATTTTGAACTAAATCTATCTCACCGAGTTCTTCTATTCGGTCTGACCGAGTTGGGTCAAATGTGTGTAACGGTTGGATTTTTTGTGGAGGCTATATATACCCATCCACCCCCTTCTCCATTTGCGAGAGAGCCATCAGAACGTGCCTACACTTCCACTACTCATTTTCTGAGAGAGAACCACCTACTCATGTGTTGAGACCAAGACATTCCAATCCAACCACAAGAATCTAGATCTCTAGCCTTCCCCAAGTTGCTTTCCACTAAAATCATTTTCCACCAAATCCAAATCTGTGAGATAGAGTTGAGTGTTGGGGATTCTATCATTTGAAGCACAGGAGCAAGGAGTTCATCATCAACACACCATCTATTACCTTTTGGAGAGTGATGTCTCATAGATTGGTTAGGTGTCCCTTGGGAGCCTCCATCAAGATTGTGGAGTTGTACCAAGAAGTTTGTAAGGGCAAGGAGATCGCCTACTTTGTGAAGATCTATGTGAGTGAGGTAAGTCCTTCGTGGACGATGGCCATGGTGGGATAGACAAGGTTGCTTCTTCATGGACCCTTCATGGGTGGAGCCCTCTGTGGACTCGCACAACTGTTACCCTTCGTGGGTTGATGTCTCCATCAACGTGGACGTATGATAGCACCACCTATCGGAACCACGCCAAAAATCTCCGTGTCTCCATTGCATTTGCACTATCCAAACACTTCCTTTTACCTTCATATGCAATGTTTTACTTTCCATTGCTACACTCTTAGAATTGCATGTGTAGCTTGATTGCTGGACTTGTGCTAAGTTGCTAAAATCTTCCCACAACTAAAATTGGGAAAAGGTTAGATTTTTATTTGGTCAAGTAGTCTAATCACCCCCCTCTACACCTATTTTCGATCCTACATTTTGTTTATGGCCCGACCATAACGGGTCGTTAATAGGCCGATATGTATATCAGGCTTAATTCTATCAACAGGCATAACGGGTCGTTAATGTCCGTATTTGATGATGCTATGAAAACAGCCCAATGGATTAACACGCCACAAACTGGCCGACTGTAACCATGGGATGAATTTGGCCCACAAGCGGAACAGGCCAGTAACGGACCGTAAGTAATCAAATGTTGTAAATGAGTCCAAGAATAAATGGGCCCTTAGAAGGACAAAAGATAACATGGGCTGGAAACGACCCAATGGAATAATGGTTCGTTAATGGGTATAAAGCGATACATTATTCATTATGGGCCAGTTTCACCACAGGCCATTAATGGGCCCAAAGTTACAAAGGGCCTCATATGGGCTGAAAGACGCTATGGGCCATACATGGGCCAGAAGTTACAACGGGCTGGAATCATATTGGATGGCCTAGATGATGCTACTGAGCCTAATTCGGATAGGCCATAACGGGTCATGAGTTAGCCGGCTGTAAATGGGCTATATGCAAACATGCCGTTAACAGGATTTCCGTGGGGCGGCCCGCTTCCTTTTGACCAAGTCAAACAGGCCGGTCTTTTGACCTGAATGGGCCACTATTGGGTCGAGCCACGTGTCGACGTATCATAGGAGCGCCCTGTCCATTCGTTGGATGATATCTGTCCCAGCGCGGAGTTGACACGCGGTTCTTTCGGCCAATGAGAATTTTGCACGTGGAAAATCACCATTGGTCATTGCTATTAACGGGTTATCTGATCCAAAACTAGACCTGATAGCTTAACGGCGACCCGTTATGGTGGATGCCACATGTCGGTTACCCATGATGAAAACACTTCCATGACACGACATTTATCGTCATGGAACACTTCTATGACAGCACAAGTATGATTATCCTGATTCTGTCATAAAATCATCATGGATGTACATGCATGACAGAAAACGTGACTGATGTCGTTTGAAGCTACATCGGTATTTCCCCAAAGAGGAAGGGATGATGTAGCACAGCGGCGGTAGGTATTTCCCTCGGATATGAAACCAAGGTTATCGAACCAGTAGGAGAACCAAGCAACACAACGTAAACAGCCCCTTCACACAGATAACAAATCCTCGCAACCCGACGTGTTAAAGGGGTTGTGAGTCCCTTTCAGATAACGGTGCCAGAAATTGGTGCGTGACGGGATAAAGTTGTAATAGATTGAATAAATAGATCACAAATAAAATAAAGTGCAACAAAGTATTTTTAGGCTTTTGGATTAATAGATCTGAAAATAAACTCAAAGGAAAATAGACCGCAAATGCAAATAATAATAGAAAGAGACCAGGGGGCCATAGGTTTCACTAGTGGCTTCGCTCGAGAAAAATAGCAAACGATGGGTGAAAAATTACTGTTGGGCAATTGATAGAACATCAAATACTCATGACGATATCCAGACAACGATCATTACGTAGGCCTCACGTCCAAGATTAGTAGACCGACTCCTGCCTGCATCTACTACTATTACTCCACACATCGACCGCTATCCAGCATGCATCTAGTGTATTAAGTTCATGGAGAAATGGAGTAATGCAATAAGAACGATGACATGATGTAGATAAGATCTATCTATGTAGAGATATACCCCACCGTCTTATCCTTAGTAGCAATGATACATACGTGTCAGTTCCCCTTCTGTCACTGGGATCAAGCACCGTAAGATCAAACCCACTACAAAGCACCTCTTCCCATTGCAAGATAAATAGATCAAGTTCGCCAAAAAAAACCCAAATATCAGACAAGAAATACGAGGCTATAATCAATCATGCATAAAAGAGGTCAAAGAAACTCAAATACTTTCATGGATATAAAAAGAGATAGATTTTATCATAAACTCAAAGTTCATCGGATCCCAACAAACACACCGCAAAAGAGTTACATCACATGGATCTCCAAGAGACCATTGTATTGAGAATCGAAAGAGAGATAGAGGAAGCCATCTAGCTACTAACTACAGACCCGAAGGTCTACAAAGAACTACTCACGCATCATCAGAGAGGCACCAATGGAGGTGGTGAACCCCATCCGAGATGGTGTCTAGATTGGATCTGGTGGTCCTAGACTCTGCGGCGGCTGGATCAATATTTCGTCGACTCCCCTAGGGTTTTGGGAATATTGGGGTATTTATAGAGCAAAGAGGCGGTCCGAGGGGCACCCGAGGTGGGCACAACCCACCAGGGCGCGCCTGGGCCTCCTGCGTGCCCTGGTGGGTTGTGCTCCCCTCGGGGCACCCCCAGGCGCAGCCAGGGCCTGTTGTGTTCCTTCTGGCCCATAAAAATTCTCTGTAAAGTTTCGTGGCATTTGGACTCCATTTGATATTGATTTTCTGCGATGTAAAAAATGTGGAACAAACAACAACTGGCACCTGGCACTATGTCAATAGATTAGTACGAAAAATGATATAAAATGACTATAAAATGATTATAAAACATCCAAGAGTGATAATATAATAGCATGGAACAATAAAAAATATAGATACGTTGGAGACGTATCAGCATCCCCAAGGTTAACTCCTACTCGTCCTCGAGTAGGGAAGTGATAAAAACGGAATCTTTGATGTGAAATGTTGCCTAACATGTCATATCATATTTCTTTCTTTATAGAATGGACATTTGGACTTTTATATTGTTCAAAGCAATAGTCTAGTTTTGACATTATAATTTAAATACTCAAGCATATCAACAAGCAACCATGTCCTTCAAAATATCAACGCTAAAATAAGCTATCCCTAGCCCATCATGCTCAAGCATTGATCCATTCATGAAACACACTCGCATATTAGGTACATCCAATACTCAAGTATGATCATATTGCCTCCTAGTTGGTGATTTTGTAAGAGAAGATGGAGACTCAAGTTCAGAAATAAAAATTTCATAAAGTAAAATAAAGGCCCTTCGCAGAGGGAAGTAGGGATTTGTAGAGGTGCCGGAGCTCAAAGCAAAAAACTTAGAGATGAAAACATTTTGGGGGGTGTATCCATCCCACCAACGAAAACGACTTAGAGTTCCTGATACTTTCCATGCTTAGATATATCATAGGCGGTTCCCAAATATAAGTTTATTCCTTTTTCCACCTTACTTTCACTTTCAATGGCTAGCCATATCCACGTTTGCCCTCCATACCAACACTTTCCAAGGAATTTATTATTTGACAACATAAAGTAAATTCATTTTTTTTCATTTTGGGACTGGGCATCCCTAATACCTTTGCCTTACTCTCCTGCAATGATAAGTGAATAAACACTCATCTTGAGAATAACACATCTAGCATGGAAAATATTAGCCACCCCTCACCGCTCCGCGAGCGAAACAAACACACAAAAGAGAAGTTTATTTTTGAAAATTAGAGATGGTACATGCAAATTTTCTTAGAATGGCAAAAGAATACTCATATAGGTAGATATGGTGGACTCATGTGGCAAAACTTGTTTAAAGGTTTTTGGATGCACAAGTAGTGATCATACTTAGTGCAAAATGAAGGCTAGAAAAATGAAGTGATCATACTTACTAAAGCATAATTACTCATCAAGATGACTCACATATCACATCATCATATCTCAAAACTATTACTAAGAATCAAGTTTATTTTGTCCAATGATCTTCATGAAAGTTTTTGTTATATCCTTCTTGGGTATCTATCACTTTGGGACTAATTTTCATGTGTTGCTTTTGACAAGCTCAAACAAATATAAATGAAGATTATGAGCATAATATTTCTTTCTCTCAAATTAATTTAAGTGAAGCAAGAGAGAAATTCTTGAAAATTTTACTAACTCTCAAATAAATCTAAGTGAAGCAAGAGAGAATTTCTTCAAAAATACTAAGCACACCGTGCTCAAATAGATATAGGTGAAGCACTACAGCAAGTCCATGGCTCATAAAAAATCTAAGTGAAGCATAGAGAGCAATTCTAACAAGTCATGACATAATTTTGGCTCTCTCAAATAGGTGTGTCCAGGTAGGGATCAAGACTTAAAACACAAACTAAAACAAGCAAAGACTCATGTCTTACAAGACGCTCCAAGCAAAACACATAGTATGTGATGAATAAAAATATAGCTTCGAGTAAATACCGATGGTCGTTAGAAGAACGAGGGGATGCCACTCGGGGGCATCCCCAAGCTTAGTTGGTTGCTCATTTTTGGATAAGCTTAGGCTCTTCTACTCCTTATTCCTTCATCCATCGTAAGATAACCCAAAACTTGAAAACTTCAATCACACAAAACTTAGAAAACCTTAGTGAGATCCATTAGTATAAGAAAATAATAAATCACTACTATAAGTGTTGTATCAAACCAATTCATATTTTGTTCTTGCGTTATATCTATTGTATTCCAACTTTTCTATAGCAAAAACTCATCAAAGAAAACCATAGAGCCATCAAAATAAGCACACAACACAAAGAAATAGAATACTTCTGTAACTTCACAAATTCTTAAAAATTAGGAAGACCTTAGAAATTGGTATATTCATCTACTGTGGGTGGAATGGGTATTTTATCGCTCTCTTGTAAAAAATGAAAATTATTTTCGTGATCGTAAAAGTTTCTATTTTTTAGCAAGATCAAACAACCATCACCCAAGAAGATCCTAAAGGCTTTACTTGGCAAAAACACTAATTAAAACATAAAAACACAATCATAACAGTAGCATAATTACGCTAACACTAAAAAACAGGAAGCAAAAAGCAAAAAATAAATTTTATTAATTGGGTTGCCTCCCAACAAGCACTATAGTTTTACGCCCTTAGCTAGGAATAAAGCAAGGATCTAAGTTTTGTCATCTTTGTTCTTAACCTTCTTAGAGGTGCTTTCATCACGGGGTTTTGTAAACACAAGATAAAACATATTATCCATAGAAACCTTAGCATTCCTAAGTTGATGTTCATCATAACCTCTTTGATCCCCCGCAACAATCCAAGAGTAATGTTGAAAACTTGTTGGATTATATCTAGAACAAGGACTTCCTTTTTGAGATTCTCATCAAATATTTTATTATCCCAAGCAAATGTCTTAAAGCATAATCACTACTGTAAAGAATTTCACCTATCATGGGTTTTTCACGATTCATACCATACAAATCAAATATTTCCCTAGCTTCCCGTATTATGTAGTCAAACTCATTCATAAGAACGAGAGTGGCCAGCTTTTTAGCCCTAGGATTCTTTATAATGGGAAGCTCAAAAAACAATCTTTGCAAAGTAGGATGGGAATGTATAAATTTACTTTCAAGTTTCAGAACTAGTGCAAAAATAGCATTCGCATAAGATCTAGTAGTTTTAAGACTTAGATTCCCAACACAATTGAAAAATTCTTGGATGCGTTCTTTTCCTATAACGTTCCCTTGCCCCAAGATAAAAGTTTTAGCATCGAGATTGCCCGTACGTCCAATTTTAGGAGTTAGGCCATCATCTGTTGGTGCCATACCGAAATCACTCATGATTGCAAGCAAAGGATATATCTGACGAGAAAGCGGGGAATGAGAAAGAGAGGCGAATAAAATGAAAATTTCTTGTGAAGTGGGGGAGAGGAAAACGAGAGGCAAATGGCAAATAATGTAAATTGCAAGGAGATGAGATTTTTGATTAGGAACATCGTATATGTTGAAGATCCTCCCTGTCAATGGCACCAGAAATTCCTTTTGACGCCGCTTGAAGCTACGCCAGTATTTCCCCAAAGAGGAAGGGATGATGCAGCACAATGGCGGTAGGTATTTTGCTCAGATATGAAACCAAGGTTATCGAACCAATAGGAGAACCAAGCAACACAACGTAAACAGCTCCTGCACACAGATAACAAATCCTCGCAACCCGACGTGTTAAAGGGGTTGTCAATCCATTTTGGGTAATGGTGCCAGAAATTGGTGTGTGACGAGAGAAAGTTGTAATAGATTGAATAAATAGATCGCAAATAAAATAAAGTGCAACAAAGTATTTTTGGGTTTTTGGATTAATAGATCTGAAAATGAATGCAACGGATAATAGATCGCAAAGGAAAATTATATGAGAAAGAGACACCGGGACCGTAGGTTTCACTAGTGGCTTGTCTCGAGAAAAATAGCAAATGGTGGGTGAACAAATTACTATTGGGAAATTGATAGAACTTCAAATACTCATGACGATATCTAGGTAATGATCATTACATAGGCATCACGTCCAAGATTAGTAGACCGACTCCTGCCTGCATCTACTACTATTACTCCACACATCGACCACTATCCAACATGCATCTAGTGTATTAAGTTCATGGAGAAATGGAGTAATGCAATAAGAACGATGACATGATGTAGACAAGATCTATCTATATAGAGATAGACCCCATCGTTTTATCGTTAGTAGCAACGATACATATGTGTCGGTTCCCCTTCTGTCACTGGGATCAAGCACCGTAAGATCGAACCCACTACAAAGCACCTCTTCCCATTGCAAGATAAATAGATCAAGTTGGCCAAACAAAACCCAAATATCGGAGAAGAAATACGAGGCTATAAGAAATCATGCATAAAAGAGATCAAAGAAACTCAAATACTTTCATGGATACAAAAAGAGATAGATCTGATCAAAAACTCAAGGTTCATCGGTTCCCAACAAACACACCGCAAAAGAGTTACATCATATGGATCTCCAAGAGACCATTGTATTGAGAATCAAGAGAGAGAGAGAGAGAGAGAGAGAGAGAGAGAGAGAGGAAGCCATCTAGCTACTAGCTACGGAACCAAAGGTCTACAAAGAACTACTGACACATCATCGGAGAGGCACCAATGGAGGTGGTGAACCCCATCCGAGATGGTGTCTAGATTGGATCTGGTGGTTCTGGACTCTACGACTGCTGGATCAATATTTCGTCCGCTCCCCTAGGGTTTTGGGAATGTTGGGGTATTTATAGAGCAAAGAGGCGGTCCGGGGGGCACCCGAGGTTGGCACAACCCACCAGGGCGCGCCTGGGCCTCCTGGCGTGCCCTAGTGGGTTGTGCTCCCCTCGGGGCACCCCCAGGCGCAGCTAGGGCCCGTTGTGTTCCTTCTAGCCCATAAAAATTTTCTTTAAAGTTTCATGGCATTTTGACTCTGTTTGATATTTATTTTCTGTGATGTAAAAAAATGGAAAAACAACAACTGGCACTTGGCACTATATCAATAGATTAGTACCAAAAAATGATATAAAATGACTATAAAATGATTATAAAATATCCAATATTAATAATATAACAGCATGGAACAATCAAAAATTATGGATACATTTGAGACGTATCAGTGACTACTGTGACAAACATGTATCATCAGGAAAGTGTTTTTTTGTAGTGCGTGTGACTGTTATACTTGGCCATCTGCCGGGCCAGGCCGACCAAAGCCCGAGGCAGAAACCTAGGCCCGAGCCCGGCCTGGCCTGCCGTCGGGCCTGGTTTTAGGCCCACCCCCAGCTCGAAAGTGATTAAGCCCACCAGGCCTCGGGCCGGGCCCCTTCAGTAAATCACGAAAATGGCAGGCCCAGGCCTGGCCCGGGTGCAGCGTCGGGTCGGGCCGGGTGGGGCTTTCTCGGGCTGGGCTGCCCATGGCCAGGACTAGTGATCGTATAGGTTCGAGAATATGAGGACATGACCCGAAACAGATTCCGATCAATAGTTAACAGTGGGATGTGGATACCCTTGTCAACTCCTACATATTCATGAAGTTCGTAAGAAAATCTTTGTTTGTGAATACCATGTTGGGGAACGTAGCATGCAATTTCAAAAAAATTCCTATGATCACGCAAGATCTATCTAGGAGATGCATAGCAATGAGAGGGGGAAAGTGTGTCCACGTACCCTCGTAGACCGAAAGCGGAAGCGTAAGGTTAACACGGTTGATGTAGTCGAACGTCTTCGCGATCCAACCGATCAAGTACCGAACGTACGACACCTCAGAGTTCAGCAGACGTTCAACTCGATGACTTCCCTCGAACTCTTGATCCAGCAAAGTGTCGAGGGAGAGTTTCATCAGCACGACGGCGTGGTGACGGTGACGATGATGTGATCCGCGCAGGGCTTCGCCTAAGCACTACGACAATATGACCGGAGGAGTAAATTGTGGAGGGGGCACCGCACACGGCTAAGAAACAACTTTTGTGCTTTGGGGTGCCCCCTGCCCCCGTATATGGAGGAGAGGGAGGAGGCTGGCCAAGGGGCGCGCCATAGGGGGGGACTAGAACTCCTTGTACAAGTCGGCCCCCCTTCCTTTCTTTCGGAGGGGGAAAGGGCAAGGAGAGGAGAGGGGGAAGGAAAGGGAGGCCTTGCCCCCTCCCCCTTGTCCAATTTGGACAGCCCATGGGGGGACGCCTCCCCTTGTGGGCTTCCCTCTCTCTCCCCTATGGCCCATGTTGGCCCATTACTTCCCCCCCCTTGGGGGGGGGGTCCGGTAACCTCCCGGTACTCCAAAAAATACCCGAACCACTCCAAAACCATTCTGGTGTCCAAATACTATCGTCCAATATATCAATCTTTACCTCTCCACCATTTCGATACTCCTCATCATGTTCGTTATCTCATCCGGGACTCCAAATAATCTTCGGTCACCAAGACACATAACTCATAATACAAATCGTCATCGAACATTAAGCGTGTGGACCCTACGGGTTCGAGAACTATGTAGACATGACCGAGACACATCTCCAGTCAATAACCAACAGCGGAACCTGGATCCTCATATTGGTTCCTACATACTCTACAAAGATCTTTATCAGTCAAGCCGCAATGACAATATACGTCATTCCCTTTGTCATCGGTATGTTACTTACCCGAGATTCGATCGTCGGTATCTTCATACCTGCACTAGTACGTGACGGTGCTATACAAACGGTTTTTAACCCCTTTTCTCAATGGAATTTGGAACCGTCGCCTAGTGAGTGACGGTAATAGGGGGGTCCTTGCCACACGACCCAGAAACCGTTGGGGATAGGGACCCTACAGTACTCCTACTCGTTTCTGCTTGCATTGCCATCGTAGTCGGTATTCTGTGGTGCTACGTTTATGATGCGCGACCCATCACAAACGGTTCACTATTATAGAATGTGTATGATATGCATACAATCACACACATTCGCTTTTCCCAAACCGTATGTGATAACTAATTAAGAAGATTAGCTAATCGTCGTACGGCTCTCGGACAGGATTACGAAACGTTGGACCGTCGTAACATTGTCGTACACGACAACTATTGCACACGCTATTCTGTGGTGCAATGTTTATGATGCATAATTCATCAGAAACAATTCATGGTTGCGAATCATGTATGATAAGGCAACTAACACAAATGTTTAGTTTGCCCGCACCGTTTGTGATATTGTCTGACATCGCACACACTTTGCAAACGGTCTTCATGAAAACATCTAGATAATCACCATGTTCTGGTAGAAATACTTTAACCTTTGCATGCCCACCAATCATGTAGTTTGAAAGGTAATCTTGAGTAAACTTCTTTGGCAACCACTTCAAAGGAAAAATATTCAGACATTGTCATCTAACACAACACATTATGGGCAGTACAAAGAAGGCTGCGGAGTTCTTACTTACCATCCTATAGTTCGCTGTTGTCTTGGATAAAGTGTAAACAAATAGTTTAATTGCCATCTTTGGACCCATTTTACTAACAATCTTTATTAGCTTCCGCACTTGATGCTAGTTCATCAATATCTCATTGCCCCATATGCAGAAAGGGTCGAAGCACGGATCTTTACCAATGACATATGTACCTAAAAGCACCAAGTTAATATTAGAAGCTAAAAATCAATTGCACAATGATGTAGTACAACACTCTTTTATAATATCTTATAACATCCAATATACTCACATATTAGATGAATTAACATCTTATATCATGGATCGGAAGGAGTTTAGTGCATTCTTACAAATTATAGGCTGATTAACTGCTGTTGTATCCATGTGTTACAGTTAGTTTGAGCTAGTTCAGGCTCAAATATCCCTAAAGTATATCTAAACATGAGGGCTAGTTTGAGCTAGTTGCATCTATAACCCACCCAAAAAACTATCCAACCCAAGAGGTGCTAATTGTAGCTAGTTCTCCTAATGCATTTATTGTCAATATTACCCTGCAATCCAAATAACTCTTTGGATGGAGTTAGTTCAGGGTTAGTCATGAGCTAGAAACTAACTCTAACCTCTAGCTAAGTTGAGTACCCAAGCAGGGTTGTGTTGTTGTTGTTGTTGTTGTTGTTGTTGTTGTTGTTGTTGTTGTTGTTGTTGTTGTTGTTGTTGTTGTTGTTGTTGCTGTTGTTGTTGTTGTTAGTCATGAGCTAGAAACTAACTCTAAC
>NC_041384.1:193318576-193321290 GCF_002162155.2 Triticum dicoccoides | reverse complement strand
GTTGTTGCTGCTATTGTTGTTGTTGTTGTTGTTGTTGTTGTTTTTTATGTTGTTGTTGTTGTTGCTATTGTTGTTGTTGTTGTTGCTGCTGCTCTTGTTGCTGCTGCTCTTCTGCGTATCTAGGCATCATCAGAACATTAATGTAACACTCTTCCTTGTTGCTATGTAGCCTAGGATTGCATATTTAGACATTAAGGACAGTGCATGTTGCTATGTAGCCTCAGATATATTACATATGGCCCTAGTTAACCTAACGATAAATGGGTTGCAAATATATTCAGTTAAAAGTCCGATTCACCGATTAGTCCCTTATCAGCCCCTGGCCTATATGGTACCAACTACCGATATCCTGAACAGTGAGCATATATAAGCCATGGGATGAAACTAACCTCGATGGTAAACAATAGTCGTTCCCAAAATTGTCCTGTGTAGGTACATCGAGAAGCATGTTAAGCACAATAGGCTAAACATCAACCAAATTATCCATGGTAGACAAAATAATCTCCAAAAGATAGCTTCAGCGTGCAGGTTTAAGCACACTAGTAAAGCAAAACAAGTGGAAAGGTGTATTAAGTGCAACAGGCCTAACATTTAACAACAAGCAAATATAGTCATTCAAACTGGTATTTTGCTAGTCTAAGTACACTGGTTATTGTTAAAAAATGGAAAGGCATGTTAACTACAAGATGCAACAACCAAATGTAGTCATTCATATTGGTATTGTTGAAACTGGTACTGATGAAATTGAACTGCACAATTCATACTTGCACATATAGAACATCACGTTGTGAATAACTGGAATAAACAAGGCATACTACGAACAACCAAAGATGGCATTTGAAACTGGACAAATGCTAACTACAAACAATCGAACAATCAAAAAACTTTAAAAGAGGCATATGCTAGCTGTAACAAGCTTAACAACAAGCAAATATATACATTCCTATCGGTATGTTTAAAACTGGATTGATGAAAGGTACTGCACAGTAAATAATTGCACATATAGAGCGTCACATTGTGAACAACTTAAATAAACAAGGCATACTGCAAACACCAGATATAGCAATTAAAACTGGACGTATTCTCACTACACTACAAAAGGGACTCGACAAAACAAATCATGGGTTCCCCCTGTGAAGAGGCACGGCAAAACAAATCATGGGTTTCCTCACTTGTCACAGATGGGCTCATTCCTGTGGTAAGAGCACGGAACCTAGATGTGCTCCATGTTATCGCAGATGGGCTCCTTCCCCTTGGAAGAGCACGACTGTAGGGTGCCTCCCTGATGTCGCATACGGGCGCTTTCCCCTTGGAAGAGCAGATGGGCTCTTTCCCCTTTGAAGAGACTGAGAGGGTGCCCTCCTCGTGGTCGCCATCAATGAGGTCTGACTTGGAAACTATGGATCCCAAGCCAGCGTCGCAGAACGTGTCCTTGAGAAATGACAAAAGGGGCTCGATGGCGATGTAGGATGACAAATTGTTGACAGTGAGCCAGAGGAGATCAGCGGCGGGGTCATGGATGAGATCGACGGCGGTTGAACTAGGGTTGGGGGTGGGCCACTTAACCTGTGACATAGCCCGCCTCAGGTTGTTGTTGTTGATGACCTCGATGTCGTAGTCGGCGACCGAGACATGTCTGCATACTCTAGCCTGCTGCTTGAGTGCCTGCCGCCAGTAATGGTCGTCAGCTTCCTTGGCGATGTCGGGCGAAGAGACCGCGATACACCTCTTTTGGTCCAGTCGCTCCTCGAGCTCCATGGGAATCGTAGCCGGGCTTAGGTTGTGACCCTCTGGAGTGGGGGATGGGGATGGAGATCTGTGGGAAAGGGGGCGTTTGGCAGGCGTCATCTAAGAAACTCAGGGCGGCCTGGGTATGGAGATCGGTGGGTAAGCTGCACGAGCAAACCAGCAGATACTGACAATGGAGGCCTTGCGGTGGCGATGGGGATCTTGCTAGGGTTTCGAGCGAGGGAGGGTGTGTGTGTGTGCGCATGCCCGAGGAGGTTTTGGTTTGTGTGTGTGTGTGTGTGTGTGGAGGGGGGTGTTTGAGGAAATGACGCAGGTAATGAATATTTTACTACGCAGGAGTGAAATGCCTGGGCTATTGAAAATTTTGATGATGGTGCATCGCACACGGTCCGAAGATAACAACCGTGTGTTATGAAACAGAAAAACCCTCAAGGCGGGCAGATATTTTCGAGGGATGCACGCGGGATTGGGAACAAGAAACATCACACACGGTCAAAACACAATAACCGTGTGTTATTAAATAGAAAAAAGCTGCAGGCAGGTAGATATTTTTGAGAGGGGAAGCCTCGTGGATCCCAATGCACACGGTTAGTTTGAGTGAACCGTGTCTGTTGCATCATCCGACTTGTCTAATGTTCATATATTTGGTGAAAAATGATGCTGGAGAGGGTCAGAACACGAACACACTTGCATGTGGACCAAATTTGTGTATGAAAAGGGTGGTTTGATTTTCAAATACCAAATGCAACTTCGATGTGGCACCTATCTCGCAAAGTGCACGGTATTGCTTGCCCCCACCCCCTCGTGTTGGCATGAAGGGAATACTAAGCTATGAATGCATGCCCCTCCCCCAACCAAGGTTCACCTAGAAAAGTGCAAAGTAGCTAGCAGCCCCCCTCCGTCGTGTCGGCACGAAGGGAATCCTAAGCTATGAATGCATGCCCCCCCCCATCCGAGGTTCACCT
>NC_041384.1:193288549-193318135 GCF_002162155.2 Triticum dicoccoides | reverse complement strand
AAAGTGCGAAGTACGTAGCAGCCCCCCCCCCCACACACACACTTTCAGTCGGTGGGCCAGAGAGACATATCTCACTAAGATGGATCGTAAAACGGACAAAGAATAATTCACCTTGGTCGTACAACCTCTCTCTTGTTGTTGGTCAAAGTGATGGCCGTCCATGTGACCCCGGAGATGGGCTAGCTCGCCAATAATCACACAAGTAGCTAGTCCCCAAAGACAACCAATGCATGCGTGTGGCCCAAACATATGTATGGAGAGGTGTGTTTTGAATAACAATGGAACAACTTTGATGTGGCATAGTAATTTCGAACTAGAAATCCCCACACTGAGTGAGGGTTAGGTTGATGATGCATATGTATGTTACACCACACTTCAAGCCAACGACGGGGATTCATGCATGCATCCGTGCATAGTATATGCGCTCAAACTTAATTAGGTCTGAATCTCACCATGACCTATACTACTATAACACGAACCAAATGAAGAATCCTCCATGGTAACCTATATTGTTGTCGGTCAAGATGATCATGGATGTCCACACGGGCCCACTAATATATAGGCTTGTCGTCGATAACCACGCGAGGGAGTGTACCGTTCGAAGGCAACCACTACATGCATATGTATGGAGGTGATGTGTGCATGCATGTTTGGATACCATTTCACAACATTGACGTGGCGCGTGCATCAAAAATCATACACTAGCTCCCCACACAGAGCGAGATCGGTTCATGACGTGTCGTTGTACTAGCCACTTCGACTTGATGGGAGGGATTCATGCGTACACATGCATGTGTGTGCTCAAACTGTATCATGCATGTCATCCCAGAGCATGACCTATATATACTGTATTACAAGAAAAGAAAAATCCCCTCCTATGTCAAATTAACCTCTCTTGTTGTCAGGCAAAAACTAGTGATGGAGCAAGCGGGCCCACAGATGGAAAGCATCGATATCGATGATAACCACTTAAGTGGGTGCGAGAGGACAACCACCAGCACTTTGCATGTGCGCCAAACATATATATGTTGAATACCCAAAATGCACAACTTTGATGTGCCACATGCCTCAAAAACCATAAACCATGCACCCACACAGAGAGAGGTTCATGAAGCGTACTACATATGATGGTCCCCTTCCCCCCTCTTCACCGCATACTATATGCTCCTGCCGTAATATGTACAAACCAAAATAATCCTCATCGTTGGTGAAATTAATTAACCTCTCCCGATGTAGGTCAAAGTGATGCATGCATGCATCGAAGGTGGCCTTGTGGGCCCATAGATGGAAGCGTCACACATGAGTGTCCTAGCTAGGATAACCATTGCATGCATGCATGTGGCCCAAAGAGGTGTTGTGTGATGTTTGAATAGCCAATTTCACAATTTTGATGTGGCATCTTCCTCGGAAACCGAAAAGTCCCGACACTGAGTGAGGTGTACTTGTTCATGGATGCGTATGTATAGTATATATGCTAGACACCCCCACCTCTTCGACGCGTACTATATACCACCATAACACAAACAAAAAAGATTTTGCCTTGCTGGTCAAATTAACCTCGCTATCGGTTGTTTGTCAAAGTGATGGACGATGACCTCGCGGGCCCATAGAAAGCGTCACACGCGAGTATCGAGTGTCGTGTAGGACAACCATCGACTGCATGTGGCCAAAACATGTATGTATGAAAGGGTTGTGTAATGTTTTAAATAACGAATTCACGACTCTGATGTGGCACTGGCCCACCTAACAAAATGGCCAACCCAGACGGTGGCTTACAACTCGTAGTGTACTGCGAGCCACCCGCCACCCCCAGACGCACACACCCCCCCACACACACCACGAATCCACCGCACCTATGATGCATGTTAAATTAATTATCCTCCGGTGAACATATGTTACCAAAGGAGGGACGTTTTAATTTTGAAAAAATCATAGAGATCATTAAGACATTTTAGTGCATTAATTGATTGATTTTCTATGGGTATAATGTGCAAAAATCAAATTTGAGCTACATGCACACGTGACAGTGCACCTAAATGGATTGCAAAAACACATGTGTCTCAATGGGTGCATGTTTACTCCCCGTGCAACGAATTTCAAACATTGAGAATCTTGATTTTTAAATTCTAGTACATCCAAAACTTATTTGAAGTTCATGAAACTTATCGTGTTGTCATATGGACACCAATACAAATTAGCATTGTACTCTTTTTGTCAAATTTGAGACTAGTTTCGATGTAATCTTTATCTAATTACAAACGGGAGATTATTAATAATTGGGAACCAGTATCCCAAATGGATTATTTATTCGAATCGTGAGCGTTAGAACAACAATGGATACGTGCCATGCTTCGGTTAAGCAATAAAGCGGCAGCATTAATCATCCAAGTAGAAAAACAATATACGTGCCACCGCGCGAACCGTCTGCCGTGCGAGCAGGCGTGAGTTGATGGGACGCATGTGAGCAGTCCGCCGGGCAGGCAGACCGGGAGGCGTGCATGTAGATGTGTGAATTGACGGAGGCGTCCTCGTTGTGTAGTGTCATCGGGAGGCGTGTGAGTAGCTGTGTGAAACTTTGGTACGCATGCCAGTAGTCTGGTGCATAGGCTCACTGGGAGGCGAGCCATCGGTTTGACAATATTAATGGTGCGTCGGACCGGCCGCACCCCCTGTCAATGTAAAAACCGGTGGATCTCGGGTACGGGTCCCAAACTGTGCGTCTAAGGTCGATGGTAACAGGAGACACGGGACACAATGTTTACCCAGGTTCATGCCCTCTCTATGGAGGTAATACCCTACGTCCTGCTTGATTGATATTGATGAATGTGGGTGCTACAAGAGTGGATCTACCACTAGATCATAATGGCTAAACCCTAGAAGCCTAGCCTATGAATATGGTAATGAGTATATATGTCATCCTTTCCAGATTATCCCCTTCGGTTTATATAGACACCGAGGGGATCTAGGGTTTACGTGGAGTCGGTTACATAAGAAGGAATCCTCGGTCGTCAAGCTTGCCTTCCACGCCAAGTAGAGTCCAATCCGGACACGGTGTAGTCTTTGGCCTTCATGTCTTCACAACCCATCAGTCCGGCCCGTGGATAATAGACCGGACGCCCGAGGACACCTTAGTCCAGGACTCCCTCAGTAGCCCCTAAACCTGGCTTTTAATGACGAGGAATTTCGTGCGCTGATTGTCTTCGGCATTGTAAGGCGGGTTCCCTTTTCTCCGAACTCCCAGATAGTCTTCGGATGCAATGATGGTATCCTGACCTGTTACACACACCATACACAACCGCAAAGAGAATATAATATTTACACGAATCTAATATGCTGACAGCTTTTTCCCAACACGTCATAGCATCTGTCCGGTTATAATTTCGAACCATTTTTCTTCAGCCATTCCATGCTTCAAGACATGGTTGTTATTGGCACGTCTTTTCAAAACAGAGATCGTGTCCCCTTATTGCGGGATTCTCATCAATGCAGGCATGGGTAACTCAACCGCGCCGTTTATACGGCCCTAGGGAATAGGCGAATCCTAAGGCGAGTGAGGAGGCATTTTAATATTTGCTGCCTTTATAAGGGGATAAGGATTCACCCCTCCTTTCCTCACGCCTCTCTCCGTCTCCGCCTTTCCGATATCAAGCTCCAGCGCCCGAGGTCTTATCTCCTTTCCACTCAAGCAACCATGTCCGGATCTGGTTGTCAGGGCATGTGGATGGTCTCCTCCGTTAAGGAGGAGGACATTACTAAGCTCCGGGCGGCCGGATATTTGACGAAAGAGATCGCCCATCGTCTGCCAGCCGAGGGACAAGTCGTCCGCACGCCGGAGCCCATGGAGAGGGTAGTATTCCTCCCCCATTTCTTCCGCGGGCTAGGGTTTCCACTCCACCCTTTCGTCCGCGGGCTGATGTACTACTACGGGATAGATTTTCATGATGTATCCCTGAATTCTTTCCTCAACATCTCGGCGTTTATTGTCGTGTGCGAGGCCTTCCTCCGCATCCATCCCCACTTCGGGCTATGGTTCAAAATCTTCAACGTGAAGCCGAAGGTGGTGTAGGGCTAGCACGCGGAGTGCGGAGGGACCATGGTGAGCAAGCTATCCAACGTATCATGGCCCAAAGGCACCTTTGTGGAGACAGTAAAGGAATGGCAGAAGTAGTGGTTCTATATTACAGAACCTCGCAGCACCTGGGCTGCAGCTGCTGAATTCCGCTCCAATGCTCCCATGCGACTCACCCCTGGGTCGAGAAGAGTCCGGACTAGTGTGCACCTGACGAGCTGATAGCGCTACAGACGCGCGGTCAAAGCATGGTGACCAAGGACATCAAGCTCGTTGATGTTATCCAGGTGATGCTAATCCACCGGATTCTTCCATGCCAGCGCCGCAACTGCCCTTTATGGGAGTTCAATTTGAAGAAGCACCAGACCCTGAAAAGGCTCTTTGATACTTCTCACGAAGGGGCCCGGAAGTTGCTCTTTAAGGGCAACGAGAAGCCACCAGCCACGGACTCAGACCGTGGTCACAATTGCAACCGCCCCGCCAGCAAGGTATGTTACTTTTGATGTACTCCCAACTTAAATGCTTTGAGGATGATGTCTTATATTTTAGTATTGCTCCCTCAGGACTGGTTGGAGAGGGCGAAGCGGATCCAGTGTCCGGCTCCGTTTCCTGAAGAACCAGTCATCCCGCGCCTGGCGAAGATACTGGTGCCGGCGCCATACGGCGCCAGAGAAGAAGGCCAAGGGGGCCAAGAGTGGCCCCTGTCGCAAGGGCCCTGAGGACAATGATGAGGAAGAGGAGGAGGAGGAGGGAAACAACCCTCCTCCTGAGGAGAGGAAGAAGAAGAGGGTGGCCTCGGCACATCTAGAGGTGAAAGCGCCCAAAAAGGGAAAGGGCGCCCCAGCGGTCAACACCGCGTGGGATGCTGACAGTAGTCCGGAATGTCACCCCCGTACTAGGCCCCAGGCCGCATCGTAAGTGACATGGCTTATTCATGCGCACATCAGCCCTTTCTTTTTATTAACATTGTTAATCCACACTATTGCAGTCCGGCCCGCGACCTTATCCAGCGATCCTCATCTAGAGGCTCGTTGGCTCCGTCGAAGATGGCGAGAATGTCGCCACCGCCTGCTTGCTCCCCCGGGGTCAGGGACCACACCGAAGTGTTATCCCCGAGGATCGCTTCGAGGGAAGGAGCCTAGGGCATTGTCCGGGAGGCGCCACAAGGTGGGACCTCTACCGCCGGACTCACGGGGGAGTCAATTCCCATGGAGACTGGCAAGGAGGGCCGTATCTAGTTCAGCCCTCAGCCGAATACGATTCCGGGGACCAATATGGCTCTAGAGTTGGGCGAGCAGCCCCCTTTGAAGGAGGGGGGTGCGTCGCCTCCACCGGTGGCTCCTGTCCATCCAGGAGCGCCGGATGACCTGATGGGGGCGCTACAAAGCGCCTCCGTCATCGACGAGCACCGTATCCTTATGGGTGCGGTGATTGAGAAGGTTCAGTCCGCCAAGAGCAGACTAAATGAAGCCTACAGCAGCCTGTTAACAGGTTTCGAGGTAAGAAAGAGAAAAACCCCGTATAGTCCGTAGCCCCTGAGACGGTGTCCGGTGTTCGGCGAGGAGGACCGGACAGGGGATCAATCCTTAATTATAAGAGGCTGACTGAATATGTATTGATAAGTAGGCGTCCCTTTTTGCCGCGACATCGTATGCTGTCGAGGTCTCCGAGCTGAAGCGGAGGCTGGAGCAGACCGAGAACGAGCTCGGCGAGGTTAAGGTTCGGCTCTAGGAGAAGCAAGGTGAGGAACGACTTCCTGTGTGTTCGGGCTAGGATAAGCGTTGTATATTGACAGCGGTATTGTGATATGTGCAGAAGCCGCGACCGAGGTCGAGGCCCTGAGAAAGGCCCTGGGCGAGGCCGACGAGCAGGCTGTCCAGCAGCAAGCCGCCCGTAAAAAGCTAAATGCCCAGGACAAAGAAGTCCACCAGGAGCTCTAGGATGCGGTGAAAAAAATGCGAGGCCTTGGATCATGATGCGTCGGTTCAAGGGACCTAACTTGCCAAGGCTCATTAGAGCGCGAAGACCGCATGGAATGAGGCCCAGGCCGCCCTCCAGGAGATCCTGGAGGCCAAGAAGATCACGGCGGGTAAGGCATTCAAGATGCAAAGCAAGTATGCATTCAAGATGCCACGCAGTGTATCAGACGCTGTGGAGTTCAATCGAGCCGAAGGAGGGAGTTCTTCGGAGAGGCTTTTCTGGTCGCAGTATGTGGCGCTAGAGCATCCCGTATCCTTCACCGATCACCTGAAATCGCTGGTGGAGCTGCATAGGGTGGCCAAACTAGCCCTTAAGGATTTGATAATCCGGCTGTGGCCAGCCGAAGCTATGCCTAGCAGCTACTTCGGACTCGTGAGGCGGATGGTGAGCGCCTGTCCTTGGCTGGATGTTATCAAGCGCTCGGTCTGTATTGAAGGTGACCGTATGTCTTCCGCTTGCTGCAAGATGTGGTGGGCGAAGATGAACACCGTTCAAGTCGCTAGCGGACCGCCGGATGGCAAAGAGCACCGCACACCCAAGCGATATTTCGAGGATGTCGTAGATGGGTCTCGACTTGTGCTAGCGCAATGCTCGCGGGACATTGTATTTGAATAAATGTATTCATGTTGCCTTTGTATCATGTGAACAATGCCATTTTTGTGAAGTAATTTTATGATGCTTTAAATTGTATCCTCATGTGCGGCCGTGTTGTGTGTAATCTGAGGGTTGGCCAGTCGTCGGCTTCTGCCCTCACGTAGATTGTATGGAGGTGTTCGGGATGGAATCTAAACAATCTTGATCCAATTACATGGTCCTTTGAAGGAGTTGTTTAGCAAAACGAACAAGGCAATCAGACTTTATTGCTTTAACACCCTCACTTAGCCATAGGAGTTTTATAATAAAGCATGGGCGCAGCCCCTGGCTTAAGCCAGAGTACTGTCAGCATCTGATCGGGAAGTGCTGATCTCTCATGTAATGCGGAAAAAATCTCCAACGATTTGTAACCCTCAAGTAGCTGACCGGCTCTCGCCGCATCATGACTGAGGGAGTTCTGAATTAGGGGGTCTCTGGACAGCCGGACTATATTCTTTGGCCGAACTGTTAGACTATGAAGATACAAGATTGAGGACTTCGTCTCGTGTCCAGATGGAACTCTACTTGGCATGGAAGTTAAGCTAGGCAGTACGGATATGGATATCTCCTCCTTTTTAACCGACCTTGTGTAACCCTAGCCCTCTCCGGTGTCCATATAAACCGGAGGGTTTTAGTCCGTAAGACAACATACAATCATACCATAGGCTAGCTTCTAGGGTTTAGCCTCTCTAATCTCGTGGTAGATCTACTCTTGTACTACCCATATCATCAATATTAATCAAGCAGGACGTAGGGCTTTACCTCCATCAAGAGGGCCCAAACCTGGGTAAAACTTCGTGTCCCCTGCCTCCTATTACCATACACCTAGACGCATAGTTCGGGACCCCCTACCCGAGATCTGCCGGTTTTGACACCGACATTGGTGCTTTCATTGAGAGTTCCTCTGTGTCGTCGCCGTTAGGCTTGATGGCTCCTTATATCATCGTTAGCGATGCAGTCCAGGGTAAGACTTTTCTCCCCAGACAGATTTTTGTATTCGGCGGCTTTGCACTGTGGGCCAATTCACTTGGCCATCTGGAGCAGATTGAAAGCTACGCCCCTGGCCATCAGGTTAGGTTTGGAAGCTTAAACTACATGGCCGATATCCGCGGAGACTTGATCTTCGATGGATTTGAGCCTCTGCCTTGTGCGTCACGCAGTCATGATGAGTACGATTTAGCTCTACCATCCGACAGTGTTTAGGAGATCGCACCGGCAGCCGCTCCGACCCTCAATTCGGAGCCAGTTGCACCGTCCATGGACGGGTGGATGGACCCCGCCACGAAGGCCTTACCCTCATCAGCGATCGAGTCGAACATCGACCTTACTCTGCACGAGAGCCATGTTGACAAACTGCGGATCTCTCTCCGACCACGGACTCCGAACCGCCTGCGCCCATTCCCAACGATTGGGCTCCGATCATGGAGTTTACCTCCGCGGATATTTTTCAGCACTCGCCCTTTGGCGACATAATAAACTCGTTAAGGTCTCTCTCCTTGTCAGGAGAATCCTAGCCGAACTATGTCCGGCAGGACTGGTATGCGGATGACAAAGAAATTCGCGACCCACCCACCACCCACTTAGTAGCAACTGTCGATGACTTAACCGACATGCTCGACTTTGACTCCGAAGACATCGACGGTATGGACGATGATGCGAGAGACAAAGATGAACCACTGCCCACAGGGCACTGGACAGCCACCTCATCGTACGATATATACATGGTGGACACACCCAAAGAAGGCAATGGCGACAAGACAGCGGAGCATGACCCCTCCAAGAAGCAACCCAAGCACCGACGTCAGCGGCGCCGCTCTAAGTCCCGCCAAAGCAAAAGTGGTGATACCGGCACAGGAGATAATATCACTCTGGATAGTGCCGAAGATAACAACAATCCCCTCCAGCAAGATTTAGAGTAGGAGGATGGAGGAGCCAGCCCTCCTGAGAGAGCGGCAAATGGAGAAGCGGAAGATGATAATTGCATGCCCCCTCCGAAGACGAGGTAAGCCTCGGCGATGATGAATTCACCGTGCTAGAGTATCCCATCGAACAAGAGCGCTTCAAGCGCCGGCTTATAGCCACGGCAAATAGCCTTAAGAAAAAGCAGTAGCAGCTTCAAGCTGATCAAGATCTACTAGCTGACAGATGGACTGAAGTCCTCGCGGCCGAGGAATATAAACCCGAGCGCCCCTCCAAGAGTTACCCAAAATGCAGGTTGCTACCCCGACTGGAGGAAGAAGCGTATGACGCGGCTGATCGGCCACCTCGTGGCCGCGATAGAGAGGCATTCCAGCCAAAAACTCAGCCTGCACCCCGACGCCATTCAAGTAAAAAGGCATGGGGAAATATGCCACACCTGCGAGACGTATTGGAGGACAAAGCAAAACATGCAAGATCGATCTACGGATCACAAGGGCGCGCCACTATGCGAGATGATAAATGTCACGCCGGATACAGTAAAAGTCAATCCGGCCGGGCCGAACACAGCGGGCAAGGCCCATTCGAGCTGCGTCGCGATATAGCCCAATACAGAGGCGCCGCACACCCCCTATGCTTCACACACGAAGTAATGGATCATCAAATCCCAGAGGGTTTCAAACCCATAAATATTGAATCATACGATGACACAACAGATCCTGCAGTATGGATCGAGGATTTCCTCCTCCACATCCACATGGCCCGCGGCGATGACTTACACGCCATCAAATACCTCCCAATAAAGCTCAAAGGACCAGCGCGACATTGGCTTAACAGCTTGCCAGCAGAGTCCATTAGCTGTTGGGAAGATCTAGAAGCCGCATTCCTCAACAACTTTCAGGGCACTTATGTGCGACCACCAGAAGCCGATGACTTGAGCCACATAATTCACCAGCCAGAAGAATCGGCCAGGCAATTCTGGATAGGGTTCCTAACAAAGAAAAATCAAATTGTCGACTGTCTGGATGCAGAAGCCCTAGCAGCCTTTAAGCATAACATCCGCGATGAGTGGCTGGCCCGGCACCTTGGACAGGAAAAGCCGAAATCTATGGCAACGCTCACGACACTCATGACCCGCTTTTGTGCGGGAGAAGACAGCTGGCTGGCTCGCAGTAACAATATATCAAAAAGCCATGGTACTTCGAATACCAAGGACGGCAATAGCAGGTCACGTCGCAACAAACATAAGCGCCGCATTAACAGCGATAATACTGAGGATACGGCAGTTAATGCCGGATTCAAAGGCTCTAAACTCGGTCAGTGGAAAAAGCCATTTAAAAGAAGCACTCCGGGCCCGTCCAGTTTGGACCGCATACTCGATCGCTTGTGTCAAATACATAGTACCCCTGACAAGCCAGCCAATCACACCAACAGGGAATGCTGGGTGTTCAAGCAGGCCGGCAAGTTAATTGTCAAAGATAAAGATAAGGGGTCACACAGCAATGACGAAAAAGAGACCCGGCAGCCGAACACCGGAGGACAGAAGAGGTTCCCCCCACAAGTGCGGACGGTGAACATGATATACGCAACCCATATCCTCAAGAGGGAGCGGAAGTGTGCGCTCAGGGACGTATATGCGTTGGAGCCAGTCGCCCCAAAGTTCAGCCCATGGTCCTCCTGCCCGATCAGCTTCGATCGCAGGGACGACCCCACTAGTATCCGTCACGGCGGGTTCGCCGCACTGGTCTTAGACCCAATCATTGACGGATTTTACCTCACTCGAGTCCTTATGGATGGTGGCAGCAGCCTGAACCTGCTTTACTAGGACACGGTGCGCAAAATGGGCATAGACCCCTCAAGGATCAAACCCACAAAAATGACCTTTAAAGGCGTCATTCCAGGTGTAGAGGCCCATTGCACTGGCTCAATTACACTGGAAGTGGTCTTTGGATCCCCGGATAACTTCCGAAGTGAAGAATTAATCTTCGATATAGTCCTGTTCTGCAGTGGCTATCATGCACTGCTCGGGCGAACCGCATTTGCGAGATTCAATGCGGTACCGCACTATGCCTACCTCAAGCTCAAGATGCCAGGACCTCGGGGCGTCATCACAGTTAATGGAAACACAGAGTGCTCTCTCCGCATGGCGGAGCACACTGTGGCCCTCGCAGCAGAAGCGCAAAGAAGCCTCTCAAGGCACTCCACTAGTTCGGCGTTTCAATACCCGGACACCTTCAAGTGCGCTTGGAGTAATCGGCAACTAGACCGCCTGGCATGATCTGAGCTCCCGTAGCAATGCGGCCCCCACCCCAGTCCCAGCCAAACGGCAAAATCCGTGCCACGCGTACATAATTACGCATTAAAAATACCATGGGCATAGGTGGGGAGGGGGCACAACTATGGCACGCCCCAAGACGCGGCTTAAACCGCACTAGGGGCTTCCTGCTTTGTTATTTTTCTCTTTTCAGGACTTTAATCTCTGGAAACCCTGTCCCGCAGCATGATTGCCGAACACATGATGCAGCAACCAAGGAGGCAGAAAGCTACGTCACACCGCGGAACTCCCAGGTGGATTATGATAACGAGTGAAATATTTGCTTTAATACTATTCCTCAGCTTGCCCTTGGAAGGGACATAGTCCTACTTTTTGCTTATCGCACTATCTGTATCATTCTGCTTTAACGCAGCCTTTTGAATAAACAATGCATAACATTACAACTATTATTGCATTCTTGTTATATATATGTGTTCATTAATGATGCCTTGCAACCGTACACTTTGGTACGGCCAACACACCAGGGGCTTAAGTACCCCACAATATGGTGTGAGAAGTCCGAACACTTTCACAAGTGCAGCACCCCGAACTTATAGCATTATATGCATCAGCTCCGAATCATGTCTTTGGTCAAATGTTGGGTTTGCCCGGCTCCTATGTTTTGGTACCTTACGTTCCGCTCTATCGGCTAAGGTAGCGCTAGGAGAACTACTGCGGTTGTGCCTCGGTTCTGCTGGGCTAAGCACCTCGGTAGAGAAAGCTAAAACTGACTGTCATGATAAGGCGAGACACTGGTCGCTGTTCGGCGAGGTTTCGAGTCCCTAAAGACTTATGGCGCTTAGAGCGAGGAGCCGGTCCTGTCCGGCTTAAAGGCGTGTATCGCGCCCCAAATTCGGCCTTCAGAATACCAGGGGCTTCGCCGAAATTTAAAATTATAGAATTCTATGGCTAAGTGAGAGTGATAAAGCATTATTAGTCCGGTTGCCTTGTTCGATGTGCTGAGCACCTCCCTCAAAGGACCCAAAAATGGGAACAAGAGTGCTCAGGTTTATCCCGAACACCCCAGCACTCGCGGCATGGGGGCTGAAGCCGAGGACTAGCCATCTCTCAGATTGGATAAATAGCCAAACAGAAGGTAATATTTTAAATTCAAACAAGTGTTGCATAGCGCATATGAAACAAGTTGTTATCATACAGGATCACACGAGCATGCTTATTCAAATATTACATCCTTGGAACATTCGTCCGCTACAAGACGGGCACCCTTCAGGACACCCTCATAATAAATTTCGGGGGTGCGATGCTCCTTGCCTTGCGGCGGTCCCTCATTGATCAGCTTCACGGCGTCTAGCTTGGCCCATTGCACCTTCACGCGGGCGAGAGCCCGGCGTGCACCTTTGATGCAAACACACCGCTTGACGACCTCCAGCTGTGGGCAGGCGTCCACAAGCCGCCTCACCAGGCCAAAGTAGCTATTCGGAAGGGCGTCTCCAGGCCACAGCCGGACTATAAAGCCCTTCATGGCCTGTTCGGCCGCTTTGTGTAGCTCGACCAGCTGCTTCAGCTGGTCGCTCATAGGCACTGGGTGTTCGGTCCCAGTATACTGAGACCAGAACAGCTTCTCTGTTGAGCTTCCCTCCTCGGCCTGGTAAAACTGTGCGGCATCCGACATGCTGCGGGGCAAATCTATGAATGCTCCTGGAGAGCTCCGGATTCGGGTAAGTAATAGGTAATTTACTTTCACATGCTTGCTTTGCATATAGAATGCCTTACCCACCGCTATTTTCTTCATCGCGTCAATCTCCTGGAGGGCCTTTTGGGCTTCGGCCTTGGCACTTTTCGCGCTCTCGAGGGCCGCGGCAAGCTCAGACTCTCGCGTCTTCGAGTCAAGCTCCAACGCCTCGTGCTTCGTCACGAGAGCTTGGAGCTCTTGCTGCACCTCGCCGACCCGAGCCTCTTGATTTTCCCGCTCGGTGCGCTCCTTGGCCACTTGATCTTCGGCCTTGGACAGTGCTTTCCTTAAGGTCGCCACTTCGGTCGTGGCCCCTGTCAAATTCATGATGATCCTGTCATTTTGCAATTGCATTCTTTTTATACATATCCATAAACTAGGTATTACTTACCTTTGTTCTCCTCGAGCTACCTCTTGGCAAGGTCGAGCTCGTCCTTGGACACTTCAAGGTCCTGCTTCAGTGCGGCGACCTCCGCAGTCAGTGCGGCAGATGCCAGCAATGAAGCCTGCATATGCATATTGACATACTTATATTAGACTCCTGCGATGTTGTTTGATCCTCTGTTCGGCTTTTCTTTGTAAACGCCGAACAAAGCATCAGGGGCTACTGTCTATGCGTTAATATTTTCCTACATTCTAAACACTTACCTCAATGCCTGTTAGAAGGCTGGCACAGGCTTCAGTCAATCCGCTCTTTGCAGACTGAACCTTCTGGACCACCGCACTCATAATAGTACGGTGCTCCTCATCGATGGAAGCGCTGCGAAGCGCTTCAAGTAGATTGTCCGGCGCCTCTGAATGGATAGAGGTCACCGGCATAGGCGTCTCGCCCCTCTTAGAAGGAGGCCGCCTGCCCGAGTCCGGAACCGCTGGAGGTTCCGGCGCGGTGTTCGGCTGAGGGCCGAACTCGGGGCCCTCAGGGGCCTTGTCCCCTCGGCTCCCGGAGTCCGGAAGGTCGCCTTGAGGCACCTCCGGGACTGTCTCCCCTCGACCCGGTGCCTCTTGAGACAACAGCTCGGTGTCGTCCGCAGGGCGAGGGGAGGTGGCAGTCAGAAGTGGATCGCTATCCATATCTGACGAGCCCAGGGAGCTGTCCGACGATACATCAATACGGGCTCGTGGCGGCCTGCATAATCATATTCGACGTTAGGGAAAGCAGTGCAACAAAGGAATGCTATGAGTTACTCTAGTATCCAAATACTTATGACCTCCCCAGGGGTTTGGCCCTGGACAACCACTCGTCTTCGCCTTCGGCGGCGGCAGTGGAGCTGTCCGGAAGGAGAGTCCTTCCCTTCTTGGACCCTTCGGCCCCCCAGTTGGGGCGGCCTTCCTTTTCTTGTCTCCCCCGCCTGGAGGGGGGCATCTTCTTCTTCCTCCTCGTCTTCAGGGGAGGAGTGTGCCGCAGAGTCGTCGGACGGTGAGTCCAATGACGCCTGGCGTCGGGAACTCTTTCGGGTTCCCTCAGCCTTCTTGGTCTTCTCCGGCACCGTGTAAGGAACCGGAGTCAGCATCTTCGCCAGGAGAGCGTCTGCTGGTCCTTCGGGCAAAGGAGCCGGACAGTCGATCTGTCTGGCCGTCTCCTGCCAGTCCTGTCAAAGGTACGGGAGCTTAGATCCCGCATAGAGTCAAACTATGAAAAACAAGTATCCTGTGAAAGGTGAAACAGCTTACCGCGTGGGCTTGGCGCTTCGCGCAGAATCCGTGGTCCTCGGTAGTGGGAGGGGGAACCTCGGCGCTCTTGGGTAGGACCTTCCAAGCATCTTTGTGAGTTGTGTCGAAGAGCCTATTCAGAGTTCGGTGCTGGGCCGAGTCGAACTCCCACAAGTTGAAAGCCCGTTGTTGGCACGGGAGGATCTGGCGGATGAGCATGACCTGGACCATGTTGACAAGTTTGAGCTTCTTGTTCACCATGTTTTGAATACATGTTTGGAGTCCGGTCAGCTCTCCCGAACTACCCCAGGACAGGCCCTTCTCTTGCCAGGAGGTGAGCCGCGTGGGGAAGCCAGATCGGAACTTGGCGGCCGCTGCCCATTTAGGGTCGCGCGGCTTGGTGATGTAGAACCACCCCTATTGCCACCCCTTTATGGTCTCCACGAAGGAGCCCTCGAGCCATGTGACGTTGGGCATCTTGCCCACCATGGCGCCTCCGCACTCCGCCTGGCGGCCGCTCACTACCTTTGGCTTGGCGTTGAAGGTCTTCAGCCATAAGCCGAAGTGGGGCTTGATTCGGAGGAAGGCCTCACAAACGACGATAAATGCCGAAATATTGAGGATGAAGTTCGGGGCCAGATCGTGGAAATCCAGGCCGTAGTAGAACATGAGCCCCCGGACGAATGGGTGGAGAGGGAATCCCAGTCCTGGAGGAAGTGGGTAAGGAACACTACCCTCTCATGGGGCCTGGGGTGGGGATGAGCTGCCCCTCATCTGGGAGCCAGTGCGCGATGTCGTCGGGCAGGTATCCGTCTCTCCTTAGCTTCTTGATGTGTCCCTCTGTGACGGGGGAGACCATCCACCTGCCTCCCGCTCTGGACTTGGTTGGAGAAGGTTGAGGTTGGAAATGCGGACTTGGGCGCTGGAGCTCGAGTGTGCGAAAGTGGATGAGAAAAGGAGGAAGAAGGCGTGGATGAAGAGGTGAATCCTTATCCCTTTATATGGGCGGACGGAGCTATGCGTCCCCACTGGCCTATCCTCCAAGCGACGTAACCAATGGCGCGGTTGGGTTGCCCACGCCTGTATTGATGAGAATCCCGTAATAAGGGGAACACGATCTCTGCTTTGACAAGACGTGTCAAAAAACTGACGCTCGTTATGTGCGGGGCTAGTTAAAGGAAACGGTTCGAATAATTACTGGGCCATGGCATAATGTCGTGTTGCCAAAACGTGTCAGCTGATTAGATTTGTGGAAATATTTTTCTCTCTATGGTGGTATGTGGAAACTTATTTTGCAGGGTCGGACACTATCCTTGTATTCAAATTCTTACATGATGTATTTGGAGGAGGAACCTGCCTTGCAATGCCGAAGACAATACTGCGCGCCGGACTCATCGTCATTGAAGCCTAGTTCAGGGGCTACTGAGGGAGTCCTGGATTAGGGGGTCTCCGGACAGCCGGACTATATTCTTTGGCTGGGCTGTTAGACTATCAAGATACAAGATTGAAGACTTCGTCTCATGTCCGGATGGGACTCTACTTGGCGTGGAAGGCAAGCTAGGCAATACGGATATGGATATCTCCTCGTTTGTAACCGACCTTGTGTTACCCTAGCCCTCTCCGGTTTCTATATAAACCGGAGGGTTTTAGTCCGTAGGACAACATACAATCATACCATAGGCTAGGTTCTAGGGTTTAGCCTCTCTGATCTCGTGGTAGATCTACTCTTGTACTACCCATATCATCAATATTAATCAAGTAGGACGTAGGGTTTTACCTCCATCAAGAGGGCCCAAAAATGGGTAAAACTTTGTGTCCCTTGCCTCCTGTTAACATCCGCCTAGACGCACAGTTCGGGACCCCCTACCCGAGATCCGCCGGTTTTGACACCGACAATGACAGTCAATTTTCGGCTTTCTCTACTGAGGTGCTCGTCTGGTCAAAGCCAGGGCACAATCGCAGTAGTTATCCCTTTACTACCCTAGCCGATGGAGCGGAACATAGGGTAGCAAGCACAGGAGCCGGGCAACCCAACTATTGACCAAAGACATGATTCGGAGCCAATGCATATAATGCTAAATTCGGGGTGCCGAACTTGTATATAAGAAGTGTTCAGACTGTGCTTCCGTATTGTGGGGCGATAGGTAGTCCCAGGAGAATATGAAACATAAAAGAGTGTCGCGCAGATCGAAATAAAACAAAGTAAGAAGCGAAAACCACAGAAACTGGGCCACGAACCATTTTTATTATAACTGGATGGATACGTCAAGGCATATCTTGTACAGATGATGCGAGAAGTATCTGACCATTTGACATGCCGGAGTCAATAGGGCGCAGTGTGCGGGTCTTCAAAAATAAGTATGAATACCGTCAAGAAGAACGTATAAAGGTTGCCCTACACACCTATGTTGCTTTCCTCCGTTGTATTGCAGTCCCTCTAAAGGACTCGACATTAGGCCCGCGGAAAAAGGTGCCTGAAACGAGAAAGAAAGGAGTAAATGTATGTGTGTCCGGGATCGGCCTGGCCGAATTGTAGACCCTGGGCTATCTCGTGCCTCCGTCGATGTCCATGGAATTTTGAGTGTGTAATTGTGTACGCGTGGTATGAATGCCACTACCTCATTGGGGCTGGGACGGAGGCGGAATTGCTAATCGAGCTCTTGAAGAGCCACGATGTCCTGTTGCAGTGTAGTCCGGACCCTCTTGATGTTGTCCAGGGGCTCGGCAGCTGGATTATGATGCTGCTTGAGAAGGCCACTCTGCACTCCTACTGCTAGGGCGGCCGTTTGCTCCTCTGTTCGGAGGGAGCGTTCCGTATTTCCATTGAATGTTATGACACCGCGTGGACCGGGCATCCTGAGCTTGATATAAGCATAGTGTGGCACTGCGTTGAATCTAGCAAACGCGGTTCATCCGAGCAGCGCGTGGTAGCCGCTACAGAAGGGGACGATATCAAAGATTAACTCTTCGCTTCGGAAGTTGTCCGGAGAACCGAAGACCACCTCCAGCGTGATTGAGCCTGTACATCGGGCCTCTACACCTAGTATGACTCCTTTAAAGGTAGTCTTTGTTGGTTTGATTCGTGAGGGATTAATGCCCATCTTCTGCACTGTATCCTAATACAACAAGTTGAGGCTGCTTCCGCCATCCATCAGGACTCGTGTTAGGTGGAATCCGTCGATGATTGGGTCAAGGACCAGTGCGGCCGAGCCGCCATAGCGGATACTAGTCGGATGATCTCGTCGATCAAAGGTGATCAGAAATGACGACCACGGATTGAACTTCGGGGCGACTGGCTATGATGCATAGACGTCCCTGAGTGCTCGTTTGCGCTCCTTTCTGGGGATGTGCGTGGCGTATATCATGTTCACCGTTTTGACTTGGGGGGGGGGATTTCTTCTATCCCTCGGTGTTCGGCTGTCGGGGCTCTTCGTACTCGTCCTCACTTTGTGAACCCTATTCTTTGTTTTCGGCATTTAACTTGCCAGCCTGCTTGAAGACCCAACAATCCCTGTTGGTATGATTGGCTTGCTTATCCGGGGTGCCATGAATTTGGGACGGACGGTCGAGTATGCGGTCCAAGCTGGAAGGTACTTCATTATTTCTTTTGTAGGGTTTCTTTCGTTGGCCGGTCTTGGAGCCACTGAATCCAGTGTTGACTGTGGTGTCCTCGGTGTTGTCGCCATTGGTTCTGCGTTTGTGTCTGTTGCGCCGGAGCTTGTCGGTGCTGTTCTTGGCCTCGATGGGGTCTGCCTCACTGGCTGTGTTTTTGCTACGAGCCAGCCAACTGTCCTCGCCTGCGCAAAAGCGGGTCATGAGTGCCGTAAGGGCTGCCATTGACTTTGGTTTTTCTTGTCCGAGGTGGCGCGCTAGCCATTCGTCACGGATGCTGTGTTTGAAGGCTGCTAGGGCTTCGGCATCCGGACAGTCAATGATCTAGTTCTTTTTGGTTAGGAACCTAGTCCAGTATTTTCTGGCTGATTCTCCCGGTTGTTGAACTATTTGGCTTAGGTCATCGGCATCTAGTGGCCGGACATAAGTTCCTTGGAAGTTGTCGAGGAAAGCCTCTTCCAAGACCTCCCAACTGCCGATGGAGTTCTCAGGCAGGCTATTTAACCAGTGCCGAGCTGGTCCTTTGAGTTTTAATGTGAGGTACTTGATGGCGTGGAGGTCGTCTCCTCGGGCCATGTGGATGTGGAGGATGAAATCTTCTATCCATACTACCGGATCGGTTGTGCCGTCGTATGATTCAATATTGATGGGCTTGAACCCCTTGGGGAATTCATGATCCAGTACTTCATCTGTGAAGAAAAGGGGGTGTGCGGAGCCTCTATATCGGGCCGCATCATGGCGGAGCTCAGATGGAGTTTGTCTGCGGCGTTCAGCCCGAGCGTGGTTAGGTTTGTCACATCCGAATAGGTAGCCGTCGTCGTGCTTCGAGGCACATCCTCAAGATCCGTAAATCGATCTTGTGTGTCCTGCTCTACTGTACAGAGTATGTCGAAGGTCGTTGAGGGAGTCCTGGATTAGGGGGTCCTCGGACAGCCGGACTATATACTTTGGCCGGACTGTTGGACTATGAAGATTCAAGATTGAAGACTTCGCCCCGTGTCTGGGTGGGACTCTCCTTTGCGTGGAAGGCAAGCTTGGCAATTCGGATATGTAGATCTCCTCCCTTGTAACCCACTCTGTGTAACCCTAGCCCCCTCCGGTGTCTATATAAACCGGAGGGTTCAGTCCGTAGGACAACAACAATCATAATCATAGGCTAGCTCCTAGGGTTTAGCCTCTACGATCTCATGGTAGATCAACTCTTGTAATACAAATATCATCAAGATCAATCAAGCAGGAAGTAGGGTATTACCTCCATCGAGAGGGCCCAAACCTGGGTAAACATTGTGTCCCCCGTCTCTTATTACCATCGGCCTTAGACGCACAGTTCGGGACCCCCTACCCGAGATCCGCCGGTTTTGACACTGACATTGGTGCTTTCATTGAGAGTACCACTGTGCCGTCACGGTAAGGCTTGATGGTTCGTCTTGTTTTCAAGGACAACATTACCTCTAGGGGAGACCTGGCTGTAGGCCAAACTCTTCGACTAGGCGGCTTCGTCATGACCGCCCGTTCGGCCGTCGCGCCGACGATGACTTCTCGGGTCATCAAAAACAACCTCCACGTCGGCTCGGGATTCACCGAGCAGATGGATCCAATGGAGCTCTCTTCTTTGCACGAGCTCTTGGATCGCATCGCCGCCTTGGGAGTCGCTACGAACTATGATCGGATCGGGCTTAAACCTGACCAAAGGGAGATTAACTCTCCGCCGGTCACCCATCAGATAGCGGTGGTGGAGGAGCAATGCAGCGATTCTTCCTCTATTTTGAGGACAAACTATGTCCGGATTCCCGAGCTCTCCGAGCCGGATACCCGTCTACGGGAGGACATGGCCCAAGCTTCGAACCTAGAATCGGACAGCAGGCCAGAACTATTGGGCATCGTTCCAGAGCCCGAACTGCCAAGCTCGGAAACTCCTCTGCCCCTGGGTCTCAGATCGGATCAGGGTTTGGACCTAAATCTACCCACCCACCCTCACATAAGTGATCTCTCCCACATTAGACAAGAGCCCCAAGAGACAGTACATCGCTATTGTAACACCCTCGATGCGAACTCGTCTCCCGGCTCTACCCAAACAAGACAAACAAGCAACAACGATACAATCAACCACGTGCAAGATCAAACAAGATGATGCAAAGATGATATGCTATGCGAGATGCGATGCGGGATGCATATGCAAGATATGACAGGAAACGCATGAACCTGGCCTCAACTTGGAAATCCAAGCGTTCCAGTGGAAAGATGAGATGAAATGGCTTGAAAACGATATAAAGAATGCCGGAATCGGAGTTACGGTTTGGAAATGGCAAGCGATTCAAATATGGCACCGGTCTGCGATTTACAGCAAGTGGCCATCTAAATGCAATGAGATGAATATGCTACAGCATGCAAACATGACAACCAAATACATGGCAGGGATGCATTCAAGATGCTTAGCAAAAGTCTAGCACTGAGCTACGAACAAAACATCCATTAACAGGTTCAAACAAGCATGGCAAAAATGCATATGACAAACAGATCTCAGACTTAGTGAAATTAACACTTGTCTGCAATTTCAGATCATATAGCACTCTTCGGAGCAACAAAACTACATGCTACAGGACCTGAACATGGCAAAGTAAGGCATGGCATGGAACTACTCAAAGAGCTTAACAAAAGTCCCTTAGTGACCTTGAGCCAAAAGGGATCAGAAAATACAATTGCAAGCATGTGAACATAGCAAAAACATAATCAGTTTTCTGACTTAGTGAAAACTGACACATGCTGAACCATACCTCAAGTAGGCATGTTAACGAGCTCGATGCACTCACTACGGTGCAAGTCATGAAAAGCTAAGAATACATCCATCAATAAGGCACAAAATGCAAGCTATACATGGCAAGAACAATAGCATAGCATGCACGGATCAACTACAACATCATCGGCAAAATTGCAAACAAGTTGACAATCTGCCCAGATTCACAAAGTAGCAAAAGTAGAGCTCGATTGACTCAAGCTAGGGTGCTCCATAATTGCAAACAAAGACATGGATGGATAGAGCACTACAAGATTAACAAAACATCCTTATAGATCATCCTCAAAAGATGCACGGATCACTAGGAAACAACATGAACATATGGCATCATGAGATAAACAGCTCAAGGACTTAGTGGAATTGCTAAGTCCCTGAAAACAGAATTACCAAGTGCACCACTTGGCAAGCTTGTACTAGTCACCACACACATCACAAAAATACATGGGTTGCACCTCTGGAAAGATATCAAAACCCTTAACAAAACATATGTAGAACTCATGGGCATATCATGCACACATTAATCATGGCAAAAATGACAAAAAGCTAAATGGAGTAGCAGATCTGACAATTAACTCAAGTAGCCCTCTTCTAACAGCATTTCGGGCATCAAGATGAACTCAAATGAAAATGATGCAATGGAATGAAATGATGTACTCTCTGAGGTGAACATTTTCATATGCTATATGCATGAATCAGATCTACGGATGCAAAGTTACGGGGCCGAGAACAGGAGCATATGAATCTGTGATTTCGGGACTTAGACGAAAAAAATCACCCCGAGATCTAGGGTTTGACCCGGCGCGGAAATCCAGGCGGGGTCGGGGCACTGTTCACGGCGGTCGCCGGCCGGCGATGGAGAAGCCGGAGCTGGGGAGGGGCGCCGGCGACGAGGCGCGGGCCTGGAGAGGCGGCGAGCGGCGTGGAGGCGGCGGCCGGTGGCGGCCGGCGAGCGCCAGGCGGCGGGGCGAGCGGCTGCGGCGGCCGGGAGGATGGAGAAGGGCGGTGGCGGCGACGCGCGGGCCGGGGAGGGCCCCGCGCGGGCCTGCAGGCCGACGGCGCGGCGATGTGGACCAGGACGGCGGGCGAGTCACGTCGCGACACGTGGCGGCGGGGGGAGCAGGTCGGACGTGTCCGTCGGTGGCAATTTTGTTCGGCTGTGCGTGGAGACGACGAAGGCTAGGGTTTCGTCCGGATTTGGAATGGGGGAGGTATAAATAGGCATAGAGGGAGCAAGGAGAGTCCAAAACAGGTGCGGTTTTCGGCAATGCGATCATGATCGGACGCTCTAGATGATGGAGTAGGTTTAGGTGGGTTTTGGGCCAAATTGGAGGGGTGTTGGGCTGCAACACACACGAGGCCTTTTCGGTACCTCGGTTAACCGTTGGAGTATCAAACGAAGTCCAAATGATACGAAACTTTACAGGCGGTGTACCGGTAGTAAACCAAGGCCGCTTGGCAAGTCTCGGTCCAATCCGGAAATGTTTAAACCCCACACACGAAAGAAAGCTAGAAATGGCCACCGGAGGAGAACAAAGCGCCGGAATGCAAAACGGACAACGGGGAAAATGCTCGAATGCATGAGATGAACACGTATGCAAATGCAATGCACATGATGACATGATATGAGATGCATGAAAACGATAACAACACCCGGAGACAAAGACCCGAACCCGAGAATATAAATTAACTTAACGCCGGAAACGGCAAGAGTTGGAGTACAAATTGGGAAAGATACATCCGGGGTGTTACAACACTCCACCACTACGAAAGGATCTCGTCCCGAGATCTAGGACTGAAAGAACGCTGGGTACTCAGAACGGAGGTGATCCTCGCGTTCCCAGGTAGCTTCACAGTCGGAATGGTGTGACCACTTGACTTTGAGAAATTTGATTGACTTGTTGCGAGTCTTGCGTTCAGTCTCTTCAAGAATAGCAACTGGGTGCTCACGATAAGAGAGATCTTCTTGGAGCTCAATGTCCTCGAAGTTGATGGTGCGGTCAGGAGTCTTGAAGCACTTTCGAAGCTGAGAGACATGGAACACGTCATGAACATTTGCAAAGTTTGAAGGAAGCTCGAGTTGATAGGCGAGGTCGCCTCTCTTGCTGACAATCTTGAAAGGTCCCACGTATCTGGGGGCAAGCTTCCCTTTGATACTGAAGTGACGAGTACCTTTCATAGGAGAGACACGGAGGTAAACATGATCTCCGATCTCGAAAGCCAAATCACGGTGCTTACTATCATAGTAGCTCTTCTGACGGGATTGGGCTGCTTTGAGGTTATCATGAATGACTTTACACATTTCTTCTGCCTCTGTGATTAAGTCATTACCCAAAAGCTGACGTTCACCGGTTTCAGACCAGTTGAGAGGGGTACGGCACTTCCTGCCATACAGAATTTCAAATGGGGCCTTGCCCGAACTTGCTTGAAAACTGTTGTTGTAGGAGAATTCAGCATAAGGAAGACAATCCTCCCACTTCATGCGGAAGGAGATCACACAAGCCCTGAGCATATCTTCAAGAATCTGGTTGACACGCTCGACTTGACCGCTAGTTTGAGGATGGAAAGCTGTGCTGAAGCGGATGTTGGTGCCCATGGCCTTCTGAAAAGAATCCCAAAACTTGGAGGTAAAGATGCTGCCACGGTCTGAAGAGATCACTTGTGGAATACCGTGCATAGAGACAATCTGAGAGGTATAGAGTTCCGCCAATTGAGCTGCAGTGATCGACTCTTTGATAGGCAGAAAGTGATCCACTTTGGTGAGTTTGTCGATGACAACGAATATAGCATCATTGCCACGCTTGGACTTTGGAAACCCAGTCACGAAGTCCATTTCAATGTGGTCAAACTTCCATTCTGGAATGGCAAGAGGTTGGAGGAGACCTGCTAGCCTTTGGTGTTCTGCCTTCACTCTTCTGCAGACATCACATTCATTCACGAATTGAGCGATCTCGCGCTTCATTCGAGTCCACCAATAAGCTTGCTTGAGGTCCTGATACATCTTCGTGCTCCCAGGGTGGATGGAGAGGAGAGAATTGTGAGCCTCGTTCATGATCACTTTACGGAGGTCACCTTTGGGTACAACAATACGATCCTCGAAGAAGAGAGTGTCCTTGTCATCAAGGCGGTAGCACTTGTACTTGGGTTGACTCTTGGCAATCCCAATCTTCACCTTTTTCACCATAGCATCAAGAAGCTGGGCTTGGCGAATCTGGTCTTCCAAGGTAGGAGACACTTGAAGGTTGGCGAGGAAACCTTGAGGAACAACTTGCAGATTAAGTTTGCGGAAAGCTTCACAAAGCTCGGGTTGATAAGGCTTGAGAATCAGACTAGTGCAGTAAGCTTTTCTACTCAGTGCGTCAGCAATCACATTGGCCTTGCCTGGAGTATACTCGATACTCGGATTATACTCTTGAATCATTTCGACCCATCAAGGTTGCCTGAGGTTGAGATTAGGCTGAGTGAAGATGTACTTGAGACTCTTGTGATCAGTGAAAATGTCCACTTTTCTTCCCAATAGAAGATGTCTCCAAGTCAAAAGAGCATGCACAACTGCCGCCAACTCAAGATCATGAGTGGGGTAGTTCTTCTCATTAGGCTTCAACTGGCGAGATGTATAAGCAACAACTTTTTTCTCTTGCATCAATACTGCTCCAAGACCTTGGAGAGAGGCATCACAAAAGACCTCATACGACTTGGATTCATCAGGCGGAGTCAGCACTGGAGCAGTGATCAATTTCTCTTTCAAAGTGCTGAAAGCAATGTCACACTCCGGAGACCAAACGTACTTGACGTGCTTCTGGAGAAGATTTGAGAGAGGCTTCGCGATCTTAGAAAAGTTTTCAACGAATCTTCGGCAGTAGCTTGCGAGACCGAGGAAGCTACGTAGTTGCTTCACGTTCTGAGGAGGTTCCCAATTCACAATTGCAGACACCTTCTTAGGATTCACGACAATGCCCTTTGCGGAGATGATATGACCAAGATAAAGAACCTCATCAAGCCAAATTTCACACTTGGAGAACTTGGCGTAGAACTGATGTTCCCTGAACTTATCGAGAACCAAACGCAAGTGCTTGGCATGATCTTCCTTGTTCTTCGAGAAAACCAGAATGTCGTCGAGATAGACCAAAACAAAGTCATTGGGGTAGGCGTTGAAGATGAAGTTCATCATGCGAGAGAACGTCAGAGGAGCGTTGACGAGGCCAAAAGACATGACAGTGTATTCGTATGAACCAAAGCTTGTCCTGAACGCCGTCTTGGGAATATCTTGCTCACGGATTCGAATCTGATGATAACCCATACGGAGATCAAGCTTGGAGAATACTCGGGCACCTTTGAGTTGTTCGAACAGCTCATTGATGTTAGGAAGTGGGTATTTTTTCTTGATGGTTTTCTTGTTCACTGGACGGTAATCAACACAAAGTCGGCCCGTTCCATCCTTCTTCTTCACAAAAAGAACACCACAACCCCACGGAGAAGAACTAGGCCGGACGAGACCCATTTTCTCTTGAATATCGAGTTGCTTCTTCAGCTCCTTCAACTCTTCAGGTCCGAGCTTGTAAGGACGTTTGCACACAGGTTCCATGCCAGGCTCAAGATCAATAACGAATTCAACTGGCCGGTGCGGAGGCATTCCTGGAAGCTCTTCTGGAAAGACGTCTTGATATTCGCAAACGACTGGAATTTGAGAGATGGCATCCAATTCACCCTTTTCATTGAGAGAAAACAGACGGATGGTATCATCATGAGCAGCAAAGACAATTACATCCTCAGATGAATGAGTCAATTGAATCTGCCTGGCTGCACAATCAAGCTGAGCCTTGTGCTTAGAAAGCCAATCCATCCCGAGAATAAGATCAATATCTGAGTTACCAAGAACCACCGGAGAAGAGAGAAACTTGTAATCACCCAACGTGATAGTAACATCTGGGGCAATAGCGCTTGCATTCATGAATTTACCCGGAGAAACAACAGATAACTGTCTAGGCAAATCTTGTAAAGGCAACTCATGCTTAGAAACAAATGGCCTCGAGATGAAACAATGCAATGCACCCGTGTCAAAAAGAACTTTTGCAGAGATATCATTAACAGGAAGGTTACCCATAATCACATCTGACGAGTCCTCTGCCTGAGCTGCATTCATCAAATTGACCTTGGCGTGCTTGGGGTTATGCTTGACCACAGCTGTACTTGCCGATCTGACAGGAGGAGGAGGAGGAAGACGCCTCTGGTTGAAACACTTGTTGGCATAGTGACCCTTCTATTGGCACTTGTTGCACGTGACCTCTGAAAGCGGACGGTGGTACGGAGCACTCGATCTTGGAGGTTGAGACGAAGTCTTGTTCTGAAAGCCAGGGTTGGGTGGGTGGGAAGAACCACTGCCACCTTTGCTCTTCTGCTGATACGGCTGACGGAACGGAGGAGGGGGAAGCCAATACTTCTGCTGCTTGGCCACTTGAGTAGAGGAAGAAGGAGTAACATCTCTGACTCGCTTCTTGGAAGCATCACACCTCAACTGAGCAGCCTCTTGCTTCAGTGCCATGTTGTAGAACTCATCGTATCTCAAGGGCTCAAAGAGAACAAGAGCGAGCTGAATTTCTTCTCTGAGACCACCCCTGAACTGGTATATCATGCTCTTCTCATCAGGGACGTCCTACTTGGCAAAGCGGGTGAGCTTCTGGAACAACTTGTTGTAGTCATAGACAGACAAAGAGCCTTGCTTCAGGTTGCGGAATTCCTCACGCTTGCTTTCAACCATGCTCTGGGGAATATGATGAGCTCGGAAATCTCGACGGAAATCATCCCAAGTGATAACACGTCCACCTCTTGAATCCTTGTACTGCTGGAACCATTCTGCAGCTTGATCTTTGAGTTGGAAGGAAGAGAACTTGACAAAGTCCTTAGGCCTGACGTTACTGCACTCGAAATGCTTGCACAGATCCACAAGCCAATCGTCAGCATCAGTTGCCTCAACACAATTGCTGAAAGTCTTTGGCCCGTTAGCAAGGAACTGGTTGAGTGTAGCAAAGTGATTCTGATTGTTGCCTTGATTCCCTTGGTTGCCTTGATTGCGCTCTTGAAGAATTTGCATGATCAACTGTGTGTTTGCATTGGTTGCGGCCATCACAGCTTGCCATGCCTCCGAAGGAGGTGGAGGTGGTGGCGGATCAGGATTCGTAGTCGTGCGCGTTGGAGGAGCCATCCTGAAGAGGTTGACATCCATGAGCACATCGATAGACAAATATTGAAGCTGAATCCAACGGAATGAAAATTGCAACATATAGTCTTCACATCCGAACAAAATGAACGAATGCATTCCTCTTGAAATGGTCACATATCCATAAATTGAGAAGCTACGTAGAATTAAGGTAGAGAAATAAATCAACAAGGTACGGATCAAGAACGAATAATCAGTAAGAAATCCCAATCTCAAACCAATATCCGTGGAAGAAGAACTAGAGCTACAAGAATTCCCACCTATGAAACTCCCGAACCTTTCCGGTTATGCAATCAGGTGTTGGGGATACAGGGGAAGCATAATATCTCACCCAAACTAGCAAATCCTACATCCAGCTGTATCCATCCTTCAACACATAACCAAGAAAAACTTCGGAAACCATCTACCTCAACCTTCGAAAAGCATCCGTTATACAAGTTATGGCGATACTCCCGAACTCCCGCCCCAGTACTGGGTGGCGTCGAGGTTATCTCACCAACGAACTGCATAAAAGAGATTTTCGATGTCGGCGTACTAAACTCAGGTATTCCAAAACTACAACGATAAAATTATGATGACAACACCTCAGAGCTCAACTCCCCGGGACACTTCCACTAAACCCCTGACAGGAGGCACCAAGACAATGTTCTCATCATAAAACCATCGGAACGATTCCAAGATACCCGCGTGATCCTAAAAAAAATTTAGTGAAATTTGAGAAGAGAAGAGTCAAAACTCTACGTCAGGATGCCTTACCAGAGTGATGAGGAGACTACGAAGTAAAAAGAATTCCTAAAATCTCCGATATATAATTCCTAAATGACTCAAAACATTTTTCTAGACACAACTCGGCCGCTAATAACGATCAAGCAATGGGGCTCCTAAGGTCGGGGAAGGCTCTGATTACCAACTTGTAACACCCTCGATGCGAACTCGTCTCCCGGCTCTACCCAAACAAGTAAAACAAGCAACAAGGATACAATCAACCACGTGCAAGATCAAACAAGATGATGCAAAGATGGTATGCTATGCGAGATGCGATGCGGGATGCATATGCAAGATATGACAGGAAACACATGAACCTGGCCTCAACTTGGAAATCCAAGCGTGCCACTGGAAACATGAGATGAAATCTCTTGAAAACGATATAAAGAACGCCGGAATCGGAGTTACGGTTTGGAAATGGCAAGCGATTCAAATATGGCACCGGTCTGCGATTTACAGCAAGTGGCCATCTAAATGCAATGAGATGAATATGCTACAGCATGCAAACATGACAACCAAATACATGGTAGGGATGCATTCAAGATGCTTAACAAAAGTCTAGCACTGAGCTACGAACAAAACATCCATTAACAGGTTCAAACAAGCATGGCAAAAATGCATATGACAAACAGATCTCAGACTTAGTGAAATTAACACTTGTCTGGAATTTCAGATTAGATAGCACTCTTCGGAGCAACAAAACTACATACTACAGGACCTGAACATGGCAAAGTAAGGCATGGCATGGAGCTACTCAAAGAGCTTAACAAAAGTCCCTTAGTGACCTTGAGCCAAAAGGGATCAGAAAATACAATTGCAAGCATGTGAACATAGCAAAAACATAATCAGTTTTCTGACTTAGTGAAAACTGACACATGCTGAACCATATCTCAAGTAGGCATGTTTACGAGCTCGATGCACTCACTATGGTGCAAGTCATGAAAAGCTAAGAATACATCCATCAATAAGGCACAAAATACAAGCTATACATGGCAAGAACAATAGCATAGCATGCACGGATCAACTACAACATCATCGGCAAAATTGCAAACAAGTTGACAATCTGCCCAGATTCACAAAGTAGCAAAAGTAGAGCTCGATTGACTCAAGCTAGGGTGCTCCATAATTGCAAACAAAGACATGGATGGATAGAGCACTACAAGATTAACAAAACATCCTTATAGATCATCCTCAAAAGATGCACGGATCACTAGGAAACAACATGAACATATGGCATCATGAGATAAACAGCTCAAGGACTTAGTGGAATTGCTAAGTCCCTGAAAACAGAATTACCAAGTGCACCACTTGGCAAGCTTGTACTAGTCACCACACACATCACAAAAATACATGGGTTGCACCTCTGGAAAGATGACAAAACCCTTAACAAAACATATGTAGAACTCATGGGCATATCATGCACACATTAATCATGGCAAAAATGACAAAAAGCTAAATGGAGTAGCAGATCTGACAATTAACTCAAGTAGCCCTCTTCTAACAGCATTTCGGGCATCAAGATGAACTCAAATGAAAATGATGCAATGGAATGAAATGATGTACTCTCTGAGATGAACATTTTGATCTGCTATATGCATGAATCGGAGCTACGGATGCAAAGTTACGGGGCCGAGAACAGGAGCATATGGATCTGTGATTTCGGGACTTAGACGAAAAAAATCACCCCGAGATCTAGGGTTTGACCCGGTGCGGAAATCGAGGCGGGGTCGGGGCACTGTTCACCGGCGGTCGCCGGCCGGCGATGGAGAAGCCGGAGCTGGGGAGGGGCGCCGGCGACGAGGCGCGGGCCCGGAGAGGTGGCGAGCAGCGTGGAGGCGGCGGCCGGCGGCGGCCGGCGTCGGCGGGCGGCGAGCGCCAGGCGGCGGGGCGAGCGGCTGCGGCGGCCGGGAGGATGGAGAAGGGCGGCGGCGGCGACGCGCGGGCC
>NC_041384.1:193127880-193287943 GCF_002162155.2 Triticum dicoccoides | reverse complement strand
ACGGCGCGGCGATGTGGACCAGGACGGCGGGCGAGTCGCGTTGCGACACGTGGCGGCGGGGGGAGCAGGTCGGACGTGTCCGTCGGTGGCAATTTTGTCCGGCGGTGCGTGGAGACGACGAAGGCTAGGGTTTCGTCCGGATTTGGAATGGGGGAGGTATAAATAGGCATAGAGGGAGCAAGGAGAGTCCAAAAGAGGTGCGGTTTTCGGCAATGCGATCATGATCGGACGCTCTAGATGATGGAGCAGGTTTAGGTGGGTTTTGGGCCAAATTGGAGGGGTGTTGGGCTGCAACACACACGAGGCCTTTTCGGTACCTCGGTTAACCGTTGGAGTATCAAACGAAGTCCAAATGATATGAAACTTTACAGGCGGTGTACCGGTAGTAAACCAAGGCCGCTTGGCAAGTCTCGGTCCAATCCAGAAATGTTTAAACCCCACACACGAAAGAAAGCTAGAAATGGCCACCGGAGGAGAACAAAGCGCCGGAATGCAAAACGGACAACGGGGAAAATGCTCAAATGCATGAGATGAACACGTATGCAAATGCAATGCACACGATGACATGATATGAGATGCACGACAACGATAACAACACCCGGAGACAAAGACCCGAACCCAATAATATAAATTAACTTAACGCCGGAAACGGCAAGAGTTGGAGTACAAATTGGGAAAGATACATCCGGGGTGTTACAGCTATTGGGCCAAATTCCTCGCCTTGTAATGAGTAAGGTCAAGGACTGTCGCGAGGAAGACGCAATTTCATTCTTTTGCAAAAATTGCACGGACAAGGGAATCCTCAACGCCATAAGTCACCGTGACATAGTACACTTCACTGACTTGGCGGCCATAGTACAGAAGTATTGTGTGATGGAAAGCACTTGGAAAACCCAAACAAAATTTTGGGATCCTCCGGCTCTCACTAAACCCTCCGTCCGAACTAAAAGGGTGTACTCTCGTAAGTCACCTGATCAAATTACAAAGAAACCAAAGCCCATGACAGGGCATGGAACCGTATTGGAGGGATGGCTCAATGGACCCTGCAAAATCCATAGTACACCGGATACCATGCCAACACATAGCCTTAGAGCATGTTGGATACTCCGGGAGGTGGCCAAAAGCGGCGAGGATCTCCTCGTCAAAAATACCACAGAGCACTATCCCGTGGAAAATAACAATACAACATTGACAATATTCGAGACCTTCGCCTCAAATAATAGGCGCAAGCAAGCACTCCGCAGCCTCGCCGAAGTCTGCCACGTGGCAACAATAAATCCATGGAACGATACGGCTATAACCTTCAATGCCAATGACGAACCTCAAATCCGAACAGCCCGAGCACCAGCCGCTTTGGTCCTTAGTCCAATTGTGGATGGCTTCCGGCTTACTAAAGTGGTCATGGACGGTGGCGGCGGATTAAATCTCATCTACGAGGAGACTCTTAGCAAAATGGAAATAGACAAGAGCCGCATTGAGCAAAGCAGCACGACCTTCAGAGGAATCATCCCTAGTCGGGAGGCACGATGTGTGGGGAAAATCACACTAGATGTGGTATTCGGCACACCGGAGAATTATAGGTCCGAAGAAATCACATTCCAAGTGGCCCCGTTTAGTAGCGGATACCTCTCCCTTTTAGGGAGGGAGGCATTCACGATCTTCCAAGCTATACCCCATTACGGGTACATGAAGCTCAAGACGCCTGGGCCCAATGGAATCATCACTCTCGCTAGTGATCCGGACATAGCACTCCGTGCCAAAAATAAAACTGCCGCACTGGCCCTCGAGGCGTTTTTCGAAGCCCTTGCAGCCGAAGAACTAACTGCGGTGCGCTCCATAGTGGATAGGGACGACGTGATACTCGACAAAAGACCCAAGTCCACCTCTTTTAAACCAGCAGACGAAATAGTCAAATTCCAGGTCCACCCAACGGACCCTATAAAAACAGCATCCATCGGGGCACAACTGAACCCCACAACAGACGCCACACTGCAGGAGTTCTTGCGTGAGAATTGGGACATCTTCACTTGGCATCCTTCAAACATGCCAGGAATCCCATGCAGGCTGGCCGAGCATAGCCTAAACATTCTAAAGGGATTCAAGCCGGTCAAGTAGACTCTTCGGCGTTTCTCAGAGCCTAAGCGACAAGCCATGTGAGAAGAGCTAGCCAAGTTACTCGAGGCCAGATTCATTGGAGAAATAAAACACCCGGACTGGCTAGCAAACCTGGTGATGGTACCAAAGAAGGACAAATCCTGGCGCCTATGTGTCGATTTCAAGGACCTTAACAAGGCTTTCCCCAAGGATCCCTTCCCCCTCCCCCGCATCGATCAAATTGTCGACGCTACCACAGGACACGACTCATTGTGTTTCCTCGACGCATACTCCGGATACCATCAAATCAAGATGGCGGAGTCCGATCAAGCCGCAACGGCATTCATCACTCCATACGGCCCCTTTTGTTTTAACACCATGCCTTTCGGGCTCAAAAACACCGGTGCAACATATCAACGCATGATTCAGACATGCCTGGAAACACAAATCGGCAAAACAGTGGAGGCATATGTAGACGATGTGGTCATTAAAACCAGACACGTCGAATCCTTAATAGACGACTTGAGGCTTACGTTCGACAATCTCCGAACATATGACATCAAGCTCAATCCGGAAAAATGCGTTTTCGGCGTGCCCTCCGGAAAGCTCTTGGGCTTCATCGTTTCCAATAGAGGAATTGAAGCAAATCCGGCTAAAATCTGAGATCTGTCATAGTTGGCTATCCCAATAGACCTCAAGCAAATCCAGAAATTAACCGGATGCGTGGCTGCCTTAAGCCGCTTTATCTCCCGATTGGGAGAAAAGGCATTACCTCTTTATCGCCTTCTTCGGTGCACTGAACACTTCGAGTGGATGGATGCGGCCACGGCCGGATTGGAAGAAATAAAAGCTCTCTCGGCCAGCAACCCAAGGCCCCGCCAAATATCGGCGAACCAATGCTGTTATATATAGCGGCAACACACCAGGTTGTAAGCGCAATGCTCGTCGTCGAACGAGAGACGGACGGGCATAAGTTCCCGCTTCAAAAGCCGGTATACTATGTATCCACTGTCCTCACTCCATGCAAATCACGGTACCCACATTATCAAAAGATAGCATACGCGCTCTTCATGGCATCCCGAAAACTATGACACTACTTTCAAGAGTGTTCAATTACGGTGGCCTCTGAAGTACCACTCAACGACATAATAAATAACCACGATGCCACGGGCCAGATTGCTAAATGGGCTATTGAGCTCCTCTCATTCGACATAACATACAAACCACGGCGAGCCATTAAGTCGCAAGTACTGGCTGATTTCATCGTCGAATGGACAGAAGCCGAACTCCCTAAAGAGTATGGCGCGTACTCCAATTGGATCATGCACTTCGACGGCTCTAAGATGCTGTCCGGTCTGGGGGCGGGCGTCGTCCTGACATCCCCCATCGGAGATACAGTCCAATACGTACTCCAAATATTATACACCGACTCCAACAATGCAGCAGAATATGAGGCCCTGTTGCATGGTCTCCGGATGGCAGTCTCCATGGGCATTCAACGCCTAGAAGTGCGTGGGGATTCGAACCTCGCAATATCTCAAATAAATGGAGACTTTCACGCCAAGGACCAAAAAATGGTGACTTACCGCAACGTCATCCTCAAAATGTCAGCTCGGTTCGAGGGGCTCGAATTCCACCATGTGGTATGAGACAACAATCAAGTGGCGGATATCCTCGCCCGCATCGGTGCTAAGTGCGACCCTGTCCCACCTAATATCTTCTTGGAAAGGTTGTTTAAGCCATCCGTGGTATGGGAGGGGGAGACCGGCAACAACAATCCGGATCCGGCCACAACGCTAGATCCAGAACACTCTGACGTAATCGGAGGCTCCGCCACCGAAATAACACCTTCGGCCCACGTGATTATGGTTGTCATCACCCTGTGGACAGAACCCTTATTGTCTTACCTAAGTAGGCAAGAACTCCCTGAGGACCCAAACGAGGCACGTTGCATTGTGCGGCGGTCTAAAGCCTACAAGGTCCACGAGGGGGAGCTTTATAAAAAAGTGCTACCATAGTACTTCAGAGGTGCATCTCCGAAGAGGAAGGACGGCAACTTTTGGCAAAAATTCATGCTGGACTCGGCGGCCATCACGCCGCAGCTCGGGCCCTTGTAAGCAAGGCCTTCCGTACAGGTTTCTACTGGCCGACAACCCGAGAAGACGCACAGGACCTCGTCCAACATTGCGTCGGTTGCCAGCTTTTTGCAAACCAAAGCCATATGCCACCTACCGCTCTCCAAACAATCCCCATTACTTGTCCCTTTGCGGTCTGGGGGCTTGATATGGTCGGACCCCTTAAAGGAGGAAGCCATAAGAAAAATTACCTATTGGTAATGGTGGATAAATTCACCAAATGGATAGAAGCCAAACCAGTTAAAACGGCCGAGTCCGGACCAGTGACAGACTTCATATCCGGGGTTGTACACCGTTATGGTGTCCCCCATAGCATCATCACCGATAACGGCTCGAACTTTACAGCTGACGAGGTAAAAACTTGGTGCCGCAACATGGTCATTAAGCTCGATTATGCCTCCGTCTATCACCCCCAAACAAACGGTCAAGTCGAACAAGCAAATGGTCTTATTATGAGCGGCATTAAACCCAGATTAGTGCGATCCCTGAAGGAATCAGATACGCACTGGGTTGAGGAGCTTGACTCTGTACTATGGGGGCTGCAGACCACGCCGAATCACACTACTGGATACACACCGTTTTTATGGTGTACGGCGTAGAGTTGTACTGCCCTGCGACATCATTCATGAATCACCTCGAGTGCGCATGTACGAAGAGAAAGAAGCCGAGCTTGATCGGCACGACAGTTTAGATGCCCTGGAGGAGGAGCGTGACGTTGCAAAAGCCTGCTCCGCATTCTATCAGCAACAGGCTCGACGGTATCAACGCAGAGAAGTACGGGCCAAAACTTATAACATTGGCGAACTCGTTCTACGCCTACCAGAGAGGAAAAAGGACAAGCTCAAGCCCAAATGGGAAGGTCCCTTCGTCATTGAAAAAGTTCTAACCGGTGGAGCGTACCGTCTGCGGGATGCATCGGACAATCGACTCGACCCAAACGCACGGAACGCGGCCAGACTCCGAAGGTTCTACGCCTAGTGCCGGACTCTGTGCTCGTCTCCTTACCTCCGCCTTTTTTATATATATCCGCTATATGTCTTTCTTTCTTTCTTTCTTCCCTTTTTCTTCACGGCCTTAAAAGGTTAAAATGTGTCTTGACTACACAATCTTGACGCGCCATGCATGCTCATTATACCTGGGGGCTTCTTATACAAAAGCTCAATATAATTATGTTCCGGGCTCTATGCCCCTACACATGTGTTACTTTTCCACATGTACCTTTTCTTCGCCATTATATGCATCGATATGACTTCAGTTTTGGCCAAGCTGGGTTGCCTGGCTCTTGTGTTTATGCCCTACATTCCCGTTAATTCGGCTAGGGCACAAGGGGAGCACCTCTGCGATTGTTACTGCCGGGTCAGCCGGATGTGTACCTGAAACTGGGTGAAGCCGAAAGCTAGCGTTCTTAAGGGAATATTCGGTCGGTGAACAAAAGATGACTTCTATTTATTGCAATACATGCCCCCAGATGTTTATATCCTGTGTCTCTTTTTGCAGTTTGGACATGCACATTAATGCATGCGTACCCAGGGAAAGGAACCCTTAACGGAACTATTCTCCCTGGAAGATGTTTCTTACTATCCATGTAATATAACATAGCTAGTTGGGTACTTGTCTGTTCAAGCACTTATGACCCCTACACCTGGTTTCCACGCGTACCCCGGTTTTTACATAACTGAGTGGGTATTCGCATACACTCCGGACTGTCGAGTCCGGAGGTCGAAGCGAAAAGGTCCGCCATGACAAATGATTTACAATCTGGCTAGGGACAATATATGTCACTTGAAGTAGACAGTCACTTAGACTGACTAAATTATTCTTCTATACCATCCAACAGGTTGTCTAGCCTACAATCCTGTTGGGAATACTTTGCGGCTAATTCTACCAGGTCATACACCAGACTAACGGGGATCTCTTTCCCATCAGACCCCACAGGTCCGACCTTGGTCATGTGGTTCGGGTCAGCCTTGGTATATCGCGTCTTCACCATGGCCCAGGCTTCCCTTGCACCTTGTCGGCAGGCAGATATCTTCCATAATCGGAAGCGCCGCCGCGCTCCCTTGAGCATCTCTACAAGCTCCCCCATGCCTCCTGGTAGGGAGACGGATGGCCACAAGGCCTAGGCAATGCCCTGCATCACCTGCCAAACTTGTTCGTACAGTTGTGAGAGCTTTGGGAGAAGATCGCCCGCAGACCCAGGCATCTCCTCTCCGGGACGACCCGTCAGCATACCTACAGATATAACTCTGTTAGCCAGTTTCTTCGCCGAACTCTATAAAAGTTCGTTCAAGCACTTACTAAAAATGCCGCGTCGAAGCTCCTTATTCTCCTTTACAGAGTCAGCTAGCTGGGCCCGAACATCTTTCAGCTCAACACCCAGCCGGGTATTGGCATCTTGGAGATCATTTTTCTCCTGCCTAACCCGCGTAAGAACACGCTCGCCAGCCTCTAGTTGTCGTTGAGCATGTTGCCCATCCCCTCGCACGACCTTCGGATTCACTCCGGGAACATTTGCAGAATCTATTGTTAGATTTGCATGCATGCCGAATACTAACTGGTACATGCCATTTCATTCTTTTCGATCAGAACAAGTGTTACCAGATGGGGCCTTCTCGGACTCCTTCATTTCGGCAACTGCGGCCCGAAGCTGGGCTCTGCACTCCTCTAGCTCTTGAGACAACTGGGTATTCTTCTCCGCAAGAACCTACACATATAATGATCCTTAAATCAGTTGTGCCAACTGTTTCAAGTCTCAGGAGCTACTGATATACATAGTTATCTGATTTTCTTACCCATATATCCTTTACATACTGGTCCGTGGCTCTGGCAAGACCATTTTGAGCGGCTCGGATGTACGCGTCTCCCGAGTTGAAGGCATCGAACGCCTCTTCGAAGAAACCAGGGTCGCGGAGTACGGCCCGGCGACGCATGTGATTCATGGCACTCTCCACTTCGGAATTCGTAGCGGACAGCCTATCCGCATTCTCTGTAGGAGGAACATCCGGTGTTGTCCCCACATTAGCATCTGCCCCTAAGACCGGCTCTGGAGTCCGGCTGGTGGAGGCGTGGCCGGCAGGCTCTTCGGACACGGTCCGGCAAGCGTTTTTTCTGCCAGGAACCATGGACGTTATTATATTTTAAAGACGATAACCACGGAGCAGGGTTCTTTTTCATACCTCTGCGACGGTGTCTTAGTCCTGACCGCCTTCCTTTTAAGCCTACCCGGCTTCGGTGGCCCTCGTTGGTGAGTCACCGCGGGTTCGGCATGGCGTCCCGAGGGCCTTCCCTGTAAGACACCATATGCGTGCGGTGGGTGAAGTGCAAAAAAGGGATCCTTCTTGGAAGTTGGGACTCTGGTTTTACTTACATGCGATGCGGGGAGCGGGCCAGGATAATCGGCTATGATGGCCACCAAGGCACCGTCGCAGCTTAACTAATAGAAAGTCATGTCGGTAAGCTCCACAAATATGTCTGGATCTTCTTCGAGTCCGGGGTCGAGGGCCCGGTCAGGGTCCTCTGGCTGTGGAGACGGGCTGTGGACCTCCCTCACAGCTTTTTGCAGTTCCTGCTATGAAATAGCAAGGTAAATATTTATGACGAAGAATGCGGGAAGGTCTGGAGTAAAAAGTAGCAGCTCACCCAGTTTGGGGGGATGTACATGGAGAATCCATCCCGTGGCTTAATGCGGATGAACTCCTCTTCCTCTCCTTTGTATAAATCGGACAGTATTTTCGCTAGAGCAGCAGCGGAGTCCGGACCTTTGCGGCCGCAGTGGGTGGCATCGTCTTCTCCATCGAAGTGCCACATGGGTTTCCCCCGATATTGAAGTGGCAGCACCCTCGCATTATACATACTGACATAACCTCGATTATTGTCAGTCCTGATTTGGCCAGCGTTTTTATCCTGCCCATCAGGTAAAGGACCTCTCTGTTATCTTCCTCCTGGGGGCTCCGAGGGCGCTAGCTATGGCGTTTCTTCAAAGGGGCATTATTAAACTCAGGGAGGCCCATCCGAATAGGGTCCGGAAGGGGAACATCCTCCATATAAAACCACTCCGAAGGCCAGTCTTCGAATGTCTTCTTCGGAGTACCGGACGGGTATCCAGTCCCGGCGATGCGCCATATTTCGGCTCCGCCCACTTGATATGTTGACCCCTCCTGTGTACAGGGTACGAGGTAGAATAGGATCTTCCATAGCTCGAAATGAGCTTCGCAGCCCAGAAACAGCGCGCAAAGGGCGACGTAGCCGGCGATGTGTAATATGGAGGCGGGAGTAAAGTTAGGCAGCTGGAGGCCGTAGATCTCCAGGAGCCCGTGGAGGAACGGATGGATTGGAAATCCGAGTCCCCTCAATAAGTAAGGGACAAGGCATACCCGTTCCCCCATGGATGGGTTGGGAAAGCTCTCCGCTTGCTCCCCGCCGTTATAAGTGGCTAGTCCGGCTCGGACGGGGACCATATACGCGGGAGGGAGAAATCCCTGGGTCTGTAACTCTACTAATTGGCTGTGGGGGACAGAACACTTCTCCCAATTGCCTGGCTTAGTGCCACGGGAGCAAGAGGAGGAGTTGCGATGCACGGCCATTATGGGATGGACTTTTCTGGGTGCACTCCGATGGATACTCGCTGTGGGAGGATGGTGCGATCTGGATCTGAGGATCCCTGACTCTTTAAATAGACGATCTACTAACATGGTTAGGGTGGTAAATGTAAAAATGCCCCGACTTCTCGCATTCGCTCGACACGTGGGAGATAGCCATTATTAAAGCACATAAGCCAAGGAGTGGAACATTCATGGGAAGCCGGACAGTACTCATTACAACAGGTACTCAGGATTTGGAGAAGAACCCGCCTTGCAATGCCGAAGACAATCTGCGCACGGGATTCATCGTCATTGAAGCCTGGTTCATGGGCTACTGAGGGAGTCCTGGATTAGGGCGTCCTCGGACAGCCGGACTATATACTTTGGGTGGACTGTTGGACTATGAAGATACAAGATTGAAGACTTCATCCCGTGTCCGGGTGGGACTCTCCTTTGCGTGGAAGGCAAGCTTGGCAATTCGGATATGTAGATCTCCTCCCTTGTAACTGACTCTGTGTAACCCTAGCCCCCTCCGATGTCTATATAAACCGGAGGGTTTAGACCGTAGGACAACAACAATCATAATCATAGGCTAGCTCCTAGGGTTTAGCCTCTACGATCTCGTGGTTGATCAACTCTTGTAATACTCATATCATCAAGATCAATCAAGCAGGAAGTAGGGTATTACGTCCATCAAGAGGGCCCGAACCAGGGTAAACATTGTGTCCCCCGCCTCCTGTTACCATCAGCCTTAGACGCATAGTTCGGGGCCCACTACCCGAGATCCACCGGTTTTCACACTGCAGTCGTACATATGACTCCGGACTCTTCCGTCCCTATTTTGGTGGGGTGGTGGGGCGTTCTGCTGTTCGGCCCGAGTTGCTGCTTTATCCCGACCGCGGGGTGGCCGTTCAGCCGTCCTGTCCCGACCACGTGGTGGTCGGTCCGTACTACGCGAGGGAGATATGTGCTCCGGCGCATCCTCATCGAATTGAGGTAGCAGTCTGCGTTTCGGATAGCTCTTGGCTGGGCGGTTGAGGCCGTGTTCCTCGACTGTCAGGACGTCGGTCCATCTGTCGACGAGCAGGTCTTGTTCAGCTTGAAGCTGCTGTTGTTTCTTTTTCAGTCTCCTTGTCGTGGCTATGAGCTGAAGATTAAAGCACTCCTGCTCGAGAGGATCCTCAGGCATGGTGAAATCTTCGTTGCCAAGGCTTGTCTCCTCCTTGGAGGGTGGACGGTAACTATCATCCTCCGGATCATCTTCTATGGTCTGTTCGTCAGGGTTGTCTTGCCTGCTGTCGTGTTCCTATTCGGATGTAGCCCCGACAGGGTCTTTATTGTTTTCGGTGTCGCCCGGAGTAGTATTTTCTCAGGTGCCAGTGTTTCCATACTTTGAGCGGCGGGGCTTGGGGCGGCGTTTGGGCCGCCGGCGCTTGGACTGTGTCTCGGAGGTTTTATTCGCATCTGGTTCTTCTTTGTCGTCGCCAAATCCTTTAGGTGTATCGACCATGTACACGTCATACGAAGAGGTGGCCGTCCAACGTCCAGTGAATGGCAGGTCTTGGCCTTGCTCCTTGTCGGCATCGTCGTCCATACCGTCGATGTCTTCAGAGCCATAGTCAAGCACGTCGGTTAAGTCATCGACGGTGGCTATGAAGTGGGTGGCGGGTGGGAAGCAAAATTCCTCATCATCCGTCTCTAGCTCGAACCGGACATAGTTTGGCTGGGAGTCCTTCTCCAAGGACATATTCTTTAAAGATTTTAGCACGTCACCCAAAGGCGAGTGCTGGAAAACGTCAGCGGCGCTGAACTCAAAGATCGATAACTAATCTAGCTCGGTGTCCGCGGGCGTACACAGTTTGGAACTTATAGCTGGAGACGAGTTTGAAGTTCCATTAAAGCGAATATTGCAGGGCGTCGAGTCCATGTGCGGCTCCAATGCCGCGAACTCTGAGGCCTCGGATGGCTCGATCTGCCTCGGCTCTAAGGTCGTTGCAGCCGCAAGAACCATCTCCTCTGTGTGATCCGATGACATATTTAAGTCACGTTCATCGGGATGGGGGAGCGATCGCCGCGGGCTCAAATCCCTCGAAGATTAGGTTTCCACGGATGTCCGTGGCATAGTTCAAGCTATCGAATCTGACCTGATGGCCAGGGGTGTAGCTATCGATCTGCTCCAGATGGCCAAGCGAGTTGGTCTGCAGCACGGAGCCGCTGAATAGGAAGATCTGTCCGGGGGGAAGATTCTTGTCTGGACAACGTCATTATTGATGATTGAAGGGGCCATCGAACCCTTTGTCAACGGCACAGTGGAACTCTCAATAAAAGCACCAATGTTGGTGTCAAAACCGGCGGATCTCGGGTAGGGGGTCCCGAACTGTGCGTCTAAGATCGATGGTAATAGGAGTCAGGGGACACAATGTTTACCCAGGTTCGGGCCCTCTCTATGGAGGTAATACCCTATGGCCTACTTGATTGATATTGATGAATATGGGTGTTAGAAGAGTGGATCTACCACGAGATCATAATGGCTAAACCCTAGAAGCCTAGCCTATGAATATGGTAATGAGTATATATGTCGTCCTTTATGGACTATCCCTCCGGTTTATATAGACATCGAGGGGATCTAGGGTTTACATGGAGTCGGTTACATAAGAAGGAATCTTCGGTCACCAAGCTTGCCTTCCATGCCAAGTAGAGTCCAATCCGGACACAGTGCAGTGTTTGGCCTTCATGTCTTCACAGCCCATCAGCCCGGCATGTGGATAACAGGCCGGACGCCCGAGGACCCCTTAGTCCAGGACTCCCTCACCCCCCATCCTCACCACACACACAATCCTCTCTCTCCGCTTGCATCCTCGACGCCGCTCTCAGTCCTCAAAGCCGTCAGTGTATGAGGTTGCCACCAAAGTGCCCCATCAGAGGGAGTGGCGACGTCGGGGCTTCTAAAGCACCAGAGCATGGCGTGGATATGGATACAGAGGTTGCCGTCACCGCCGGCGAGTTATCGCTGCACCCTGATGTCGTCGATGGTGTCGAGCTTCCACAGTCGGAGGCGGAGTTCCACACCGACTCTGGTGACGACCCCTGTGAGGACTCCGATGACCACTCCGGCGACGACTCCGACGACCACTCCGGCGACGACTCCGACGACGACGGACAGCTGGTTAGTCATCTATACCCATGAGGGAATCCTGAGGGAGCTTTATGCGGGAATGCATAACATGTGTATTAGGACCTGGAACGGCGGCTATCGATGCCCATTTTGCAACCACAAGCTTCATGATGCGTATCTAAGTGTTCTGGCACATGCCAGAGGACGGGCCGTTGGCTCCTTCAAGCAGAAGTATTCTCGCAGGGTGGCGCATGGCGCGTACGCCGAGTACCTGGAGAAGCTTCAGGATCGTGCTAGCATGTGAGATGAGATGTGGGATCGAACTATGCACGCTTGAGTATGCTTAATGACGGTTGAACTATATATGTACTTATGGTTAAAGTATGCTTGTGTACATGTACGCTTATTATCTATGTCTGAGTATGTTTAATCTATGTTTACTTATGTCTAACCGTGGGATATGGATGCAATCAGTTCGGTTCATGGAATCTACCTCCATCTTGGTTTATTGGTTCCCTTTGTAATTCGTGTTAAATTTTGACCAAAGGTTTAACTGACAAAATGTTAGTGCAAGTCAGCAAAAATTATATCGTTGGATGTTTATTTGAGCATAGTGTTCAATGATATAATTTTTAGTGACATGCATAATCATTTCTTTGTTAAATGTTTGGTAAAAATTACAAAGGGGACCAATAAACCAGGACGGAGGTAGTACGTCAATCACACACGGTTCCCAAAATTGGAATCATGTGCAATTACTTTGATTTTGCCTATTGCGTCAATCACACACGGTTGGCTCTAGCAAACCGTCGCCTCCAGAATTCTTTATGGGACAGAAAACCCTCACCACCCATTTCAAAAAATAAAAAATAAAACCCTCACCATTCCCATGTCACAAAAACCCTCACCCCGCCCGTCACCCCCTCCGGTCCCCATTCACACCTGCACAAGCTCCTCCGCGTCTATGCATGGCACCGCCTATCGCAGCGGTAATCACTTAGCTCGATGCCTGCCGCCGCCGCCAGGCTGCCGGCAAAGCCCACTGCACTTCACCACTTCCGCTTGCCGCCGCGTATCGCCATCAACTTTCTTGACGCTGCTCGCGGTCGACCCAACTCTGCTCGGTTGGGGAATCTGACGTACTGAGGGTTCTTTCTCATGGACAACAAGGTAACTAATTTAATGAGGTATTATCTCATCTCTTATCCTAGTTCATCTGCCTCCTTTAATCACCGGGCCGAAATCACCGTGAATTCATTTTTATTTGAGATGATTTGAGGGTTTTCTTCCGTTCATAGAGTGTACAGTGCATGGACACATCAGGACCTTGCGGCCTCCGCCAAACATTCCATCTCACCGTACCAGATGACTTGAGGATGCGCGTGGGATGTTCAATCTCACCCTAAATCGGCTGGCATGGCCTACTTTCCTGAACATATTCTAAATATTACTACATTTGGATAAAAGGAGGTGCCACATGCACCATATACGTCAAAGGGGATTTTCCCCTCTTCTTATATTAGGCAAATTAAAGATGTATTGTTCTTTCGATTACTCTCATATTTCCATGACATCATGTTTACCCTATCTGTTTAATTATAAATTTTGTCCTTCGATTTCGACTGCTGGACAATTCTTTCAATTTGGGCCCATATTTGCATGTTACCATATTTTCTTTAACAATCCTACCATTTCTGCAGTGCGTCCCTTGCTATGCAACAGAATCTATAGTGCACAATCTTTCCCTTTACATAAATCAAGACTGCAGGGATGTCATACTGCACACAAACCATAGATTTACAATCGTTGCTACTGTAAGACTTGATGAACATGGTGACTCCTATTTTGGCACTGGCTTTTGGAAAGAAAATTCTATGTTTTATGAACTGAAAGCTGACATTATAATTGCACTGCACATAAAAAGGCCTGGTCATGAGATATATGGTAACTTCCCCGACGAAGTAAGTATTCTTTTCAACTATCTGCATTTTGACTTACCCAGCAATATCAAATGAATTGTGTAGTATTTAAGCAACCAACTGTTATTCCCTTTTCTTACTATATTCCTACCTAATAACTTCTAGTTACCAATACACTTTTCTATTGCCATGTTTTAACTAAATATTCCCTGTACTCCCATTTCTATCAAAAAGCGCCGCTGACAAGGAGACTCCGAAGGTGTAGAATGGGGCTGCCAACAAGCAGAGGCAGGGTGACCTAGAATTGCAAGCGACTCCAACAGGCCTAGACTTCATCACGAGCCTCCCCGATGATATGTTGACAGTCATCATCTCCCTCCTCCCAATCAAATATGGGGAGCGGACAACCGTCCTTTCCCGGCGGTGGCGCCCCCTATGGAACTCCAGCCCTCTCGACCTCATCGACACCCACGAGCTCTGCCATGGCTATCGCAAAAGCTTGGATGTGTTCTCCAAGATCCTCAGCAGTCACCTTGGCCCAACCAGAGCCCTTAGAATGGGCAAGTTCCATTCCAACGGCAAGGACCGAGCCAATCTTGATGACTGGTTCTGATCCCCCACCCTAGATTAGCTCAAGGAGCTCACTTTTGATGATGGGCATATGCAGTCATTGCCAATGTCCGCACTCCGCCTTGCGCCCACGCTGTGCGTCGCCAAGTTCAGGAACTACCACTGGTACGTGTCGGTCCTAAACAAAAGGTTTTTAACCCCTTTCCGCGATGGCATTTGGAACTGTCACCAAGTGAGTGTGGGCGATAGGGGGGTCCTTCCCACACGACCGAGAAATCGTCGGAGATAGGGAGCCTTGATGCATACAGTTGTCACTATATAACTGTTTCCGATATCTCGAATATCCCAAACGCTTCATCCTTGCTACTCGTTTGTGCTCGCATTGCCATCGCAGTCGTAGTTTTTTGGTTTTACCTAAAACCAGGCAGATTCTAGGCACGGGAGCTTTCCAGGCAGATTCTAGGAAGATTCCAGGCACGGGAGATTTACGATGCCTGGCACATCACAAAGAGTTCATGACTATAAACCGTGTACAATAGGTATACAATCACACACATTTAGTTTTCCCGCACCGTATGTGATAGTGTCTGACATCACACACGCTTTGCAAACGGCAACTATGTGCATGCATGCACATGTTTCCTCTCTGTGAACTATCTCGGATTATGGTGTATATCGCAAACGTTTGTGTTTGACCAACCGTGTATGCCGTAATGACCTACACAATGTAATTTCTCCCTAATTTAATTGCTGCTATTTAAAATTGTACCTAATTTAAACTTGAAAGTAAGCTATAGCTTTATTCATATCCATCAGGTTCAAAGAACCAATGCATTATTCGATTCACAAGTACATATGTCTAAGAATTACAGAAGCACCAAATAAAGAATGATGTACCATGGTTCTATACTTGTACTATTACAGATGGTAAAGAAAGAGGCGACAGACATTCCAGTTGCTGAACAAGGTGAAGCAGAATGGCCCTATTGTGCTCTCCTGGATGCAGAAGGCATGCAGGACTCTAGTCCAACCCCTTGTGATGGTCGGCCGCCAATCATGTAGTTTGAGAGGTAATCTTGAGTAAACTGCTTCAGGATTCACTGCAAAAGAAAAAAGATTCAGATATTGTCATCTAACACTACTCATTACAAGCAGTAAAAAGAAGGCTACAGGGTTCTTACTTGCCATCCTGCAGTTCACTGTTGTCTTGCATAAAGTGTAAACAAATAGTACGATTGACATCTTTTGACCCATTTTAGTAACAATCTTTATCAATTTCCTCACTTGATGATGGTTCATGAATATCTCATTGCCCCATACGCAGAAAGGGTCGAAGTGTGGATCTTTGGCAATGATATATGTACCTAAAAGCACCAAGTTAATATTAGAAGCTAAACAACAATTGAAAAACGATGTAGTACAACACTCCATCCATCCCATTATATAAGATTTTATTACATGTATATCTAGACATCATCAAAACATTAAGGTAACACTCTTCCTTGTTGCTATGTAGCCTGGGATTGCATATTTAGTCATTCAGTATAATGCATGTTGCTAAACAACAATTGAAAAACGAAAAGGCATGTTAACTGCAATATTCGTAACAGCAACCAAATATTGTAATTCATAGTGGTATTGTTGAAACTGTTATTGGTGAAATTGAACTGCATGGCAAATAGTTGCACATATAGAGCATCACATTGTGAAGAACTGAAATAAACAAGTCATAAGGATATCTCTAGGCGATCCTTAAAAAGTTAAAGGACTAAAACCCTTAGTGGATATATATACTCTAGCAATTTTTGGCCTTTTCTAGTCGATCCCCTAAACTTAAGGTTGTAAACTTCAATTTGATCAAGTTCAAAGCAGGTTCAACCGAAAGTAGCATGCATTCAAACATAAACATAGATAGTTTTGCATAACCGAACATAAAACATAAATTTACTTTCACTTTTACTTGTTTCCTTTTCCGGTCTCAATCCCACAGGCACCATCTGGTGGTCTGATAATCAGTCCTCTTGAAGGATAAACACACCAAGACGGCGAGAAACGCAGACATATGGGGACTTTTTAGGTGATTCCATTAATGATAACTTTCCTGTTTCTCAGGACCCACATGCAGCTCTCCCTTGCTTTCGTCATGTCAAATAGCCTGTTGCTTATTGCACTACCTGTATCAATGCACTTTGACGTACTAATTAAATTACAATGAGAGCAGTTTGCGGCTGGAGTTGCAGGACTCCAGCTTTTACATTCGTACCTTTTCTGTTTTCTTTTTTTCTAGCTCCCCTGTGGATAATTCTATCAGGTAGCGCCTGTACACTTTGGTACGCTTGATGTTTTCGAGGGGCTTCATAGCACCCCACATTATGGCAACAAAAGTCCGAACACTTTTTATAAGTACAGTTTGGCACCCCGAATTTAGCATTATATGCATTGGCTCCGAATCATGTCTTTGGTCAATAGTTGAGTTGCCCGGCTCCTGTGCTTGCTACCTTACGTTCCGCTACATTGGCTAAGGTAGTAAAGGGAGAACTACTGCGATTGTGCCTTGGTTTATCCAAAGGAGCACCTTAGTATAGAAAGCCGAAAACTGATTGTCATGATGCGGAGAGAGCCGGTCAGCTGTTCGGAGGTTGCAAATCGTTGGAGATTTATTCCGCATTACGCGAAGGATTGGTACTTCCCGATCAGATGCTTATAGCACTCTAGTTCGGATACTAGGGGTTGCGCCCGTGTTTTTATTGTCGCACTCCTATGGCTAAGTGAGGGCGTTACAGCTGCATAGTCTGGTTGTCTGGTTCGTTGCGCTAAACAACTCCTTCAAGGACCATCTAATTGGAACAAGATTGTTTAGATTCCATCCCAAACAATCCTGTACTACCTACGTGGGGGCAGAAGCCGACGACTAGTTAACCCTCAGATTTCATACAACACGACCGCACAGGAAGTAAAAATTTAAAAACACAACGAAGCATTATATTGAATAAACAATTTGTTTTATTCAAGGAAGATGGAGTTTGAGTACATTCATTCAAATATGGTGTCCTTCGCACAATGATCCGCAACAATGCATGACCCCTCTAAAATATCGCTGAAGTATCGCTCAGGTGTGCGGTGCTCCTTGCCCTCCGGCGCCCCCCCCCGGTCGCTAACTTGATAGCGTCCAGCTTCGCCCACCAGACCTTGCAATAAGAGAAGGCCAGACGTGCGCCCTCGATGCACACGGACCGCTTGATGACATCCAAACGAGGACGGGGATCCACCAGCTTCTTCACGAGGCCGAAGTAGCTGCTGGGAATAGCTTCGGCTGGCCACAGACGGACTATCATATCCTTCATGGCCAGTTCGGCCACCTTGTGCAGCTCGACCAGCTGTTTCAGCTGATCGCTGAAGGGCACCGGATGTCCTGGCAAGCAATATTGCGACCAGAACAGCTTCTCCGTAGAGCTCCCTTCTTCGGCTCAGAAGAACTCCGTAGCATCGGTCACACTGCATGGCAGATCAGCAAAGGCCCCAGGAGAACTCTGAATCCGGGTTAGTAAAAGAAATTTCCTCTTCGCACTCCTGCTTTGCATATTGAATGCCTTACCCGCCGCTATCTTCCTGGCCTCCTAGATCTCATGGAGGGCGTTATGGGCTTCAATCCGGGCCGCTTCCGCACTCTCACGAGCCTCGACAAGTTCGGCCTCTTGAGCCGACACATTGTGCTTCAAGGTCTCTCACTTCCTCACCACATCATGGAGCTCCTGTTGGACTTCATTGACCCAGGCCTTGAGCCTTTTACGGGCGGCCTGCGCCTTGACAGCCTTCCCCTCGGCTTTGACCAGGGCCGCTTTCAGGGCCTCGACCTCAGTCGTCGCCTCTGTTCACATTATGGTATTTCGGTAATTGCATATCATTTTCCCTTCTTCGAATCCATGATACGTTATTACTTACCTTGTTTTTCTTGGAGCTGCCTCTTCACCTGGCCCAGCTCCTCCTCGGCCTCCGCCAATTTCTGCTTTAGTCCATAGACTTCGGCAGTATGTGAGGCCGTGGCCAACAGCGACGCCTGCACATACATTTCAGATAGATTTAGTTAGTTTCCTGCAATAGGAGATTGATCCTCTGTCCGATTTTTCTTTTCGAACACCGGATAGTGTCTCAGGGGCTACTGTCTATATTTGAGGATTTTCTCCTTTTTTGCGTTGCTTACCTCAAAACCTGTTAATAGGATACTGCAGGCTTTGGTTAGTCCACTCTTGCTGGACTGAACCCTTTCAATTATCGTGCCCATAAGGACACGGTGCTCATCCACAATGGAAGCACCTTGCAGCGCTTCCACCAGATTATCCGATGCCCCTGGTTGGACAGGGGTCACCGCGGGAACTAACACCCCCTTCTTTCGAAGGAGGTCGCCTGCCGGATTCCGAAGCAGCCTCGGTCTCCAGAATTGAGTCCGGCTGAGGGTCGAACTGAGTTCGGCCCTCCCCACCAGCCTCCATGGGGATTGATTCCCCTTGGTGTCCGGCGACGGAATTTTTGCCTTCTGGCGCCTCCTGTGTCTCTCCCCTGCCTGGAACAGTCCTTTGGGACAGCACCTCTGCATCATCCTTGGCCTTGGGGGAGTGAGCAGCTGGCGGCGAATCGCTGGCCATCGTCTTCGAATCTAGTGAGCCTCCTGACGGGGACCGCGGGGAGCTGTTGTGGGTCGGACTACAATAACATAATCAATCATGTTAAGACAATAAGGGGGAGACACTTTATGGGCGGATATAAGTCTTATCACTTACGATGCGGCCCGAGGCTTAGTGCGGGGGCGTCTCTCCGGACTGTTGTCGACGTCCCATGCGGAGTTATCCACGAGGGAGCCCTTCCCCTTCTTGGGCGCCTCCGCCTCCAAAGTTGTGGAGGCCGCCGTCTTCTTCTTTCCCCCATCAGGGGAGAGTCGCTTTCCTCCTCCTCTCATCCTTGTCATCTTCGGTGGCAGGGAAACGGGTCTTGTCTTCGGACGTCACGTCCAAAGTGCCCTTGCGGCGGGGGCCACTCCGGACCCCCTTAGCCTTTCTTGTGGCCTTCTTTTCTGGTGCCTTGTAAGGCACCGGCTCCAGCATCTTTGCTAAGCGCGGGATGACTGGTTCTTCGGGCAGGGCAGCCGAACACCGGATCTGCTTCGCCTTCTTCAACCAGTACTGAAAAAGCAATGATAATAATAGCTCAGATATCACCCTTGAAACAAGCAAGTAGGGGATGTGTTGAAAATAATATATACCTCATTGGGGAGGTAATATATGTCATGACCATGGTCTGAATCTGTGGCCGGCCGTATCTCGTTGCCCTTGAAAAGCAAATTCCAGGCATCTTTGTGAGCTGTTTCGAAGAGCCACTCCAAGGTGTGGTGCTTTTTCGGGTTGAAATCCCATAGAGGGCAGCTTCGGCTCTGGCAGGGGAGGATCCGGCGCACCAGCATCACCTAGATTACGTCGACAAGCTTGATGTCCCTATCGATCATGCTTTGAATGCGCGTTTGCAGCGCGATCAGCCCATTTGACGAACACCAGTTCGGGCTCTTCTCGACCCAGGATGTGAGTCGCACGGGAGCGCCGGAGTTGAATACGGCAGTCGCGGCCCAGGTGGCACTGCGGGGTTTAGTGATGTAGAACCATTGTTTCTGCCATTCCTTGACAGACTCCACGAATGTGCCTTTTGGCAAGAGACAATGGTGAGCTTGCTCACCATGGAGCCCCCGCACTCTCGTGTTGTCCATCCACCACCTTGGGCTTCACGTTAAAGGTTTTGAGCCACAGCCTGAAGTGGGGTTGGATGCGGAGGAAGGCCTCGCACACGACGATGAACGCCGAGATATTGAGGAAGGAGTTCGGGGATAGATCGTGGAAGTCTATCCCATAGTAGAATATTATCCCGCGAATGTAAGGGTGGAGTGGAAACCCTAGCCCGCGGAGGAAATGGGGGAGGAACACTACCCTCTCGTCGGGCTTCGGCGTAGGAATGATTTGACCTTGGGCTGGAAGACGGTGGGCGATTTCCTTCGCGAGGTACCCGGCCGCTCGAAGCTCGGCGGTGTCCTCCTCCTTGACGGAGGAAGCCATCCACTTGCCTTGACCTCCGGATCCAGACATGGTTGAGTGCTTTCTCGAGTGGGAAACAGATGAGAACTTGGGTGCTGGAGCTCAAGAGTGGAAAGGCAGGAAGATGGTGTGGGGGAAGAAGGAGGAGTCTTATCTCCTTATAAGGGCAGTGAATATTGAACGCCACCCAACTCGCCTCAAAATTCGCCTGCTCCTGAGGGCTGTGTAAATGACACGGTTGGGTTACCCACGCCCGTATTGATGAGAATCCCGCAATAAGGGGACACGATCTCTGCTTTGACAAGACGTGCCAATGGCAACCGCGTCTCGAAACATGGAGCGGCAGGCAAAAAAGGTTCGAAATTATGATCGCATGGACGTGATGTCATGTTATAAAAGTTGTCAGCAGATTGGACTTGTGTATTATTATATTCTCTCTTCGATTGTGTGTGGTGTGTGTTATAGGTCCGGACACGATCAATTCTTCCAAAGACTATTTTGGAGTTTGGAAGGAGGAACCCGCCTTGCAATGCCAAAGACAGCACTACGCGCCGGATACCTTGTCATTGAAGCCAGGTTAAGGGCTACTGAGGGAGTCCTGGACTAAGGGGTCCTCGGGCGTCCGGCCTGTTAGCCATGGGCCGGACTGATGGGCTATGAAGATACGGAGACCGAAGACTGCACCCGTGTCCGGATAGGACTCTCCTTGGCATGGAAGGCAACCTTGGCGACTGGATATGTAGATTCCTTTCTCTGTAACCGACCTTGTGTAACCCTAGATCATCCCGGTGTCTATATAAATCGGAGGACTTCGTCCAGATAGGAGACTCATTATCATAACCATACGAGCTAGACCTCTAGGGTTTAGCCATTACGATCTCGATGTAGATCAACTCTTGTAATACTCATATTCATCAATATCAATCAAGCAGGATGTAGGGTATTACCTCCATAGGGAGGGCCCGAACCTGCGTAAACACCGTCTCCCTTGTCTCATGTTACCATCGACCTTAGATGCACAGTTCGGGACCCCCTACCCGAGATCCACCGGTTTTGACACCGACATTGGTGCTTTCATTGACAGTTCCACTGTGCTGTCGCCAAAAGATTTGATGGCCCCTACAATCGTCCATAATGCGCTGGCCAAGGAGAAATTTTCCCCCTGGACAGATCTTCGTGTTCGGCGGCTTCGCACTGCGGGCCAATTCGTTTGGCCATATGGAGCAGATCGAAAACTATGCCCCTGGCCATCTGGTCAGATTCGGAAGCTTGAACTACATTGTGGACATCCGTGGAGACTTGATATTTGCCGGATTCGAGACCGCGGTAGCCGCTCCCGGTCACCCCGATGATCATGACCTAAATCTATCGTCAGGCCACATCTAGGAGATTGCTCCTGTAACTGCTCTCGCCCAAGATCTGGAGCAAGATGTGCCACCCAAGGACAGGAGGATCAGCCCCACCACGGAGGCCACAGATTCCACGGCGTTGGAGCCGCATATAGACTCAACCTCTCACGACGTCCTTGTCGGCGGAACTCCGGACTCGTCTCCGGCTGTTAGTTCCAAACTACGTGAGCCCGCGGACGCCGAGCTTGATCATTTATCGATCTTCGAATTCAGCGCCACAGACATCTTCCAGCACTCGCCTTTGGGCAATGTGCTAAACTCGTTAAAAAACCTGTCCTTGATAGAGGACTCACAGCCGAACTATATCCCGCTCAAACTAGGGGCTGACAGTGGAGGATTTTGCTTCCCACCCGCCACCCACTTCATTGCCATGGTCGAGGATTTGACCAACGAACTTGACTATGACTCTGAGGACATCGACGGAATGGAGGACGATGCCGGAGAAGAAGAGGTCCAGAACCCGCCGTTCACCGGACGCTGGACGGCCACTTCCTCGTATGATGTATACATGGTGGATGCACCAAAAGAAAACAGCGGGAATGACAAGGAAGATCCAGCTGAGGATAATCCTTCTGAAATACAATCCAAACACCGGCGTCAATGGCGCCGCTCGAAGCTAGTCACACCGCAGTAAAGACAGCAGTACCAGCACAGGAGAAGACAACACTCCAGAAGGTGCCGAAGACAATGAAGACCCCGTCGATACAGATAATGAACAAGATGAACGGGAAGGCGGGCAGGTTAGCCCCAGTAAACAGGCCACACACGGAGATTCGGAGGACGATAACTACCTTCCGCTCTCCGAGGACGAGGTGAGCCTCGGCACCGAGGATTTCATCGTGCATGAGGAACCTCTTGAGCAGGAGCGCTTCAAGCGCCAGCTAATTGCCACTGCAGGGAGCCTGAAAAAGAAGCAGCAGAAGCTTCAAGCTGACCAAGATCTGCTCAATGATAAATGGACCGATGTCCTAGCAACCGAAGAGTACGGCCTCAAGTGCCCAACCAAAAGCTACCCAAAGCGCAAATTGCTACCTCAGTTTGACGAGGAGGCGCCAAACTACATACTTCTGATAACCCACAAGTATAGGGGATCGCAACAATTTTCGATAAGTAAGAGTGTCGAACCAAACGAGGAGCTAAAGGCAGAACAAATATTCCCTCAAGTTCTATCGACCACCAATACAACTCTACGCACGCTTGATGTTCGCTTTACATAGAACAAGTATGAAACTAGAAGTACTTTGTAGGTGTTGTTGGATAGGTTTGCAAGATAATAAAGAGCACGTAAATAAAAGGTAGGGGCTGTTGTAAGTAAAGAAGCAATAAAGTAAATATAGCGAGTGTGGAAAAGTTGTGGTAGGAGTTGCGAAATTGCCCCTAAGCAATTGACTACTTTACTAGACTGATAGCAAGTTTCATGTGGGAGAGGCCACTGCTAGCATGTCATCCCTTACTTGGAATTCTATGCACTTATGATTGGAACTATTAGCAAGCATCTGCAACTACTAACGTTCATTAAGGTAAAACCCAACCATAGCATTAAGATATATTGGTCCTCCTTCAATCCCGTATGCATCAATTTCTATGCTAGGTTGAAGCTTTTGTCACTATTGCCCTCCAATACATAGTCCTATCAACATACAACTAACGCTATGGTGTGATCCACGCGCGCTCTCATATGATGGGCACCAAATGAAATCAACATAACCACAAGCAAATTAAATCAATCATAGCAATTCATCAACCACCGATAGGACAACAAAAATCTACTCAGACATCATAGGATGGCAACACATTGGATAATAATATGAAGCATAAAGCACCATGTTCAAGTAGAGGGTACATCGGGTTGCGGGAGAGTGGACCGATGTAGATAGAGGGGGGAAGGTGATGGAGGTGTTGGTGAAGATGGTGGAGGTGTTGGAGTAGATCGCGGTGATGATGATGATGGCCACAGCAGCGTTCCGACGCCACTAGAAGAGAAGGGGAGAGGGGGGGCCTTCGTCTTATTCTTCCTTGACCTCCTCCCTAGATGGGAGAAGGGTTTCCCCTCTGGTCCTTGGCCTCCATGGAGGTGGAGGGGCGAGAGCCCCTTCGAGATTGGATCTGTCTCTTTGTCTCTCTCTGTTTCTGCGTTCTCAGATTCTACCCTTTCACCGTTTCTTATATTCCCGGAGATCCATAACTCCGATTGGGCTGAAATTTTAACACGATCTCTATCCAGATATTAGCTTTCTTGCGGCGAAAGAAGGGCACCAACCGTCTTACGGGGTGGCCACGAGGGTCAGGGGAGCGCCTGCCCCCTGGGGCGCGCCCCCTGCCTCGTGGCTCCCTCGGGCACCGTCTCGCGTCGATTTTTCTTCCCAAAAAATCTCCGTCCGTTTTTATCCCATTTGGACTCCGTTTGATATGGATATTCTGCGAAACAAAAAACATGCAACAAACAGGAATTGGCACTGGGCACTGGATCAATATGTTAGTCCCAAAAATAGTATAAAAATTTGCCAAAAGTATATGAAAGTTGTAGAATATTTGCATGGAACAATCAAAAATTATAGATACGACAGAGATGTATCAACCTCCATCGTACAATGCGGCTGACCGACCACCACGTGGTCGAGACAAAACGACAATTCATGTCGAACACCAGCCAGCCCCGCCTCAGCGCCCAGGCAGAGGTAAATTAGCCCATGGGCATACATATGACCTCCGGCAAACCCTGAACAATAAACAAGGAAACACTAGATCAATCTTCGGATCGCGAGGGCGTGCCTCGACACGCGACAATGGCCACCTATTCGGACGTGACAAACTTAGTCACGCGCGGGCCAAAAATCGTAGACGGACTCCATCAGAGCTACATCGCGATACGCCCCGATATAGAGGCGCCGCACACCCTCATTGCTTCACTAATGAGGTCCTGGATCATGAATTACCAGAAGGGTTCAAACCTGTGAATATATAATCGTACAATGGAACCACGGACCCCACGGTGTGGATCGAAGACTTCATTCTGCACATTCATATGGCCTGCGGCGATGACCTCCACGCCATCAAGTACCCCCCTTTAAAAATCAAGGGACCAGCTCGGCACTGGCTCAACAGTCTGCCTGCAAATTCCATTGGCAGCTGGGAGGACTTGGAATAGGCCTTCCTCGATAACTTCCAAGGTACATATGTTCGACCTCCAGACGCTGATGACTTAGGCATATAGTTCAACAGCCCAGAAGTCCACCAGGAAATTCTGGACTAGGTTCTTAACTAAAAAGAACCAAATCGTCAATTGTCCGGATGCCGAAGCCCTAGCAGCCTTCAAACATAGCATCCGCGACGAATGGCTCGCTCGCCACCTCGGCCAAGAAAAGCTAAAATCCATGGCAGCCCTCACGACACTCATGACCCGCTTTTGTGCGGGCGGGGACAGTTGGTTGGCCCATAGCAAAAACAATGCAAGCGACGCCAGCACCCCTGAAGCTAAAACTAGCAAAGACAAGTCTCGACGCAACGGATACAAGCGCCGAAACAACAGTGATAACACCAAGGACATGATAGTCAATGCCGGATTCAGGGGCTCTAAGTCCAATCAGCGGAAGAAGTCGTTCAAAAAGAACAATTCAGACCAATCTAGCTTGGACTGCATACTTGATCGTCCCTGCCAGATTCATGGCACCCCAGATGTCACACCCTAGCTAGTCATGCATTAGAGTGTTGCATCATGTTTACTCTTTCATCAGAAACTTGAAATGGGGATCTGTGAAACCCTCAGAATCATTTTGAAAATGACCCAAATAAAAATTTCTCCAAAAGGGTCCAAGAAAATGCTCATGTTGCTCTCTGAAAATATTGGACAGAGATAAAAATCAAACCAATATTTTTAAGAGCTCATAGGTATTTATTTTGGGCATTTGGAATTAATGCATAAATATTTGCATTGGAAATATATTAATTATATATATTTATATATGTCCAAATATTATGCCAATTATAAAGGAGCTCTGGAATAATATATTTAGCTCCTGCAAAAATTGGCATAAGTTAAATAAATGATTTAATATATTATTTAAATCAAAACAAATGTCAGAAATTAGAAAACAGAAAAATAAATAACAGGAGGAGCTTACCTGGGCTCCTCCCTGTGCGGCCCAGCCAGCTGGCCGGCCCAGCAAGCCAGCCCAGCCCACCACCGCCGTCGTCCTCCTGGCGCCAGTCGGCCAGGCGTGTGGCCGGCGCGCGCGCACGGCCGGAGCGCCACGCCACCAGCTCGTCTGCCTGCCTCCCCCGCCAGCGCGACGCCGCGACGCTTCTTCTCGGTGCCGCCCCGATCCCCTGGCCTTATCCCCCCTCTCTCCCGTGCTGCTCCCTCTCTCTCTCTCACGGCCGAACACCACCATCGCCGCCGTTCGCCATAGCAGTCGTCTCCGGCCACCCCTCGCTTCCCCGACTAGCCCAGAGGCTCCGCCGGGACCCCCTCTTCCTCCCCACCGCTCCACGGGTCTCCGGAAGCCCTGCATCGCCGCCTACGTCGCCGTTCCCCTCCTCGGCCACCGGAGGTCATCGCCGTCGATTCGCTGCACTCCGGCCGTCCCCGAGCCCGCTAACCATCCCTACAGCTCCGCGGTGAGCCACCGATTCGATTCCCCCTTGCCCCGTCGTCCCTAGCCTTCTGTAGCTGCCGCCCCCTTGAGCTCCGAAGCTCGACGCCGCCAGCAACGTCGCCGTCGTGGCCACGGTCACCATAGCGCCCAACCGAGCACACCATCGTGCTCCACACCTCACTAGGAGCACGCAGCACGCACCAACGTCTCCCCAAACGCCCTGCAACGCCGATTCCGACCGCACCCGAACTCCGGCCGCCGCTCACGAGCTCGCCGCCGTCGACTCCGGCCACCCCAGGCCCAGCCATGGCCACCGTTCGACGCGCCATCGAGCTAGCTATCCAACGCACCTAGCCGCACGCCGTTTGGAGCACCACAGAGGAAACCCGAGGCCCCTGTACGCCGCGGACCTCGCCGGCGACTAACCGCCGGCGGGTTTGACTTGTCCGACCTGGGGTTTGACCCCCCCAAGGTCACTGACGCGTGGGTCCCATCGGCCAGGTGGTCAGTTAGTGCTAATTACTGTTAGTCAACCCCCCCCTGACACTGACAGTGGGCCCCAGCGCCACTAATCCCTAATTAGGATTAATTTAATCCTGTTAAACCCCCCCTGTCACTGACGTGTGGCCCCCACACGTCAGGTTTGACCCCAGCCAGCCGCAGTTGACCACTGACGTCATGCTGACGTCATGCTGGCGCAATAATTATATTTCTGGATTTAAATTAAATCAGGAAATTCCAGAATATTATTTAAACTTCAAAAATTCATAACTTTTATTCTGTAACTCCAAATTGGACAAATTATATATGAAAAATGATCAGAAAAATCCAATCTATCCATCTGTACTATTTTCATGCATGATCAAACAAGTTAAATTGATGTTTTAAGCAGAACAAGGAAAAGCACTTTAAAAGGCCATGTTTGAGTTTGAAATTTGAATCTTGATTCAAATTTGTTCAAACCCTTCTGGCTTTAGTTGCATTAGCCCAACACATTCATATTGCCATGTTTCATGCATGCATCATATTGTTGCACATTGTTTGGTGATGGTTGTGTATCGATGTCCTTTGCGACAGATTCTGCCTCCGAGGAGTACCGTGATTACCCTAACGAAGAACCGTATCAGTGCATCGAACCATCAGGCAAGCAACCAACCATTTGATCATATCGATACAATCCCATGTTCTCGCTCCTGCTCTCTTTTACTACATTAAGACAACGCGTCTCAAACTGCTGTGTGCTACGGTAGTTGAACCCATTTCCTCTGCATGACCTGTCATTGCCACAGTAACTAGATGAAACCCACTAGCATGTGTAGGAGTTGATTGAGCCATATGTATGTGTTGTTCCTACCTTGCTATGCCTGCTATGCTTAGAGTCGTGTCAGGTCTGGTTCATCTGGGTGATGGGCTAGAGTGAAATGATTATGTCGGTAATGAGAGGGGTGTGGTGAACACGATTTGGTAAAGGTATCGATGAGAGGCCATGTAGGAGTACATGGTGGGTTGTTTCATTGAAGCCGACCTTAAGCACTGAGATCTGTATGTGTGATTTAAGAATCAGCTACTACCATGCATTGGGCCCGAAACCAATGGACCCTCTCGGCTTCTTATTCACCCTAGTTCTCCGTCCAGGAGTTGCAAGTAGTTTCTGGTGTTTGTAGCCTACTGGAGGCCGTGGACAGCACTGACCGTAGGGGTGGGTTGTGATGCGGTAGGTACGTGGCCGGGTGTACCGAATACCCGTTAGGTATCTCGGGAACCCTGTTCACATCGTTCGGGGCCGTATGGGAAACCTCGGCCGGACTCCCTGCGGATGGAACCTGAATAGGCGATAAACCTGGACTGGAGGCTTAGGTGATTAGGTAGGTCGTGGCCGACACCCACGTTGGGCTTCCGCTTGAAGGTTGCCAAGTACATGTCGTGTAAACGACGGTAAGTGGTGAGAGCGTGTATGAAGAAGTACACCCCTGCAGGGTTAACATGATCTATTCGAATAGCCGCGTCCGCGGTAAAGGACTACTTGGTTGCCTATACAGTTCATAGACAAGTAAATGGAAACTACTAAAAGCCTCAAGATAAGTGTGAGTGCCGAGGATGGCTCTTCCGTAGGAAGACGGAGGTGGATCCTCGGTAGTGTATTGAAGTGGTGAGTAGTGGACTCGTGTGCGCAAAACCATTTCAAGTTGGAGTATCGTAGGATAGTCTAGCCAAGAGTCAAAGCTGGCTTGCTGCAATAACTCCACCAACCCTTCTTGATAATATGCATGTACGTAGGATCTGATGTAAGTCTTGCTGAGTACCTTTGTACTCATGTTGCTATAATCTACATTTTTACAGAAGACGCTGCAACCCCTTCTGATGGGTTCTATGTAGACGTTGACATCAACGAGTAGGCTAAAGACCCAGGTGGTGACCCTGAGCTTGTGAAGGACCTTGTAGTATACCTAGGCTTTCCAAGCCTCTTTTATTTTACTAGTTGTCTGTACTCAGACAAGTTACTTCCGCTGCTGGTTTGTATGACTGTATGACTTGTATGTTGGGTCGTGAGACCCGTACCTTTGTGTATGTTATGTATGGCTCCCTGAGCCTTAAATAAAGTACTTGTGTCGTAGAGTCATGTTGTGATGCTTCGTTGTATTTGCACATATCGAGCATATTGTGTGTATGATTGAAATGCTTGGTATGTGTGGGATCTGACTATCTAGTTGTTTATCTTTAGTAGCCTCTCTTACCGGGAAATGTCTCCTAGTGTTACCGCTGAGCCATGGTAGCTTGCTACTGCTCTGGAACACTTAGGCTGGCCGGCATGTGTCCTTCTTCGTTCCTGTGTCTGTCCCTTCGGGGAAATGTCACGCTTTGAGTACCGGAGTCCTGTTAGCCCGCTACAGCCCGGTTTACCGGAGTCCTGCTAGCCCAGTGCTACAGCCCGGACCCACTTGCTGATGACCGACACATTCGAAGCTGGGTCATGGATGCCTGTCCCTGTAAGTCTGTGCCACTTTGGGTTTACGACTAGTCATGTCAGCCCGGGCTCTTTATCATATGGATGCTAGCGACACTATCATATACGTGAGCCAAAAGGCGCAAACGGTCCCGGGAAAAAGGTAAGACGACACCCGTGGGGATACCGTGCGTGAGGCCGCAAAGTGATATGAGGTGTTACCAGCTAGATCGATGTGACATCGAGTCGGGGTCCTGACAGCGTTGGTATCAGAGCCGGACTGCCTGTAGGTTCTCCAAGCCAAACTGGTCGATGTTGAGTCTAGAAATTCTTTAGTTATATGTAGGGGAATTGTTTGTGGGTTGGAACGTAAGGCTCTTTTTACTTCTTTATCTTATGACATTCTGATCTGAGTCAGTCCATTCTTCCACCGGGGGTTAAGGAATTAGGACCTATTCTCTCTATCAGGATCACGTGTTACTAATCAGTAGTACCTTATAAGTTTGATGGATACAAGCCTAGTTCAGTTCTACTACCACATTATGTTGTTAGAATGGATTCAGAACTTTGATATGATGATGTTGAGTGTGTACGAAATCCTTTGTCAAATGTCTCAAAATCCTTCTTGAGCATTTACAGCTGTTATGCTGCCGAAATTTTGCTAGAAATTCTAATGCCTTTGCATTATGATTGTGCTTTCAGATGGCCACTCGCGACCTCAATCAAGTGGTTCGCCTGACTCGATGCCTAGATGTACCCGGCCATACTGCCAAGTTGGTCAGGGTAATGACTGAGGCTGGATACCGCTGGTATCCCGAGTACACGGTCGAAGAGCAATTCCGAGACTTCAATGAAAGCCAGTATCTCTGCACTGTCCGGATATTTCCATCTTATCCTGGATCCACCGAGCCCCTTCACTGCTCCTATGGACTCGGGGTTACTATTGAGATGGCTGTGCAGGACGCCGCCTACTCTATGATGACCATCATGCGAGTCAGATCTGGACTATTTCGGGACTCTGATTTCCGGTATATGCCAGGATCACTTCCGGGAGCACAAGGGTATCTCCAAGCTATCTATGCTGACCCCACTCAGGAGGGTTCACGGACTCGCACCACTGCTGAGATGCTCGAGGATAAGGACCGTGAAAATCGGGCCTTGAGGTTAGAGCTCTTCAATACCCGTGCTGACCACTGGGCCACTTTGACTCGGTTCGCACCGGCGGTGCAAGCTGGATATTCAGATATGCGCGATCTCTATCCTGTGAGATCTGCTCTGCCAGACGTGATGGTTTGGCGTGATGTAGGATGCATCACCCCACCTCGCGGTCCCCGCAGGCCACCGTCTGTTGGTCCAAGGCCTCATCCTAGCCCCTATGGTCCACAAGCTCCGCGAGATCGTTTGTTTCCGGATGATCATGTTGAGCTTCAAGGCTATGGAGGTGACTTCTACGAGGACTACTACGGATCGGTCTGAGTTAGTGGTAGTATCACTAGTTCGCTCTAGCTGTGTCGTCTATCGTCCCGCGTGACTCGTGGGATATGACCTAGTTTGTACTCTTTCCGGAGGTGTAGAAAAATAATGTATATGAGCTTGGAATGCCTCCGATGAGATGTAATCCTCTTTTCACCGTAATAGTACTTTGTTTGGTCTTGTACTAAACCCTGTATGGTGTGTATGAAGATGGAATAAAGAAGCAGTTTCTATATCTACCATGTCATACGGATGATCATCTTGCATTTCGAGTTATTCCTTACATTTTTATCCTATGTCGGAATTTTATCATTCTGACTAAATCATTGTCTTGTTTACCTAGGATGGTCAACACGCGCGCTAATCCTGCTTCTCAAGAGCAGGCCGAAGGCAGTGAAGGCAGGAATGAAAATCTGCCTCATCCTCCTTCCCTAGCCGAGGTTATGATGGAAGCTGAGAGAAACAAGCGGGAGACCAACCGTTTGTTGGAGCGTATTGAACAGAATACAACACACCATCAGAGGATTAACGTGGTGTCACTCAGTGATTTTATCAAATTGCATCCACCCACGTTCCACCACTCCGTCGAGCCTCTCGACGCTGATGACTGGCTTCGCAGTATCTCTCACAAACTGCGTTCCGCGCTGGTAGCGGAGGCTGACAAGGTCACCTTTGCTGCATATCATCTTGAAGGCCCCGCCAGTCTATGGTGGGAGAATTATGGAGCTATGCGCCCAGCGGGCCATGTCACTACTTGGGCTGAGTTCAGTGAGGCTTTCCATGAACATCACATTCCGGAGGGTCTCATGGACCGTAAACGTGAAGAATTTTGCAGTTTCACCCAAGGCCGACTTTCTGTGGATGCTTACAGCAGGGAGTTTGGTAATCTCGCACGATATGCAACCAAGGAAGTTTCTACTGACGCCAAGAAGCAAGCAAGGTTCCGTAAGGGCCTTAGTCCTGAGCTTCGCCGTGACCTCCATCTGCATGAGTGCACATCCTTCCAGAAACTTGTCAACAAAGCCATCAGTGCTGAAACTGGTCAGACTGACTATGACGCAACACGCAAGCATGGCCGTGATATGGGTTCCTCATCCGGTGCTGGTCCTCAGAAGCGCCGCGTGTGGGTACCCAACACCGCCCTGCCACCCAGGTTCACACCGAGGCCATCCTTCCAGGCGCCTCGCCCCGTTCAACAGTCTGCACCGGCCAAGCCCTATGGGGGTCCAACCAACAATGCTCCTCCACGTACCAGTTCCGTGACTTGTTTCAAGTGTGGGGAATCTGGTCACTATATGCGTGAGTGTCCCCAGACCAACCCCAATCAATCTGCTAAAGCTGTTGGCCGTGGCAAGCCGACAGGGAAAGTGTTCCACGCCAAACCGGTCACCGCTTCACGTGGCCATGTCAACTGTATCTCTGCCGAAGAAGCTCAAGAGGATCCCAACGTCGTTCTCGGTACGCTTCTTGTTAATTGCCACCCGGCATCTGTTCTTTTCGATACAGGAGCCTCTCATTCTTTTATATCTGAAAATTATGCTCGTTTGCATAACGTTGCATTCTGTGACATGCCATCCACTATGGAAATTTCTACCCCTGGTTCTAGATGGCAGACCTCTAGGGTAAGTTATGGAAATGAAATCCAAGTCGACAGACTTGTTTTCCTCGCGTCTTTGATAGCCCTTAAATCTTCAGATATTAATATCATTTTGGGTATGGACTGGATGTCAGCTCATCAAGCCAAAATTGGTTGCTTCTCTAGGACTGTTCAACTCACCCATCCTTCGGGGAAGATAGTCAATGTCTTGACCCGAATAGCCAAGCGACAATTATATTCTCTTAACGCCAGCCCTTTGCCAGACCTTGAGGACGTGCCGGTAGTCCGTGACTTCCCGGATGTCTTCCCAGAAGAATTGCCAGGTGTTCCACCTGACAGGGATGTTGAGTTCGTAATAGACCTCATTCCAGGAACCGTTTCGATTGCTAGAAGACCTTATAAGATGGCACCCCTAGAACTAGCCGAGCTTAAGAAACAACTCGATGAGTCCTTGAAAAAGGGTTTCATCCGACCTAGCTCATCTCCGTGGGCTTGCCCCGTCCTATTCGTCAAGAAGAAGGATGGTACGGACCGGATGGTTGTAGATTACCGACCTGTCAATTTGGTCACAATCAAGAACAAATATCCACTTCCCAGGAACAACGACCTGTATGATCAGCTCGCTGGATCCTCAGTCTTCTCCAAGATGGATTTGAGGTTGGGCTACCATCAAATCAAAATCAGAAACGGGGACATTCCTAAGACGGCCTTTGTTACTCGTTATGGCCAATACGAGTACACCGTCATGTCCTTCGGTTTAACCAACGCTCCAGCCACCTTTTCTCGGTTAATGAACTCAATCTTCATGGAGTATTTGGATAAATTCGTCGTGGTTTACCTCGATGATATACTCATCTACTCCAAGAACGAGGAAGAACATGCCGGACATCTAAGGCTAGTGTTGCAGAAACTTCGAGAGCATCGCCTTTATGCCAAATTTTCTAAATGTGAATTCTGGTTGCCAGAAGTGACCTATCTGGGTCATGTAATATCTGGTAAAGGTATTGCTGTTAACCCTGAGCGAGTTCAAGCCGTCCTTAATTGGACTCCACCTGAATCGGTCAAGCAAGTTCGGAGTTTTCTGGGCTTAGCGAGCTATTGTCGTCGCTTTGTCAAGAACTTCTCCAAGGTTGCTAAACCTCTAACCGAACTCCTCAAGAAAGATAAGAAGTTTGAGTGGACTCCACAATGTGAGCACAGCTTTCAGGAACTTAAAAGACGCCTGACTTCTGCTCCCGTACTGGTACCGCCAGACTTGTCCAAAGACTTTGTTATCTACTGCGACGCCTCGCGACAAGGACTAGGTTGCATCCTTATGCAAGATCGACATGTAATTGCCTACGCTTCACGGCAATTGCACCCACATGAGGAGAATTATCCTACTCATGATCTAGAGCTTGCAGCCGTAGTCTATGCACTTAAGACCTGGCGACATTACCTCCTCGGTAATCGTTGCGAAATATTCACTGATCACCAAAGCCTGAAGTACATTTTCACCCAACCGGATCTGAATCTCAGGCAAAGATGTTGGGTTGAATTGATCACAGACTTCGATTTAGGGATAACCTACACCCCAGGGAAAGCCAACGTCATGGCTGATGCGCTAAGTCGTAAATCTTATTGTAACAATCTGATGTTACAACAAAGTCAACCGCTTCTCCATGAGGAATTTCGGAAGCTTAACCTTCACATTGTACCTCAAGGTTTTCTTTCCACCTTGGTGGCAAAACCTACCCTTACGGATCAGATTATCAAAGCACAGAAGGTAGATCCGGGAATCTCCCGCATCAAGAGAAACATTCAGAAAGGAATTGCGAATTGCTTCTCCATTAATGATCAAGGGGTCGTATACTTCGGGAATCGACTAGTGGTTCCCAAAGTGCGAAACCTGAGGCGTTTGATCCTTAAGGAAGCTCATGAATCTCCTCTCACCATTCATCCCGGTAGTACTAAGATGTATCAGGACCTACGCCAGAGGTTCTGGTGGACTAGGATGAAGAGAGAAATTGCTCAGTATATTGCTAATTGCGACGTCTGTCGTCGCGTAAAAGCAGAGCATCAACGGCCTGCTGGCACCCTTCAACCCTTAGCTATTCCTGAATGGAAATGGGATAAAATTGGTATGGATTTCATTACCGGTTTTCCCAGGACCAAGAGAGGGAATAATGCTATCTTCGTCGTGGTCGATCGTCTTTCCAAAGTAGCCCATTTCTTACCTGTTCGTGAGAGTATAACCGCTAGCCAGCTGGCAGACTTATACATCTCCCGAATAGTGTCCCTCCATGGTGTTCCTTTGGAAATTAACTCGGATTGAGGAAGTCTTTTCACCTCTCGATTTTGGGAAAGTTTCCAAAATGCTATGGGAACCCGTCTCTCCTTTAGCACCGCTTTCCACCCTCAGTCAAGTGGTCAAGTGGAACGCGTCAACCAGATTCTAGAAGACATGCTTCGAGCCTCTGTTATCTCATTCGGAATGGACTGGGAGAAGTGCCTTCCATTTGCCGAATTCGCTTACAACAACAGCTATCAATCTAGCTTGGGTAAAGCCCCTTTTGAAGTTCTCTATGGACGACGGTGTCGAACACCCCTTAACTGGTCAGAGACCGGGGAAAGACAATTCTTTGGCCCGGACATGATTCAGGAAGCAGAAGAACAAGTTCGCATCGTTCGTGAAAAGTTGAAAACAGCCCAATCTCGTCAGAAGAGTCAATATGACCGAAAACATAAGGCTATGACTTTCGAGGTTGACGAGAAGGCTTATCTTCGGGTCACCCCTCTGAAGGGAACCATCGTTTCGGTATCAAAGGCAAATTGGCTCCTCGTTACATTGGACCTTTTCGCATTCTCGCCAAACGAGGAGAAGTTGCCTACCAGTTGGAACTACCTCCGCATCTCTCCAGAGTCCACGATGTCTTCCACGTTTCTCAACTCAGGCATTGCTTCTCGGATCCTATCCGTGAAGTGGACCACGAAACGCTTGATCTCCAAGATAATCTTACCTATCGAGAGTACCCCATTCGTATCCTCGATCAGGCCGAACGTACCACCCGACGTCATAATATCAAGTTTCTCAAAGTTCAATGGTCGCACCATTCTAAGGATGAAGCAACTTGGGAAAGGGAGGATCGTCTTCGACTTGAGTATCCCGCCTTCTTCCCGGAGGAACCAAAATCTCGGGACGAGATTCTTTTGAGTGGGGGTGAGTTGTCACACCCTAGCTAGTCATGCATTAGAGTGTTGCATCATGTTTACTCTTTCATCAGAAACTTGAAATGGGGATCTGTGAAACCCTCAGAATCATTTTGAAAATGACCCAAATAAAAATTTCTCCAAAAGGGTCCAAGAAAATGCTCATGTTGCTCTCTGAAAATATTGGACAGAGATAAAAATCAAACCAATATTTTTAAGAGCTCATAGGTATTTATTTTGGGCATTTGGAATTAATGCATAAATATTTGCATTGGAAATATATTAATTATATATATTAATATATGTCCAAATATTATGCCAATTATAAAGGAGCTCTGGAATAATATATTTAGCTCCTGCAAAAATTGGCATAAGTTAAATAAATGATTTAATATATTATTTAAATCAAAACAAATGTCAGAAATTAGAAAACAGAAAAATAAATAACAGGAGGAGCTTACCTGGGCTCCTCCCTGTGCGGCCCAGCCAGCTGGCCGGCCCAGCAAGCCAGCCCAGCCCACCACCGCGTCGTCCTCCTGGCGCCAGTCGGCCAGGCGTGTGGCCGGCGCGCGCGCACGGCCGGAGCGCCACGCCACCAGCTCGTCTGCCTGCCTCCCCCGCCAGCGCGACGCCGCGACGCTTCTTCTCGGTGCCGCCCCGATCCCCTGGCCTTATCCCCCCTCTCTCCCGTGCTGCTCCCTCTCTCTCTCTCACGGCCGAACACCACCGTCGCCGCCGTTCGCCATAGCAGTCGTCTCCGGCCACCCCTCGCTTCCCCAACTAGCCCAGAGGCTCCGCCGCGACCCCCTCTTCCTCCCCACCGCTCCACGGGTCTCCGGAAGCCCTGCATCGCCGCCTACGTCGCCGTTCCCCTCCTCGGCCACCGGAGGTCATCGCCGTCGATTCGCTGCACTCCGGCCGTCCCCGAGCCCGCTAACCATCCCTACAGCTCCGCGGTGAGCCACCGATTCGATTCCCCCTTGCCCCGTCGTCCCTAGCCTTCTGTAGCTGCCGCCCCCTTGAGCTCCGAAGCTCGACGCCGCCGGCAACGTCGCCGTCGTGGCCACGGTCACCATAGCGCCCAACCGAGCACACCATCGTGCTCCACACCTCACTAGGAGCACGCAGCACGCACCAACGTCTCCCCAAACGCCCTGCAACGCCGATTCCGACCGCACCCGAACTCCGGCCGCCGCTCACGAGCTCGCCGCCGTCGACTCCAGCCACCCCAGGCCCAGCCACAGCCACCGTTCGACGCGCCATCAAGCTAGCTATCCAACGCACCTAGCCGCACGCCGTTTGGAGCACCACAGAGGAAACCCGAGGCCCCTGTACGCCGCGGACCTCGCCGGCGACTAACCGCCGGCGGGTTTGACTTGTCCGACCTGGGGTTTGACCCCCCCAGGGTCACTGACGCATGGGCCCCATCGGCCAGGTGGTCAGTTAGTGCTAATTACTGTTAGTCAACCCCCCCTGACACTGACAGTGGGCCCCAGCGCCACTAATCCCTAATTAGGATTAATTTAATCCTGTTAAACCCCCCCCCCCTGTCACTGACGTGTGGCCCCCACACGTCAGGTTTGACCCCAGCCAGCCGCAGTTGACCACTGACGTCATGCTGACGTCATGCTGGCGCAATAATTATATTTCTGGATTTAAATTAAATCAGGAAATTCCAGAATATTATTTAAACTTCAAAAATTCATAACTTTTATTCTGTAACTCCAACTTGGACAAATTATATATGAAAAATGATCAGAAAAATCCAATCTATCCATCTGTACTATTTTCATGCATGATCAAACAAGTTAAATTGATGTTTTAAGCAGAACAAGGAAAAGCACTTTAAAAGGCCATGTTTGAGTTTGAAATTTGAATCTTTGATTCAAATTTGTTCAAACCCTTCTGGCTTTAGTTGCATTAGCCCAACACATTCATATTGCCATGTTTCATGCATGCATCATATTGTTGCACATTGTTTGGTGATGGTTGTGTATCGATGTCCTTTGCGACAGGTTCTGCCGCCGAGGAGTACCGTGATTACCCTAACGAAGAACCGTATCAGTGCATCGAACCATCAGGCAAGCAACCAACCATTTGATCATATCGATACAATCCCATGTTCTCGCTCCTGCTCTCTTTTACTACATTAAGACAACGCGTCTCAAACTGCTGTGTGCTACGGTAGTTGAACCCATTTCCTCTGCATGACCTGTCATTGCCACAGTAACTAGATGAAACCCACTAGCATGTGTAGGAGTTGATTGAGCCATATGTATGTGTTGTTCCTACCTTGCTATGCCTGCTATGCTTAGAGTCGTGTCAGGTCTGGTTCATCTGGGTGATGGGCTAGAGTGAAATGATTATGTCGGTAATGAGAGGGGTGTGGTGAACACGATTTGGTAAAGGTATCGATGAGAGGCCATGTAGGAGTACATGGTGGGTTGTTTCATTGAAGCCGACCTTAAGCACTGAGATCTGTATGTGTGATTTAAGAATCAGCTACTACCATGCATTGGGCCCGAAACCAATGGACCCTCTCGGCTTCTTATTCACCCTAGTTCTCCGTCCAGGAGTTGCAAGTAGTTTCTGGTGTTTGTAGCCTACTGGAGGCCGTGGACAGCGCTGACCGTAGGAGTGGGCTGTGATGCGGTAGGTACGTGGCCGGGTGTACCGAATACCCGTTAGGTATCTCGGGAACCCTGTTCACATCGTTCGGGGCCGTATGGGAAACCTCGGTCGGACTCCCTGCGGATGGAACCTGAATAGGCAATAAACCTGGACTGGAGGCTTAGGTGATTAGGTAGGTCGTGGCCGACACCCACGTTGGGCTTCCGCTTGAAGGTTGCCGAGTACATGTCGTGTAAACGACGGTAAGTGGTGAGAGCGTGTATGAAGAAGTACACCCCTGCAGGGTTAACATGATCTATTCGAATAGCCGCGTCCGCGGTAAAGGACTACTTGGTTGCCTATACAGTTCATAGACAAGTAAATGGAAACTACTAAAAGCCTCAAGATAAGTGTGAGTGCCGAGGATGGCTCTTCCGTAGGAAGACGGAGGTGGATCCTCGGTAGTGTATTGTAGTGGTGAGTAGTGGACTCGTGTGCGCAAAACCATTTCAAGTTGGAGTATCGTAGGATAGTCTAGCCAAGAGTCAAAGTTGGCTTGCTGCAATAACTCCACCAACCCTTCTTGATAATATGCATGTATGTAGGATCTGATGTAAGTCTTGCTGAGTACCTTTGTACTCATGTTGCTATAATCTACATTTTTACAGAAGACGCTACAACCCCTTCTGATGGGTTCTATGTAGACGTTGACATCAACGAGTAGGCTAAAGACCCAGGTGGTGACCCTGAGCTTGTGAAGGACCTTGTAGTATAGCTAGGCTTTCCAAGCCTCTTTTATTTTACTAGTTGTCTGTACTCAGACAAGTTACTTCCGCTGCTGGTTTGTATGACTGTATGACTTGTATGTTGGGTCGTGAGACCCGTACCTTTGTGTATGTTATGTATGGCTCCCTGAGCCTTAAATAAAGTACTTGTGTCGTAGAGTCATGTTGTGATGCTTCGTTGTATTTGCACATATCGAGCATAGTGTGTGTATGATTGAAATGCTTGATATGTGTGGGATCTGACTATCTAGTTGTTTATCTTTAGTAGCCTCTCTTACCGGGAAATGTCTCCTAGTGTTACCGCTGAGCCATGGTAGCTTGCTACTGCTCTGGAACACTTAGGCTGGCCGGCATGTGTCCTTCTTCGTTCCTGTGTCTGTCCCTTCGGGGAAATGTCACGCTTTGAGTACCGGAGTCCTGTTAGCCCGCTACAGCCCGGTTTACCGGAGTCCTGCTAGCCCAGTGCTACAGCCCGGACCCACTTGCTGATGACCGACACGTTCGAAGCTGGGTCATGGATGCCTGTCCCTGTAAGTCTGTGCCACTTTGGGTTTACGACTAGTCATGTCAGCCCGGGCTCTTTATCATATGGATGCTAGCGACACTATCATATACGTGAGCCAAAATGCGCAAACGGTCCCGGGCAAAGGTAAGGCGACACCCGTGGGGATACCGTGCGTGAGGCCGCAAAGTGATATGAGGTGTTACCGGCTAGATCGATGTGACATCGAGTCGGGGTCCTGACACCAGACAAGCCACCCAATCATACAAATAGAGATTGCTGGATTTTTAAATAGGCTGGTAAACTAACCACCGAGAACAGGGAAAAGGGATCACAAAGCGAGGACGATGACGAAGAACCCCAGCAACCGAACATAGGGGGACAGAAGAAGTTTCCCCCCAGGTTAAAACGGTGAACATGATATATGCTACCCACATCCCCAAGAGGGAGCGCAAGCGTGCGCTCACGGACGTCTATGTGATAGAGCCAGTCACCCCAAAATTTAACCCATGGTCGTCATGCCCGATCACCTTTGATCGTCGGGATCATCCGACCAATATCTGTCACGGTGGCTCAGCCACACTGGTCCTAGAACCAATAATTGATGGGTTCCACCTGACTCGCATCCTTATGGACGGAGGAAGCAGCCTAAATCTACTCTATCAGCATACAGCGCAAAAAATGGGCATTAACCCATCTTGGATCAAGCCCACCAGGACTACCTTCAAAGGAGTCATACCAGGTGGAGAGGCCCGCTGTACGGGCTCAATTACACTCGAGGTTGTCTTCGGGTCTCCGGACAACTTTAGAAGCGAGGAGTTAATCTTCGATATTGTCCCCTTTCACAGCGGTTATCACGCACTACTCGGTCAAACTGGGTTCGCTCGATTCAACGCAGTACCACACTATGCTTATCTCAAACTGAAGATGCCCGGTCCACGCGATGTCATAACAGTCAACGGAAATACGGAACACTCCCTCCATAAAGAAGAGCACACAGCTGCCTTAGCAGCAGAAGTGCAGAGCGCCATTCTCAAGAAGAACCTTAATTTGGCTGCCGAGCCCACGGACACCGCTAAGAGGGTCCGAACTACTCTGCAGCAGGAGATCTCGGCTCGTTAGGAGCTTGATTAGCAATCCGGCTTCCGTCGCAGTTCCAATCAAGTGGTGGCATTCATGCCGCGCATACATAACTATGCACTCAAAATCCCATGGGCATCGACGGAGGCATAGCAAGCTTGTGGTCCGTAGTACGGCTCAACGGACGTCGGATACACATTTACTTTCACTTTTACTTGTTTCCTTTTCAGGTCTCAATCCCACATGCACCATTTGGTGGTCTGGTCATCAGTCCTCTTGAAGGATAAACACACCAAGACGGCGAGAAACACAGACATTTGGGGGACTTTTTAGGTGATTTCATTAATGATAACTTTCCTGTTTCTCAGGACCCACATGCAGCTCTCCCTTGGTTTCGGCATGTCAAATAGCCTGTTGCTTATTGCACTACCTGTTTCAATGCGCTTTGATGTACTAATTAAATTACAATGAGAATAGTTTGCGGCTGGAGTTGTAGGCTCCAGCTCTTACATTCGTATCTTTTCTAGTTTTTTCATCTCCCCTGTGGATAATTCTATCAGGTAGCGCCTGTACACTTTGGTACGCTTGATGTTTGCCAGGGGCTTCATAGCACCCCACATTATGGCAACAGAAATCCAAACACTTTTTATAAGTACAGTTCGGCACCCCGAATTTAGCATTATATGCATTGGCTTCGAATCATGTCTTTGGTCAATAGTTGGGTTGCCCGGCTCCTGTGCTTGCTACCTTATGTTCCGCTACATCGGCTAAGTTAGTAAAGGGAGAACTAATGCGATTGTGCCTTGGTTTATCCAAAGGAGCACCTCAGTAGAGAAAGCCAAAAACTGACTGTCATGATGCTGCAAGAGCCAGTCAGCTGTTCGGAGGTTGCAAATCGTTGGAGATTTCTTCCGCATTACACGAAGGATTGATACTTCCCGATCAGACGCTTATAACACTCTAGTTCGGAAACTAGGTGTCGGTGTCAAAACCGGCGGATCTCGGGTAGGGGGTCCCGAACTGTGTGTCTAGGATCGAAGGTAACAGGAGACGGGGGACACGATGTTTACCCAGGTTCGGGCCCTCTCTATGGAGGTAATACCCTACTTTCTTCTTGGTTGATCTTGATGAATATGAGTATTACAAGAGTTGATCTACCACGAGATCATAAGGGCTAAACCCTAGAAGCCTAGCCTATGTGGGTATGGTAATGAGTATATGCGGTGTCCTTTCCGGACTATCCCCTTCGATTTATATAGACACCGAGGGGATCTAGGGTCTACATGGAGTCGGTTACATAAGAAGGAATCTTCAGTCGCCAAGCTTGCCTTCCACGCCAAGTAGAGTCCAATCCGGACACGGTGCAATCTTCGGCCTTCATGTCTTCACAGCCCACCAGTTCGGCCGATGGATAACAGGCCGGATGCCCGAGGACCCCTTAGTCCAGGACTCCCTCAGTAGCCCCCGAACCTGGATTTCAATGACGAGGAGTCCGGCGTGCTGATTGTCTTCGGCATTGTAAGGCGGGTTCTCCTTTCTCCGAACTCCAAGATAGTCTTCGGATGCAATGATAGTATCCTGACCTGTTACGCACACCATACACAACCGTAGAGAGAATATAATATTTGCACGAACCTAATCTGTTGACAGCTTTTTTCCAACAGGACATCGCGTATGTCCGGTTATAATTTTGAACCGTTTTTCTTCTGCCATTCCACGCTTCGAGACGCGGTTGCTATTTGGCACGTCTTGTCGAAATAGAGATCGTGTCCCCTTATTGCGGGATTCTCATCAATGCGGGCATGGGTAACTCAACGGTGCCGTTTAGACAACCCTAGGGAACAGGCAAATCTTAAGGCGAGTGATGATGCCACTTCTGCTATGCATGATACTTATGATGAAACTACTTCTATGCTTGATACTGCTGTGCCACTTGGTGAATTTCTTGATGAACAACTTGCTAGGGTTAGAGAGAGTGAAAATATTGAATCTGATAATATTGATGAAAGTGATGATGAAGACTCTTCCCCTAATAAATATGAATCACATGTTATTCCTGAGGGTTATGTTTTTGAAAAAAGAAGTTGCTCTAGCTATTTTAGATTGCAAAGATAGATACGAGCTCAAGAGGTCATTAGCTAAATGGAAACAACAATCTCTTAATGCTAGAATGAAACATGACCCTGCTTTTGCTACTTCACCTATCTATGTTACTGATAAGGATTATGAATTCTCGGTTGATCCTGATATAATTACTTTGGTTGAATCTCATCCTTTTCATGGCTATGAATCTGAAACTGTTGTGGCACATCTTACTAAATTAAATGATATAGCCACCCTGTTCACTAACAATGAGAGAACTCGTTACTTTTATATCCTTAAAATGTTCTTATTAAAGGGTGATGCTAAGATATGGTCTAATTTTCTTGATCCTGGTTGTGCGCGTAGTCCCCAGGATATGATTTATTACTTCTCTGCTAAATATTTCCCTGCTCATAAGAAACAAGCTGCCTTAAGGGATATATATAATTTTGTGCAAATTGAAGAAGAGAGTCTCCCACAAGCTTGGGGGAGGCTTCTCAAGTTACTTAATGCTTTGCCTGATCATCCTCTTAAAAAAATGAAATACTTGATATCTTTTATAATGGACTAACCGATGCTTCCAGAGGTTACCTGGATAGTTGTACTAGTTCTGTTTTCAGGGAAAGAACACCGGATGAAGATAAAATTTTATTGAATAATATGTTGACAAATGAAAATAATTGGACACTTCCTGAGCCTATTCCTAAACCAACTCCGAAGAAGGGAGGTGTTCTATTTCTTAGTCCTGAAGATATGCAAGAGGCAAAGAAATCTATGAAAGAAAAAGGTATTAAAGCTGAAGATGTTAAGAATCTACCTCCTATTGAAGAAATACATGGTCTTAATTTACCACCTGTTGAAGAAACATATGATCTTAATCCTTCACCTATTGAAGAAGTACATGGTCTTGATAACCCGACACAGGTAGTAAAGGTAAATTCTCTCTATAGATATGATAAAGTTGAAATCCCATTTACTAGATGAGTTTGATAAATTTATGGTTAAGCAAGAAGACTTCAATGCTTATTTTGGTAGACAATTGAAATACAATTCCAATATGCTTGAACACTTGGGTGATTATATGGCTAGTCTCAAAGCTGAACTTAAACTTATTAGTAAACATGCTTCTATGGTTACCACTCAAGTAGAACAAGTACTTAAGGCTCAAAATGATTTGCTCAATGAACTAAATAGTTAGAATAATGACAATGTTGTTAGAGTTATGACTAGAGGTGGTAAAATGACACAGGAACCTTTGTATCCTGAAGGCCATCCTAAGAGAATTGAGCAAGATTCTCAGAGACATAATATAGATGCACCTAGTTCTTCTAAAAGGAAGAAAAAGAAAAATGATAGGACTTTGCATGATTCTAGTGAACCTATTACTGAAACTCCCGAGAATCCAAATGATATTTCTATTTATGATGCTGAAACACAATCTGGTAATGAACCAGAAACTAGTGATAATAATAATGTTCATGATGATGCTCAACCTAGTAATGGTAATGATATAGAAGTTGAACCTGCTGTTGATCTTGATAACCCACAATCTAAGAATCAATGTTATGATAAGAAAGACTTTGTTGCTAGGAAACATGGTAAAGAAAGAGAACCATGGGTTCAGAAAACCCATGCCTTTTCCTCCCAAACCATCCAAGAAAAAGGATGATGAGGATTTTGAGCGCTTTGCTAAAATGATTAGACCTATCTTTTTGCGTATGCGATTAACTGATATGCTCAAAATGAATCCTTATGCTAAGTACATGAAAGAAATTGTTACTAATAAAAGAAAGATTCCGGAAGCTGAAATTTCCACCATGCTTGCTAATTATACTTTTAAAGGTGGAATACCAAAGAAACTAGGAGATCCCGGAGTACCCACTATACCATGCTCCATTAAAAGAAACTATGTTAAAATTGCTTTATGTGATCTTGGAGCCGGTGTTAGTGTTATGCCTCTCTCTTTATATTGCAGACTTGATTTGAATAAGTTGACACCTACTGAAATATCTTTGCAAATGGCTGATAAATCAACTGCTATACCTGTCGGTATTCGTGAGGATGTGCCTGTTGTAGTTGCAAATGTTACTATTAACGGACTTTGTTATTCTTGATATTCCCGAGGACGATAGTATGTCTATTATTCTTGGAAGACCCTTTTTGAATACTGCAGGAGCTGTTATTGATTGCACTAAAGGCAATGTCACTTTTCATGTTAATGGTAATGAGCATATGGTACACTTTCTAAGGAAACAACCTCAAGTTCATAGTATCAACTCTATTGGAAAAATCCCATCGATTCTATTTGGAGGTTTTGAATTTCCTCTTCCTACTATAAAGAAGAAATATGATATTCTTATTATTAGGGATGTGCATATCCCCGTGAATGGTCCCTATAGACGATACAGGATGACGCCAAGTCGCCAACCATCATTACAAGTTTGCCGAATTAGAAATACGAAGAGAAGTGGCAATACAGATAAACCGCTAGGTGCGTGCGACTATTTGTTTAACCCATTGCAATGCCCGGGCACGGTATTTATTTTTTATTCTGATCCTAACCAAAATGTATTTATATGTTCTGATAGAAAGTATGAGCTCCTGAATGTCCTGGAATTTAGTAGGTCATGAAAATGGATGTGCCTTTGAGTGAAGGAACCAGAGGGGAGGATACGTAAGTACTCAACTTACTTTAAATTTTTGTATCTTTTCACAAATAACTATCGAACTTGTGCACTGCCCATGCCTGCTTATTATGCTTCTCCATGTGCACCAGCTGTTAAAGAATTTGAGGAAGAGACTGGAAGTCTGTTTTAACCATGTGTACAGGCTATAAGATAATTTGAGGAAGAGATTAAAAGGCACATAAATCAATATTCTGATTCTGGTGTAAGAACATTAGTTCTTGTATACCTTGTCTTACATGAGAAAGAGTATGCGGTTGATGAATACTTCGGCACTTCCAAACCATCTGGACATGCAGAGGCAGGCTAATCTATGACATTCTGCCATTTTATACAATCATGTTTGCTTCATGCATGATCAATCTACATCATTTCTCCCATATGAAGTCCCTTTGAATCAAAGAGGCTCTATAAATCTATGTTTTCTCAAACTTAACTACTACTTAACTTGTAATCTGAAATTAGAGATTGTGGCACACGATGCTGAAGTTTGACCTTGGCCATCAGGAAGAAGTTGTGCAGTGTGACATTATGATAATTGGCAAGCAGACTCCTCTCCAGCTGGTACGTTCCCTGTGACATTATGAGAATGATACTATAGTATCTTCGGCTTTATAATTTGATTCATGTTGAGTTTTCAAATGGGTGTCTTCTTGTTTGCGCAGAGCTTGTCACGAGATTGTGCTTGCTGGCATCAAGCTATGGACTTGCTAGAAAAAGATATAATGGTGTGTTTGGTGCTTATACGAGGCCCTAGAAGATGATTATATGTACTACTTTATTTTATTCTTTGTGTTTTTCTGTATATTGCCAAACAGATTTAGAGCATAGCCATTGCATTATGTGGTATCTGTGTGTGTTCCCTACATTTTTTGTATGTTGATAAACATGGAAACACGCTGTCAGAGTGGGTCAGTTTGTATATCTGAGTGTCTACACATGAATCTTGACTATATATAGCAATATGGGCACAAGAACCCTTTAATTTTTGTCATATGTCACATCTACTAATTTTTCCTTCCAAATGTTTTAAGTATTGAGAATTCTGAGAGAAGAACAATTCTGCATATATATTATTGGATTGATGAATGTAAATATTATGACATATAACACAAATGCATTATTGCATGGTTCTGTGTTTGAAATTCGAAGTCTGTGTATGGCGGTGGAAGGAAAGGATTGTGAGTCATGTTGCTATCTCTACCTCCTCAAATGATGCTCGCCACTTCTGTTAAGGATTTATGTTTATTTTAGTCCACCAAGAAAAAATAAATTAGTGACCAACTGTGCTTATCTACTACCGCTTCAAGATTTTTTTTCTTTAAAGGTCTGATAGTACATTTGTAGATTTTTTGACTACTTTTGTTACTACTACAAATTTAGTTACATTTCTCAAAATAAAAGTAAATACTAAAATTTCTATGAACATAAAGATCTTAATTTGAATTTACTGTAATTTAATTACATGAATTATTAAACTCTCGAAGAGCATGTAACAATCACAATGTATGTTTCTCATGCTCAAAGGCTATTCCATGTGCCACTACTCTTCCATCCGATGGTTGTATGTTTCTCATGCTCAAAGGCTATTCCATGTGCCACTACTCTTCCATCCGATGGCAGTGCGGAGCTGGATAGGGCCAAAGAAGGACATTAGGGTGACTTCTTCACATCCACACTTCATGGTCCGAAAAGCGATAATTCAACCAGTGGCAACACAAAGGCATATTCACCTTATAAAGAATGAGGGTAACGTTATTTCCGACGTTTGTCGGAATTGAATATAAAAATTTGGCCTGTAGTGGCACGCAAAGAAGGTCTTTTGATAAAAATCGCCCGGTGCAACGCATGGGCATTTGTACTAGTAAAAGAACAATTCATGCACACATAGTAGAGGCCAGTGCATAGTATAAACAGTTTCTTGCAATTTTATCATGTGGGAAACATAGAGAGGTGGAGATATAGTTCCTCTCTCATAATAATTGCAAGTAGGAGCAACAAGCACATGCATATTATATTCATCAAAATCATCATGTGTAATAGTACAACGCAACCCATCAATATAACCCTTAATAAGTGCAAACTTCTCTGATATAGTGTAGTTGGGAGAATTCAAAAAGATAATAGGACTATCATGCGTGGGTGCAATAGCAACAACTTCATGTTTAACATAAGGAACTATAGCAAGTTCATCTCCATAAGCATAATTCATATTGGCATCTTGGCCACAAGCATAGCAAGCATCATTAAAAAGGGATATTTCAAAAGAATCAACGAGATCATAACAATCATCCTTCGGTAAGAACGAAGGGAAATTAAACAATGTATGAGTTGAAGAGTTACTCTCATTAGAAGGTGGGCACGGGTGATCAATCCGCTCTTCCTCCTTTTGTTCTTCGCTCTCCTCCTCATCTTTTCCATCCAATGAGCTCATAGTTTCATCAATTTCTTCTTCCATAGATTCCTGTAAATATTAGTTTCTTCTTGGACAACGGGGACTTTCTCAATAAGCGCATTAATATAGGAATTATATTCATAATTATCATAGCAATATTTTAGGATAGCTAAATTTTCAGGCCTATAAACTGAAGGAAATATGCCCTAGAGGCAATAATAAAGTTATTATTTATTTCCTTATAATCATGATAAATGTTTATTATTCATGCTAGAATTGTATTAACCGGAAACATAATACATATGTGAATACATAGACAAACAAAGTGTCACTAGTATGCCTCTACTTGACTAGCTCGTTAATCAAAGATGGTTATGTTTCCTAACCATGAACAATGAGTTGTTATTTGATTAACGAGGTCACGTCATTAGATGAATGATCTGATTGACATGACCCATTCCATTAGCTTAGCACCCGATCGTCTAGTATGTTGCTATTGCTTTTCTTCATGACTTATACATGTTCCTATGACTATGAGATTATGCAACTCCCGTTTGCCGGAGGAACACTTTGGGTGCTACCAAACGTCACAACGTAACTGGGTGATTATAAAGGAGCATTACAGGTGTCTCCAAAGGTAGATGTTGGGTTGGCGTATTTCGAGATTAGGATTTGTCACTCTGATTGTCGGAGAGGTATCTCTGGGCCCTCTTGGTAATACACATCACATAAGCCTTGCAAGCATTGCAACTAATATGTTAGTTGTGAGATGATGTATTACGGAACGAGTAAAGAGACTTGCCGGTAACGAGATTGAACTAGGTATTGGATACCGACGATCGAATCACGGGCAAGTAACATACCGATGACAAAGGGAACAACGTATGTTGTTATGCGGTCTGACCGATAAAGATCTTCGTAGAATATGTAGGAGCCAATATGGGCATCCAGGTCCCGCTATTGGTTATTGACCGGAGACGTGTCTCGGTCATGTCTACATTGTTCTCGAACCCGTAGGGTTCGCATGCTTAAGGTTACGATGACAGTTATATTATGAGTTTATGCATTTTGATGAACCGAAGGTTGTTCGGAGTCCCGGATGTGATCACGGACATGACGAGGCGTCTCGAAATGATCGAGACGTAAAGATTGATATATTGGAAGCCTATGTTTGGATATCGGAAGTGTTCCGGGTGAAATCGGGATTTTACCGGAATACCGGGAGGGTTACCGGAACCCCCCGGGAGCTATATGGGCCATAGTGGGCCTTGGTGGAAAAGAGAAGGGGCTGCCCAAGATGGGCTGCGCGCCTCCCCCTTCCCCTAGTCCTATTAGGACTAGGAGAGGTGGCCGGCCCCCTCCTCCTCTTTTCCCCCTCCGCGAATCCTATTCCAACTAGGATTGGGGGGGGGGGGGAATCCTACTCCTAGAGGGAGTAGGACTCTCCTGCGCCTCCCCCTTCCCCTAGTCCTATTAGGACTAGGAGAGGTGGCCGGCCCCCTCCTCCTCTTTTCCCCCTCCGCGAATCCTATTCCAACTAGGATTGGGGGGGAATCCTACTCCCAGAGGGAGTAGGACTCTCCTGCGCCTCCCTCCTTGGCCGGCCAGCCTCCCCCCCTCTACTCCTTTATATACGGAGGCAGGGGACACCTCTAGACACACAAGTTGATCCATGTGATCTATCCCTTAGCCGTGTGCGGTGCCCCCTGCCACCATATACCTCGATAATACTGTAGCGGAGTTTAGGCGAAGCCCTGCTGCTGTAGTACATCAAGATCGTCACCACGCCGTCGTGCTGACGGAACTCTTCCCCGACACTTTGCTGGATCGGAGTCCGGGGATCGTCGTCGAGCTGAACGTGTGCTCGAACTCGGAGGTGCCGTAGTTTCGGTGCTTGATCGGTTGGATCGTGAAGACGTACGATTACTTCCTCTACGTCGTGTCAGCGCTTCCGCAGTCGGTCTGCGTTGGGTACGTAGACAACACTCTCCCATCTCGTTGCTATGCATCACATGATCTTGCGTGTGCGTAGGAAATTTTTTGAAATTACTACGAAACCCATCAGTGGTATCAGAGCCTAGGTTATTTATGTTGATGTTATATGCACGAGTAGAACACAAGTGAGTTGTGGACGATACAAGTCATACTGCCTACCAGCATGTCATACTTTGGTTCAGCGGTATTGTTGGACGAGACGACCCGGACCAACCTTACGCGTACGCTTACGCGAGACCAGTTCCCTCGACGTGCTTTGCACATAGATGGCTTGCGGGCGACTGTCTCTCCAACTTTAGTTGAACCAAGTATGACTACGCCCGGTCCTTGCGAAGGTTAAAACGGAGTCTATTTGACAAACTATCGTTGTGGTTTTGATGCGTAGGTGAGATTGGTTCTTGCTTAAAGCCCGTAGCAGCCACGTAAAACTTGCAACAACAAAGTAGAGGACGTCTAACTTGTTTTTGCAGGGCATGTTGTGATGTGATATGGTCAAGGCATGATGCTGAATTTTATTGTATGAGATGATCATGTTTTGTAACTGAGTTATCGGCAACTGGCAGGAGCCATATGGTTGTCGCTTTATTGTATGCAATGCAATCGCGATGTAATGCTTTACTTTATTACTAAACGGTAGTGATAGTCGTAGAAGCATAAGATTGGCGAGACGACAATGATGCTACGATGGAGATCAAGGTGTCGCGCCGGTGACGATGGTGATCATGATGGTGCTCCGGAGATGGAGATCACAGGCGCAAGATGATGATGGCCATATCATATCACTTATATTAATTGCATGTGATGTTTATCCTTTTATGCATCTTATCTTGCTTTGATTGACGGTAGCATTATAAGATGATCTCTCACTAAATTATCAAGAAGTGTTCTCCCTGAGTATGCACCGTTGTGAAAGTTCTTCGTGCTGAGACACCACGTGATGATCGGGTGTGATAGGCTCTACGTTCAAATACAACGGGTGAAAAACAGTTGCGCACGCGGAATACTCAGATTATACTTGACGAGCCAAGCATATACAGATATGGCCTCGGAACACGGAGACCGAAAGGTCGAGCGTGAATCATATAGTAGATATGATCAACATAATGCTGTTCACCGATGAAACTACTCCATCTCACGTCATGATCGGACATGGTTTAGTTGATTTGGATCACGTGATCACTTAGAGGATTAGAGGGATGTCTATCTAAGTGGGAGTTCTTAAGTAATATGATTAATTGAACTTAAATTTATCATGAACTTAGTACCTGATAGTATCTTGCTTGTTTATGTTGATTGTAGATAGATGGCTCGTGTTGTTGTTCCGTTGAATTTTAATGCGTTCCTTGAGAAAGCAAAGTTGAAAGATGATGGTAGCAATTACACGGACTGGGTCCGTAACTTGAGGATTATCCTCATTGCTGCACAGAAGAATTACGTCCTGGAAGCACCGCTGGGTGCCAGGCCTGCTGCTGGAGCAACACCAGATGTTATGAACGTCTGGCAGAGCAAAACTGATGACTACTCGATAGTTCAGTGTGCCATGCTTTACGGCTTAGAATCGGGACTTCAACGATGTTTTGAACGTCATGGAGCATATGAGATGTTCCAGGAGTTGAAGTTGATATTTCAAGCAAATGTCCGGATTGAGAGATATGAAGTCTCCAATAAGTGCTATAGCTGCAAGATGGAGGAGAACAGTTCTGTCAGTGAGCATATACTCAAAATGTCTGGGTATAATAATCACTTGATTCAATTGGGATTTAATCTTCCAGATGATTGCATCATTGACAGAATTCTCCAATCACTGCCACCAAGCTACAAGAGCTTCGTGATGAACTATAATATGCAAGGGATGAACAAGACTATTCCCGAGCTCTTCGCAATGCTGAAAGCTGCGGAGGTAGAAATCAAGAAAGAGCATCAAGTGTTGATGGTCAACAAGACCACTAGTTTCAAGAAAAAGGGCAAAGGAAAGAAGAAGGGGAACTTCAAGAAGAACGGCAAGCCAGTTGCTGCTGAAGAGAAGAAACCCAAGTCTGGACCTAAGCCTGAAACTGAGTGCTTCTACTGCAAGCAGACTGGTCACTGGAAGCGGAACTGCCCCAAGTATTTGGCGGATAAGAAGGATGGCAAGGTGAACAAAGGTATATGTGATATACATGTTATTGATGTGTACCTTACTAATGCTCGCAGTAGCACCTGGGTATTTGATACTGGTTCTGTTGCTAATATTTGCAACTCGAAACAGGGGCTACGGATTAAGCGAAGATTGGCTAAGGACGAGGTGACGATGCGCGTGGGAAATGGTTCCAAAGTCGATGTGATCGCGGTCGGCACGCTACCTTTACATCTACCTTCGGGATTAATATTAGACCTAAATAATTGTTATTTGGTGCCAGCGTTGAGCATGAACATTATATCTGGATCTTGTTTAATGCGAGACGGTTATTCATTTAAATCAGAGAATAATGGTTGTTCTATTTATATGAGTAATATCTTTTATGGTCATGCACCCTTGAAGAGTGGTCTATTCTTATTAAATCTCGATAGTAGTAATACACATATTCATAATGTTGAAGCCAAAAGATGCAGAGTTGATAATGAAAGTGCAACTTATTTGTGGCACTGTCGTTTAGGTCATATCGGTATAAAGCGCATGAAGAAACTCCATACTGATGGACTTTTGGAACCACTTGATTATGAATCACTTGGTACTTGCGAACCGTGCCTCATGGGCAAGATGACTAAAACACCGTTCTCCGGAACTATGGAGAGAGCAACAGATTTGTTGGAAATCATACATACCGATGTATGTGGTCCGATGAATATTGAGGCTCGTGGCGGGTATCGTTATTTTCTCACCTTCACAGATGATTTAAGCAGATATGGGTATATCTACTTAATGAAACATAAATCTGAAACATTTGAAAAGTTCAAAGAATTTCAGAGTGAAGTTGAAAATCATCGTAACAAGAAAATAAAGTTTCTACGATCTGATCGTGGAGGAGAATATTTGAGTTACGAGTTTGGTGTACATTTGAAAAATTGTGGAATAGTTTCGCAACTCACGCCACCCGAAACATCACAGCGTAATGGTGTGTCCGAACGTCGTAATCGTACTTTACTAGATATGGTGCGATCTATGATGTCTCTTACTGATTTACCGCTATCTTTTTGGGGTTATGCTCTAGAGACGGCCACATTCACATTAAACAGGGCACCATCAAAATCCGTTGAGACGACGCCTTATGAACTATGGTTTGGCAAGAAACCAAAGTTGTCATTTCTGAAAGTTTGGGGCTGCGATGCTTATGTGAAAAAGCTTCAACCTGATAAGCTCGAACCCAAATCGGAGAAATGTGTCTTCATAAATTATCCAAAGGAAACTATTGGATACACCTTCTATCACAGATCCGAAGGCAAGACTTTTGTTGCTAAATTCGGAAACTTTCTTGAGAAGGAGTTTCTCTCGAAAGAAGTGAGTGGGAGGAAAGTAGAACTTGACGAGGTAACTGTACCTGCTCCCTTGTTGGAAAGTAGTACATCATAGAAAACTGTTTCTGCGACACCTACACCAATAAGTGAGAAAGTTAATGATAATAATCATGAAACTTCAGAACAAGATACTACTAAACCTCGTAGATCAACCAGAGTAAGATCCGCACCAGAGTGGTACGGTAATCCAGTTCTGGAAGTCATGCTACTAGATCATGATGAACCTACGAACTATGAAGAAGCGATGGTAAGCCCAGATTCCGCAAAGTGGCTTGAAGCCATGAAATCTGAGATGGGATCCATGTATGAGAACAAAGTATGGACTTTGGTTGACTTGCCCGATGATCGGCAAGCAATTGAGAATAAATGGATCTTCAAGAAGAAGACTGACGCTGATGGTAATGTTACTGTCTACAAAGCTCGACTTGTCGCGAAAGGTTTTCGACAAGTTCAAGGGATTGACTACGATGAGACTTTCTCACCCGTAGCGATGCTTAAGTCTGTCCGAATCATGTTAGCGATTGCCGCATTTTATGATTATGAAATTTGGCAGATGGATGTCAAAACTGCATTCGTGAATGGATTTCTGGAAGAAGAGTTGTATATGATGCAACCGGAAGGTTTTGTCGATCCAAAGGGAGCTAACAAAGTGTGCAAGCTCCAGCGATCCATTTATGGACTGGTGCAAGCCTCTCGGAGTTGGAATAAACGCTTTGATAGTGTGATCAAAGCATTTGGTTTTATACAGACTTTCGGAGAAGCCTGTATTTACAAGAAAGTGAGTGGGAGCTCTGTAGCATTTCTAATATTATATGTGGATGACATATTGCTTATTGGAAATGATATAGAATTTCTGGATAGCATAAAGGGATACTTGAATAAAAGTTTTTCAATGAAAGACCTCGGTGAAGCTGCTTACATATTAGGCATTAAGATCTATAGAGATAGATCAAGGCGCTTAATTGGACTTTCACAAAGCACATACCTTGACAAGATTTTGAAGAAATTCAAAATGGATCAAGCAAGGAAAGGATTCTTGCTTGTGTTACAAGGTGTGAAGTTGAGTAAGACTCAATGCCCGACCACTGCAGAAGATAGAGAGAATATGAAAGATGTTCCCTATGCATCAGCCATAGGCTCTATCATGTATGCAATGTTGTGTACCAAACCTGATGTGTGCCTTGCTATAAGTTTAGCAGGGAGGTACCAAAGTAATCCAGGAGTGGATCACTGGACAGCGGTCAAAAACATCCTGAAATACCTGAAAAGGACTAAGGATATGTTTCTCGTATATGGAGGTGACAAAGAGCTCACCGTAAAAGGTTACGTTGATGCAAGCTTTGACACTGATCCGGACGATTCTAAATCGCAAACCGGATACGTGTTTACATTAAACGGTGGAGCTGTCAGTTGGTGCAGTTCTAAACAAAGCATCGTAGCGGGATCTACATGTGAAGCGGAGTACGTAGCTGCTTCGGAAGCAGCGAACGAAGGAGTCTGGATGAAGGAGTTCATATCCGATCTAGGTGTCATACCTAGTGCATCGGGTCCAATGAAAATCTTTTGTGACAATACTGGTGCAGTTGCCTTGGCAAAGGAATCCAGATTTCACAAAAGGACCAAACACATCAAGAGACGCTTCAATTCCATCCGGGATCTAGTCCAGGTGGGAGACATAGAGATTTGCAAGATACATACGGATCTGAATGTTGCAGACCCGTTGACTAAGCCTCTTCCACGAGCAAAACATGATCAGCACCAAGGCTCCATGGGTGTTAGAATCATTACAATGTAATCTAGATTATTGACTCTAGTGCAAGTGGGAGACTGAAGGAAATATTCCCTAGAGGCAATAATAAAGTTATTATTTATTTCCTTATAATCATGATAAATGTTTATTATTCATGCTAGAATTGTATTAACCGGAAACATAATACATGTGTGAATACATAGACAAACAAAGTGTCACTAGTATGCCTCTACTTGACTAGCTCTTTAATCAAAGATGGTTATGTTTCCTAACCATGAACAATGAGTTGTTATTTGATTAACGAGGTCACATCATTAGTTGAATGATCTGATTGACATGACCCATTCCATTAGCTTAGCACCCGATCGTTTAGTATGTTGCTATTGCTTTTCTTCATGACTTATACATGTTCCTATGACTATGAGATTATGCAACTCCCGTTTGCCGGAGGAACACTTTGGGTGCTACCAAACGTCACAACGTAACTGGGTGATTATAAAGGAGCATTACAGGTGTCTCCAAAGGTAGATGTTGGGTTGGCGTATTTCGAGATTAGGGTTTGTCACTCTGATTGTCGGAGAGGTATCTCTGGGCCCTCTCGGTAATACACATCACATAAGCCTTGCAAGCATTGCAACTAATATGTTAGTTGTGAGATGATGTATTACGGAACGAGTAAAGAGACTTGCCGGTAACGAGATTGAACTAGGTATTGGATACCGACGATCGAATCACGGGCAAGTAACATACCGATGACAAAGGGAACAACGTATGTTGTTATGCGGTCTGACCGGTAAAGATCTTCGTAGAATATGTAGGAGCCAATATGGGCATCCAGGTCCCGCTATTGGTTATTGACCGGAGACGTGTCTCGGTCATGTCTACATTGTTCTCGAACCCGTAGGGTCCGCACGCTTAAGGTTACGATGACAGTTATATTATGAGTTTATGCATTTTGATGAACCGAAGGTTGTTCGGAGTCCCGGATGTGATCACGGACATGACGAGGAGTCTCGAAATGGTCAAGACGTAAAGATTTATATATTGGAAGCCTATGTTTGGATATCGGAAGTGTTCCGGGTGAAATCGGGATTTTACCGGAATACCGGGAGGGTTACCGGAACCCCCCGGGAGCTATATGGGCCATAGTGGGCCTTGGTGGAAAAGAGAAGGGGCTGCCCTAGATGGGCTGCGCGCCTCCCCTTTCCCCTAGTCCTATTAGAACTAGGAGAGGTGGCCAGCCCCCTCCTCCTCTTTTCCCCCTCCGCGAATCCTATTCCAACTAGGATTGGGGGGGGGGAATCCTACTCCCAGAGGGAGTAGGACTCTCCTGCGCCTCCCCCTTCCCCTAGTCCTATTAGGACTAGGAGAGGTGGCCGGCCCCCTCCTCCTCTTTTCCCCCTCCGCGAATCCTATTCCAACTAGGATTGGGGGGAATCCTACTCCCAGAGGGAGTAGGACTCTCCTGCGCCTCCCTCCTTGGCCGGCCAGCCTCCCCCCCTCTACTCCTTTATATACAGAGGCAGGGGACACCTCTAGACACACAAGTTGATCCACGTGATCTATTCCTTAGCCGTGTGCGTTGCCCCCTGCCACCATATACCTCGATAATACTGTAGCGGAGTTTAGGCGAAGCCCTGCTGCTGTAGTACATCAAGATCGTCACCACGCCGTCGTGCTGACGGAACTCTTCCCTGACACTTTGCTGGATCGGAGTCCGGGGATCGTCATCGAGCTGAACGTGTGCTCGAACTCGGAGGTGCCGTAGTTTCGGTGCTTGATCGGTTGGATCGTGAAGACGTACGATTACTTCCTCTACGTCGTGTCAGCGCTTCCGCAGTTGGTCTGCGTTGGGTACGTAGACAACACTCTCCCATCTCGTTGCTATGCATCACATGATCTTGCGTGTGCGTAGGAATTTTTTTGAAATTACTACGAAACCCATCATAAACATCATCATCAAAAGCTCCATACTTTCAAACAAAGATTCAATTTCATAAGCACCCTTAAAAGCAACAAATTCTTCTATTTGTTCCACATCATAGTAACCATATATACCTCTAGCATAAGAAGCCAAGGTTTCATTATCATTAAATTCACATGAAAAGGGAAGGTGTGGAGCATTCATCCTAGAGCAACAAGTATAATCATATCTCAAGCATACTTGCCGAGCATACCACTTCAATATATAAATTTGATCCCATAATAGTTTCCCTTTTTGAGTCAAGCGATAATCCCTAAAGTATTCACGTTGATCCAACGTTACTCCCATTACCAGATTGAATGAGGTTTTCTCAGGATTATCAAAGTGGTACATAATATTTTTCACATATTGAGCATCGAGGGTTTTAGGAGGTTCCTCATCTCCATGAGCAGCAAGTACACCTAAATTTTTTTGGTATTTCGTGTTCCATATCCATAACTAAAGATAGAGAACAACTAAGAACAACAAATAAAAATTACTTAGTGATAAAGCAAACAAGCACACACGAGAATATTCACCCCACGCTATTGCTCCCCGGCAACAGCGCCAGAAAAAGGTCTTGATAACCCACAAGTATAGGGGATCGCAACAATTTTCGATAAGTAAGAGTGTCGAACCCAAGGAGGAGCTAAAGGCAGAACAAATATTCCCTCAAGTTCTATCGACCGCCGATACAACTCTACGCATGCTTGATGTTCGCTTTACCTAGAACAAGTATGAAACTAGAAGTACTTTGTAGGTGTTGTTGGATAGGTTTGCAAGATAATAAAGAGCACGTAAATAAAAGGTAGGGGCTGTTGTAAGTAAAGAAGCAATAAAGTAAATATAGCGAGTGTGGAAAAGTGGTGGTAGGAGTTGCGAAATTGCCCCTAGGCAATTGACTACTTACTAGACCGATAGCAAGTTTCATGTGGGAGAGGCCACTGCTAGCATGTCATCCCTTACTTGGAATTCTATGCACTTATGATTGGAACTATTAGCAAGCATCCGCAACTACTAACGTTCATTAAGGTAAAACCCAACCATAGCATTAAGATATATTGGTCCTCCTTCAATCCAGTATGCATCAATTTCTATGCTAGGTTGAAGCTTCTGTCACTATTTCCCTCCTATACATAGTCCTATCAACATACAACTAACCCTATGGTGTGATCCAGACATGCTCTCATATGATAGGCACAAAAGGAAAGCAACATAACCGCAAGCAAATTAAATCAATCATAGCAATTCATCAACCACCGATAGGACAACAAAAATCTACTCAGACATCATAGGATGGCAACACATCATTGGATAATAATATGAAGCATAAAGCACCATGTTCAAGTAGAGGGTACAGCGGGTTGCGGGAGAGTGGACCGCTATTGATAGAGGGGGGAAGGTGATGGAGATGTTGGTGAAGATGGCGGAGGTGTTGGAGTAGATCGCAGTGATGATGATGATGGCCACGGCAGCGTTCCGGCGCCACCGGAAGAGAAGGGGAGAGGGGGGCCTTCGTCTTCTTCTTCCTTGACCTCCTCCCTAGATGGGAGAAGGGTTTCCCCTCTGGTCCTTGGCATCCATGGAGGCGGAGGGGCGAGAGCCCCTCCGAGATTGGATCTGTCTCTTTGTCTCTCTTTCTTTCTGCATTCTCAGATTCTACCCTTTCACCGTTTCTTATATTCCCGGAGATCCATAACTCCGGTTGGGCTGAAATTTTAACACGATCTCTATCCAGATATTAGCTTTCTTGCGGTGAAAGAAGGGCACCAACCGTCTTACGGGGTGGCCACAAGGGTCAGGGGCGCGCCTGCCCCCTGGGGGGCGCCCCCCTACCTCGTGGCTCCCTCGGGCACCGTCTCGCGTGGATTTTGCTTCCCAAAAATCATATATATTCCAAATAAATCTCCGTCAATTTTTATCCCGTTTGGACTCCGTTTGATATGGATATTCTGTGAAACAAAAAACATGCAACAAAAAGGAACTGGCACTGGGCACTTGATCAATATGTTAGTCCCAAAAATAGTATAAAAAGTTGCCAAAAGTATATGAAAGTTGTAGAATATTTGCATGGAACAATCAAAAATTATAGATACGACGGAGACGTATTAGCATCACCAAGCTTAATTCATGCTCGTCCTCGAGTAGGTAAATGATAAAAAAGATAATTTTTGATGTGGAATACTACCTAGCATAATCTTGATCACATATCTAATCATGGCGGGAATATTAAGACATGAGTGATTCAAAGCAATAGTCTATCATTTGACATAAAAACAATAATACTTCAAGCCTACTAATAAAGCAATCATGTCTTTTCAAAATAACATGGCCAAAGAAAGTTATCCCTACAAAATTATATAGTCTGGCTATGGTCCATCTTCACCACACAAAATATTCACATCATGAACAACCCCGATGACAAGCCAAGCAATTGTTTCATACTTTTGACATTCCCAAACCTTTTCAACTTTCACGCAATACATGAGCGTGAGCCATGGACATAGCACTATAGGTGGAATAGAATGGTGGTTGTGGAGAAGACAAAAAGGAGAAGATGGTCTCACATTAACTAGGCGTATCAACGGGCTATGGAGATGCCCATCAATAGATATCAATGTGAGTGAGTAGGGATTACCATGCAACGGATGCACTAGAGCTATAAGTGTATGAAAGCTCAAACTGAAACTAAGTGGGTGTGCATACAACTTGCTTGCTCATGAGGACCTCAGGCGTTTGAGGAAGCCCATCATCGGAATATACAAGCCAAGTTCTATAATGAAAATTCCCACTAGTATATGAAAGTGATAACTCAAGAGACTCTCTATATGAAGAACATGGTGCTACTTTGAAGCACAAGTGTGGTAAAAGGATAGTAACATTGCCCCTTCTCTCTTGTTCTCTCATTTTTTATTTTTTATTTTTTTTATTTTTTTGGGCCTTCTCTCTTTTTTTGGCCTTTCTTTTTTTTATTTTTTTTATTTTGTTCGTCCGGAGTATCATCCCGACTTGTGGGGGAATCATAGTCTCCATCATCCTTTCCTCACTGGGGCAATGCTCTAATAATGATGATCATCACACTTTTATTTACTTACAACTCAATATTACAACTCGATACTAGAACAAAGATATGACTCTATATGAATGCCTCCGGCGGTGTACCAGGATGTGCAATGATCTCGCGTAGCAATGACATAAAAAACGGACAAGCCATGAAAACATCATGCTAGCTATCTTACGATCATGCAAAGCAATATGACAATGAATGCTCAAGTCATGTATATGATGATGATGGAAGTTGCATGGCAATATATCTCGGAATGGCTATGGAAATGCCATGATAGGTAGGTATGGTGGTTGTTTTGAGGAAGGTATATGGTGGGTTTATGGTACCGGCGAAAGTTGCGCGATACTAGAGAGGCTAGCAATGGTGGAAGGTTGAGTGTGCGTATAATCCATGGACTCAACATTAGTCATAAAGAACTCACATACTTATTGCATAAGTCTATTAGCTATCGAAACAAAGTACTACGCGCATGCTCCTAGGGGGATAGATTGGTAGGAAAAGACCATCGCTCGTCCCCGACCGCCACTCATAAGGAAGACAATCAATAAATAAATCATGCTCCGACTTCGTTACATAACGGTTCACCATACGTGCATGCTACGGGAATCACAAACCTCAACACAAGTATTTCTACTAATCCACAACTACCCACTAGCATGACTCTAATATCACCATCTTTATATCGCAAAACAATTGCAAGGAATCAAACATATCATATTCAGTGATCTACAAGTTTTATGTAGGATTTTATGACTAACCATGTGAATGCCCAGTTCCTGTCATCTCTCTAAATAGATATAAGTGAAGCAAGAGAGTTTAATTCTTTCTACAAAAGATATGCCCATGCTCTAACAAATATAAGTGAAGCAAAAGAGCATTCTACAAATGGCAGTTTTCTATGTAAAGAGAAACAGACAACCCAAACTTCAAATGATATAAGTGAAGCACAAGAAGCATTCTATAAAGCCATACTCAAAAGATTTAAGTGAAGTGCATAGAGAATTCTATAAATCAACCAAGGATTATCTCATACCAGTATGGTGCATAAAATAAAAAAAGAAAACTAAAAGCAAAAGACGCTCCAAGATTGCACATATCACACGAACGAAACGAATCCGAAAACATACTGATACTTGTTGAAGAAAGAGGGGATGCCTTCCGGGGTATCCCCAAGCTTAGACGCTTGAGTATCCTTGAATATGTACTTGGGGTGCCTCGGGAATACCCAAGCTTGAGCTCTTGCCTCTCTTCCTTCTTCTCACATCGAGACCTTCTCGATCATCGAACACTTCATCCACACAAAACTTCAACAGAAAACTCGGTAAGATCCGTTAGTATAATATAGCAAATCACTACTCTAAGTACTGTTGCAAACCAATTCATATTTTGTTTTTGCATTGTGTCTACTGTAATATAAATTTTTCGTGGCTTAATCCACTGATATAAATCGATAGTTTCATCAAAACAAGCAAACTATGCATCAAAAACAGAATCTGTCTAAAACAGAACAGTATGTAATAATCTGAAAATTCACCATACTTGTGATACTTTAAACATTCTGCAAAAATGAGGAAAAATAAAATATTTGTATAGAAAGACATTGCAAAAAGAATCAGAACCATTTGAGGTTTCAGTAAAAAATTAAAAATCGCGCACTACAGCCAAAGTTTTTGTCCTGCACCGTACAAACCAACAAGCATCTAAAACATCTTAAAGGCAAACCTCGGCACATTATTTTTATAATACAATGGAATTGTACAAGGGGATAATTATTTTTGTTGAAAAGTTTCTGTAATCAAGATTCACAAAGTTGTCGTGAGCATGAACAAAGTTCAAGGAGCTCTCCCACTTCAACAATGCTTGTCTTTCTCACTTTCACTTTCCTTTTTGAAAAAGTTTTGGGTTCCCCTCTTTATTTTTGTTGTTTTTAAACTATATAAAAGCACTCAATAGAAATAAATGACTCTCTAAAACTTCCAGATTGTCTCCCTGGCTGCGCTTTCTTTAAAGCCATTAAGCTAGGCATATAGTGCTCAAGTAGTGAATCCACCCGGATCCCAAGGTATATCAAAGCCAATTTTAATTAGCAATGATTTGTAATTTAGTAGTGAGCACAAAGCAGCATATATCATGTAATGACGAAGTCTAACTCTCTTCCTATCCATCAGCATGTCATCTCTCCCTACCTCTCTAATAATAAAGCACGGATTGACTCCGTGGGTTCACCGTCATAATACGCTTCTTCCCGTGAATTTACGCTTTCAGTTTGAATTTAAAACATATACATGAGGTGGTACTAAAAAACTGTACCGTTCGCTAGTGATAATTGTTTCTGAGCGTAGTCGATGTTGGGCTGGAGCCAGACGAGTTTGCTCGGTCAAATGGCCCAACTCTGGCCGATACACGGGCCATTTGGGCACGAACAGCGAAACTTCAGGTAGAGTCGCTGCCAAATTACATAATCCCACCTCGCTTTTTATAGCAAATTCTATCTGTTTTTATATGTCCACGAGTTGCCTCATAGCAGTAGAGAGCGACACATATCTCAATGAGAGAGACGCGAGAGAGGGAGGTGACCATCACGACGAGTGCCAATGAGGGAGCTCTCCGGAGCACAGAGGTGGATGAGCTTGGAGGGAAGGCAATGGAGGCATCGGAGTTGGAGGCGCAGCAGGCTTGGCAGAGAGAGCCGTACGGACAAGGGAGCTCAGGGAGGAACAGCGGGACCACACCGGCGGGCCGCAGGCAGACGAGCGGAAGACTAGAGGGCTCGCCAGAGAAGGACGCGCGCGGAGGCTAGGCATGCTGCTTGAGCGACAGGAGCAGGGAGGCGCGGAGGAGGCGTTCATCACCGATGCGGGGAGGACGGCTAGAGGAGGAGTGAGGGAGTCCTGGATTAGGGGGTGTTCGGGTAGCCGGACTATACCTTCAGTCGGACTCCTGGACTATGAAGATACAAGATTGAAGACTTCGTCCCGTGTCCGGATGGGACTTTCCTTGGCGTGGAAGACAAGCTTGGCGATGCGGATATTCAAGATCTCCTACCATTGTAACCGACTCTGTGTAACCCTAACCCTATCCGGTGTCTATATAAACCGGAGGGTTGTAGTCCGTAGGCAATCAACTCCATACACAACAATCATACCATAGGCTAGCTTCTAGGGTTTAGCCTCCTTGATCTCGTGGTAGATCTACTCTTGTACTACCCATATCATCAATATTAATCAAGCAGGAGTAGGGTATTACCTCCATCGAGAGGGCCCGAACCTGGGTAAAAAACATCGTGTCCCTTGTCTCCTGTTACCATCCGGCCTTGACGCACAGTTCAGGACCCCCTACCCGAGATCCGCCGGTTTTGACACCGACATTGGTGATTTCATTGAGAGTTCCTCTGTGTCATCGCCTTTAGGCCCGATGGCTCCTTTGATCATCAACAACGATGCGGTCCAGGGTGAGATTTTTCTCCCCGGACAGATCTTCATCTTCGGCGCCTTCGCACTGCGGGCCAATTCACTTGGCCACCTGGAGCAGATCGAAAGCTACGCCCCTGGCCATCAAGTCAGGTTTGGAAGCCTAAACTACACGGCAGACATCCGCGGAGATTTGATCTTCGACGGATTCGAGCCACAGCCAAGCGTGCCGCACTGTCTCGTGGGGCATGATCTAGCTCTGCCGCCGAACAGTACCCTGGAGGCCGCAAACGCACCGGCTCTGACCCTTAATTCGGAGCCAGCTGCGCCAATCGAGGGTGAGCAGTTGGACGTCACCTCGGGGGCTGCAATCTCAAAGGCGATCGAGCCAAACGCCAGCCCCGCACTCTGCATGGCCCATGACTCCAAGGAGCCGGATTCCTCTCCAAACTCCGAACCCCTCGCGTCCCTGCCGATCGAACCCGATTGGGCGCCAATAATGGAGTTCACCGCCGCGGACATCTTTCAGCACTCGCCCTTCGGCGACATCCTGAATTCTCTAAAGTCTCTCTCTTTATCAGGAGAGCCCTGGCCAGATTACGGTCAGCGAGGATGGGATACGGACGATGAAGAAATTCAAAACCCACCCACCACCCACTTGGTAGCCACTGTCGACAATTTAAACGACGTGCTCAACTTCGACTCCACAGACATCGACAGCATGGATGACGATGCAGGAGATACCGATAAACCAACGCCCATAGGGCATTGGGCAGCCACCTCATCTCACGATGTATACATGGTGGATACCCCTAAAGGAAGTGACAATGAGGAAAAGGGGGATGGAACGGGAGATCGACCCCCCCGAAAAGCAATCAAAGCGTCGGTGTAAACGCCGACCCAAGCCCCGCCTCGGTAAAGACCCAGCCATAGAGCAGGATGAGCCAGTAGACGACGAGTAGGCCTTAGAGCAACCGTCCGAACAGGGCAACACAGATGAAGAAACAAAACATCCCTCCCCCGGCGAAAATGGCACTCCGGACAACCTTCCGCCGGATAAACCCACGAAGAAGAAGAATCTCCACAGGAGGCTCGTGGCAACAGCATGCAGCCTGAAAAAGCAGAAGCGGAAGCTAAAAACGGCGGAAGATGCACTCAGGATCAGATGGAGCAAAGTAATCAATACGGCAGATAAATACGGCGACAGTCGCCGCACTAAAAGCTACCCGAAGAGAAAGCTACTGCCTAAATTCGACGAAGAGGCCCTAGAGCCCTCGCATTCAAAAAATAAGAAACCCACTCGGTCGGATAGACGACCCCATGGCCAGCATAAAGCAGCAAGCGAGGCCGCACTCAAGTCGGCATGCGACCCACTTAAGGATTCGCATCATGGCCCAGTTAGGTCCATTTATGGGCCAAGAAAGCAAGCTCTCGTAAGCAAGGCTATGAAGCCATCATCAGAATCCGGCACACCCAAATACAGAGGTGACGCACACCCCCTATGTTTCACCGATGAGGTCCTGGACTATGAATTCCCAGAGGGATTCAAACCCATAAACATAGAGGCATATGATGGAACAACAGACCCTGGAGTTTGGATCGAGGATTATATCCTCCACATACACATGGCTAGAGGAGATGATATCCACGCCATAAAATACCTACCCCTTAAGCTTAAAGGGCCAGCCCGGCATTGTCTTAAAAGCCTTCCCGAAAACACAATTGGAAGCTGGGAAGAGCTCGAGGATGCTTTCCGAGCAAACTTTCAAGGGACCTATGTCCGCCCTCCGGATGCAGACGATCTTAGTCACATAACTCAACAACCCGGAGAATCAGCTCGGCAGTTCTGGAATAGATTCATCACTAAAAAGAATCAGATAGTCGACTATCCGGACGCCGAAGCCTTAGCAGCTTTCAGGCATAACGTCCGAGACGAATGGCTCGCCAGACACCTCGGCCAAGAAAAGCCAAGAACAATGGCCGCACTAACAAGCCTCATGACCCGCTTTTGTGTAGGAGAGGACAGCTGGTTGGCAAGGTGCAGCCCCAGCGACCCAAGTACATCCGAAACTAGGGACGGAAACGGAAAACCGCGACGCAACAAGGACCGTCACTGGACTAAGGACAAAAATACGAAGAGCACGGCAGTCAATGCCGGATTCAAAGGCTCACGATGAAATCAGGAAAAATCGCCCCCCAGGATAACAGGGACGATCCATCCAACCTAAATAAAATCCTGGACAGGATATGTCAGATACACAGTACTCCCGGGAAGCCTGCTAACCATACCCACAGAGACTGTTGGGTTTTCAAACAATCCGGCAGACTCAATGCCCAACACAAGGGGCTCGACACACCAAGCAAAGACGAGGACGAACCCCAAAAGCAGAGCACCAGGAAACAAAAGAACTTCCCACAAGAAGTAAAAACAGTGAACTCACTTCACATAACAAAACGTGCGGCGCCCGTAAAGGTACGCACTGTTGGAAATATGCCCTAGAGGCAATAATAAAAGCATTATTATTATATTTCCTTGTTCATGATAATTGTCTTTATTCATGTTATAATTGTGTTATCCGGAAATCGTAATACATGTGTGAATAACAGACACCAACATGTCCCTAGTAAGCCTCTAGTCGACTAGCTCGTTGATCAACAGATAGTCATGGTTTCCTGACTATGGACATTGGATGTCATTGATAACAAGATCACATCATTAGGAGAATGATGTGATGGACAAGACCCAATCCTAAACATAGCACAAGATCGTATAGTTCGTTTGCTAGAGTTTTCCAATGTCAAAGTATCTTTTCCTTAGACCATGAGATCGTGTAACTCCCGGATACCGTAGGAGTGATTTGGGTATACCAAACATCACAACGTAACTGGGTGACTATAAAGGTAGACTACGGGTATCTCCGAAAGTGTCTGTTGGGTTGACATGGATCAAGACTGAGATTTGTCACTCCGTATGACGGAGAGGTATCACTGGGCCCACTCGGTAATGCATCATCATAATGAGCTCAAAGTGACCAAGTGTCTGGTCACGGGATCATGCATTACGGTACGAGTAAAGTGACTTGCCGGTAACGAGATTGAACGAGGTATTGGGATACCGACGATCGAATCTCGGGCAAGTAACATATCGATTGACAAAGGGAATTGCATACGGGGTTGATTGAATCCTCGACATCATGGTTCATCCGATGAGATCATCGTGGAGCATGTGGGAGCCAACATGGGTATCCAGATCCCGCTGTTGGTTATTGACCGGAGAGTCGTCTCGGTCATGTCTGCTTGTCTCCCGAACCCGTAGGGTCTACACACTTAAGGTTCGGTGACGCTAGGGTTGTGAAGATATGCATATGCAGTAACCCGAATGTTGTTCGGGGTCCCGGATGAGATCTCGGACGTCACGAGGAGTTCCGGAATGGTCCGGAGGTAAAGAATTATATATAGGAAGTGTTGTTTCGGCCATCGGGACAAGTTTCGGGGTCACCGGTATTGTACCGGGACCACCGGAAGGGTCCCGGGGGTCCACCGAGTGGGGCCACCTATCCCGGAGGGTCCCATGGGCTGAAGTGGGAGGGAACCCAGCCCATAGTGGGCTGGGGCGCCACCCCCCTAGGGCCCATGCGGCAGGGGAAACCCTAAAGGGGGGCGCCCCTTGCTTGGGGGGCAAGCCCCCCACCCTAGGCCGCCGCCCCCCCTAGTAGATTCCATCTACTAGGGCCGGCGCCCCCCCCCCTAGCACCCCTATATATAGTGGGGGAGATGAGGGACTTCATACCCCAGCCCCTGGCGCCTCCCTCTCTCCCCGTTACGTCTCTCCCTCGTAGTATAGGCGAAGCCCTGCTACTGTGACGCCCTGCATCCACCACCACGCCGTCGTGCTGCTGGATCTTCATCAACCTCTCCTTCCCCCTTGCTGGATCAAGAAGGAGGAGACGTCTCCCGTCCCGTACGTGTGTTGAACGCGGAGGTGCCGTCCGTTCGGCGCTTGGTCATCGGTGATTTGGATCACGTCGTGTTCGACTACATCATCACCGTTCTTTGAACGCTTCCGTGCGCGATCTACAAAGGTATGTAGATGCATCCGATGACTCGTTGCTAGATGAACTCCTAGATGGATCTTGGTGAAACGAGTAGGAAAATTTTTGTTTTCTGCAACGTTACCCAACAGTGGCATCATGAGCTAGGTCTATGCGTAGTTCTTCTTGCGCGAGTAGAACACAATTTGTTGTGGGCGTAGATTTGTCAACTTTCTTGCCGCTACTAGTCTTTTCTTGCGGCAGCGGTATTGTGGGATGAAGCGGCCCGGACCAACCTTACACGTACGCTTACGTGAGACCGGTTCCACCGACTAACATGCACTAGTTGCATAAGGTGGCTGGCGGGTGTCTGTCTCTCCCACTTTAGTTGGAGCAGATTCGATGAACAGGGTCCTTATGAAGGGTAAATAGAAGTTGACAAATCATGTTGTGGCTTTAACGTAGGTAAGAAGACGTTCTTGCTAGAACCCTAATTCAGCCACGTAAAACTTGCAAACAACAATTAGATGACGTCTAACTTGTTTTTGCAGCAAGTGGTTTGTGATATGATATGGCCAAAGTTGTGATGAATGATGAATGATCTATATGTGATGTATGAGATGTTCATGCTATTGTAATAGGAATCACGACTTGCATGTCGATGAGTATGACAACCGGCAGGAGCCATAGGAGTTGTCCTTATTCTTTTATATGACCTGCGTGTCATTGAGAAACGCCATGTAAATTACTTTACTTTATTGCTAAACGCGTTAGCCATAGTAGTAGAAGTAATAGTTGGCGAGCAACTTCATGGAGACACAATGATGGAGATCATGATGATGGAGATCATGGTGTCAAGCCGGTGACAAGATGATCATGGAGCCCTAAGATGGAGATCAAAGGAGCTATGTGATATTGGCCATATCATGTCACGTTTATTATTTGATTGCATGTGATGTTTATCATGTTTTGCATCTTGTTTACTTAGAACGACGGTAGTAAATAAGATGATCCCTCATACTAATTTCAAGAAGTGTTCCCCCTAACTATGCACCGTTGCGACAGTTCGCTGTTTCAAAACATCACGTGATGATCGGGTGTTTTATTCAGACGTTCACATACAACGGGTGTAAGACAGATTTACACATGCAAACACTTAGGTTGACTTGACGAGCCTAGCATGTACAGACATGGCCTCGGAACACACAAGACCGAAAGGTCGAGCATGAGTCGTATAGAAGATATGATCAACATGAAGATGTTCACCGATGTTGACTAGTCCGTCTCACGTGATGATCGGACACGGCCTAGTTAACTCGGATCATGTAATACTTAGATGACTAGAGGGATGTCTAATCTAAGTGGGAGTTCATTAATAATTTGATTACATGAACTTTATTATCATGAACTTAGTCTAAAATCTTTACATATGTCTTGTAGATCAAATGGCCAACGTAGTCCTCAACTTCAACGCGTTCCTAGAGAAAACCAAGCTGAAAGACGATGGCAGCAACTATACGGACTGGGTCCGGAACCTAAGGATCATCCTCAAAGCTGCCAAGAAAGATTATGTCCTACAAGCACCGCTAGGTGAAGCTCCCGTCCCACAGAACCAAGACGTTATGAACGCTTGGCAGACACGTGTTGACGACTACTCCCTCGTTCAGTGCGGCATGCTTTACAGCTCAGAGCCGGGGCTCCAAAAACGTTTTGAGAGACATGGAGCATATGAGATGTTCGAAGAGCTGAAAATGGTTTTTCAGCTGTAAGATATGAAGTCTCCGATAAGTTCTTCAGCTGTAAGATGGAGGAAAATAGTTCTGTCAGTGAGCACATACTCACTATGTCTGGGTTGCATAACCGCTTGTCTCAGCTGGGAGTTAATCTCCCGGATGATGCGGTCATTGACAGAATCCTCCAGTCGCTTCCACCAAGCTACAAGAGCTTTGTGATGAACTTCAACATGCAGGGGATGCAAAAGACCATTCCTGAGTTGTTCTCAATGCTGAAATCAGCGGAGGTAGAAGTCAAGAAGGAACATCAAGTGTTGATGGTCAATAAAACCACTAAGTTCAAGAAAGGCAAGGGTAAAAAGAACTTCAAGAAGGATGGCAAGGAGGTTGCCGCGCCCGGCAAGCAAGCTGCCGGGAAGAAGCCAAAGAATGGACCCAAGCCCGAGACTGAGTGCTTTTATTGCAAGGGAAGCGGTCACTGGAAGCGGAACTGCCCTAAATACTTAGCAGACAAGAAGGCCGGCAAAACAAAAGGTATATGTGATATACATGTGATCGATGTGTACCTTACTAGTGTCCGTAGTAGCTCCTAGGTATTTGATACCGGTGCAGTTGCTCACATTTGTAACTCAAAGCAGGGGCTGCGGAATAAGTGGAAACTGGCAAAGGACGAGGTGATGATGCGCGTCGGGAATGGTTCCAAGGTCAATGTGATCGCCGTCGGCACGCTACCTCTATATCTACCTTTGGGATTAGTTTTAAACCTTAATAATTGTTATTTAGTGCCAGCTTTGAGCATGAACATTGTATCGGGATCTCGTTTAATTCGAGATGGCTACTCATTTAAATCCGAGAATAATGGTTGTTCTATTTATATGAGAGATATGTTTTATGGTCATGCTCCTATGGTGAATGGTTTATTCTTTATGAATCTCGAACGTGATACTACACATGTTCATAACGTGAGTACCAAAAGATGTAAGATTGATAATGATAGTCCCACATACTTGTGGCACTGCCGCCTTGGTCACATAGGTGTCAAACGCATGAAGAAGCTCCATGCAGATGGACTTTTAGAGTCTCTTGATTATGAATCATTTGACACGTGCGAACCATGCCTCATGGGTAAGATGACCAAGACTCCGTTCTCAGGAACAATGGAGCGAGCAACCAACTTATTGGAAATCATACATACTGATGTATGCGGTCCAATGAGTGTTGAGGCTCGCGGTGGCTATCGTTATGTTCTCACCCTCACTGATGACTTGAGTAGATATGGGTATATCTACTTAATGAAACACAAGTCTAAAACCTTTGAAAAGTTCAAGGAATTTCAGAGTGAGGTTGAAAATCAACGTGACAGGAAAATCAAGTTTCTACGATCAGATCGTGGAGGAGAATACTTGAGTCACGAATTTGGCACACACTTAAGAAAATGTGGAATAGTTTCACAACTCACGCCGCCTGGAACACCTCAGCGTAATGGTGTGTCCGAACGTCATAATCGCACTCTATTAGATATGGTGCGATCTATGATGTCTCTTACCGATTTACCGCTATCTTTTTGGGGCTATGCTTTAGAGACTGCCGCATTCACTTTAAATAGGGCTCCGTCGAAATCCGTTGAGACGACACCGTATGAATTATGGTTTGGGAAGAAACCTAAGCTGTCGTTTCTAAAAGTTTGGGGATGCGATGCTTATGTCAAGAAACTTCAACCTGAAAAGCTCGAACCCAAATCGGAAAAATGCGTCTTCATAGGATACCCAAAAGAAACTATTGGGTACACCTTCTACCTCAGATCCGAAGGCAAGATCTTTGTTGCCAAGAATGGGTCCTTTCTAGAGAAAGAGTTTCTCTCGAAAGAAGTAAATGGGAGGAAAGTAGAGCTTGATGAAGTATTACCTCTTGAACCGGAAAATGGCGCAACTCAAGAAAATGTTCCTGAGGTGCCTGCACCGACTAGAGAGGAAGTTAATGATAATGATCAAGATACTTCTGATCAAGCTCCTACTGAAATTCGAAGGTCCACAAGGACACGTTCCGCACCAGAGTGGTACGGCAACCCTGTCTTGGAAATCATGTTGTTAGACAACGGTGAACCTTCGAACTATGAAGAAGCGATGGCGGGCCCGAATTCCGACAAATGGCTAGAAGCCATGAAATCCGAGATAGGATCCATGTATGAAAATGAAGTATGGACTTTGACTGACTTGCCCGTTGAACGGCGAGCCATAGAAAATAAATGGATCTTTAAGAAGAAGACAGACGCGGATGGTAATGTGACCATCTATAAAGCTCGACTTGTCGCTAAGGGTTATCGACAAGTTCAAGGGGTTGACTACGATGAGACTTTCTCACCGGTAGCAAAGCTAAAGTTCGTCCGAATCATGTTAGCAATTGCCGCATTCTACGATTATGAGATATGGCAAATGGACGTCAAAACGGCATTCCTTAGTGGTTTCCTTAAGGAAGAATTGTATATGATGCAGCCGGAAGGTTTTGCCGATCCTAAGAATGCTGACAAGGTGTGCAAGCTCCAACGCTCGATTTATGGGTTGGTGCAAGCATCTCGGAGTTGGAACATTCGCTTTGATGAGATGATCAAAGCCTTTGGGTTTACACAGACTTATGGAGAAGCCTGTGTTTACAAGAAAGTGAGTGGGAGCTCTGTAGCATTTCTCATATTATATGTAGATGACATACTATTGATGGGAAATGATATAGAACTCTTGGACAGCATCAAGGCCTACTTGAATAAGAGTTTTTCAATGAAGGACCTTGGAGAAGCTGCTTATATATTAGGCATCAAAATCTATAGAGATAGATCGAGACGCCTCATAGGTCTTTCACAAAGCACATACCTTGATAAGATATTGAAGAAGTTCAATATGGATCAATCTAAGAAGGGGTTCTTGCCTGTGTTACAAGGTATGAAATTGAGCTCAGCTCAATGTCCGACCACGGCAGAAGATATAGAAGAGATGAGCGTCATCCCCTATGCATCAGCCATAGGTTCTATTATGTATGCCATGCTGTGTACCAGACCTGATGTAAACCTTGCCGTAAGTTTGGTAGGAAGGTACCAAAGTAATCCCGGCAAGGAACACTGGACAGCGGTCAAGAATATCCTGAAGTACCTAAAAAGGACTAAGGAAATGTTTCTCGTTTATAGAGGTGACGAAGAGCTCGTCGTAAAGGGTTACGTCGACGCTAACTTCGACACAGATCTGGATGACTCTAAGTCACAAACCGGATACGTGTATATTTTGAATGGTGGGGCAGTAAGCTGGTGCAGTTGCAAGCAAAGCGTCGTGGCGGGATCTACATGTGAAGCGGAGTACATGGCAGCCTCGGAGGCAGCACATGAAGCAATATGGGTGAAGGAGTTCATCACCGACCTAGGAGTCATACCCAATGCGTCGGCGCCGATCAAGCACTTCTGTGACAACACTGGAGCTATTGCTCTTGCCAAGGAGCCCAGGTTTCACAAGAAGACAAGGCACATCAAGCGTCGCTTCAACTCCATTCGTGAAAATGTTCAAGATGGAGACATAGAGATTTGTAAAGTACATACGGACCTGAATGTAGCAGATCCGTTGACTAAACCTCTCCCTAGGGCAAAACATGATCAACACCAGAATTCCATGGGTGTTCGATTCATCACAATGTAACTAGATTATTGACTCTAGTGCAAGTGGGAGACTGTTGGAAATATGCCCTAGAGGCAATAATAAAAGCATTATTATTATATTTCCTTGTTCATGATAATTGTCTTTATTCATGCTATAATTGTGTTATCCGGAAATCGTAATACATGTGTGAATAATAGACACCAACATGTCCCTAGTAAGCCTCTAGTCGACTAGCTCGTTGATCAACAGATAGTCATGGTTTCCTGATATGGACATTGGATGTCATTGATAACGAGATCACATCATTAGGAGAATGATGTGATGGACAAGACCCAATCCTAAACATAGCACAAGATCGTATAGTTCGTTTGCTAGAGTTTTCCAATGTCAAAGTATCTTTTCCTTAGACCATGAGATCGTGTAACTCCCGGATACCGTAGGAGTGCTTTGGGTATACCAAACGTCACAACGTAATTGGGTGACTATAAAGGTAGATTACGGGTATCTCCGAAAGTGTCTGTTGGGTTGACATGGATCAAGACTGGGATTTGTCACTCCGTATGACGGAGAGGTATCACTGGGCCCACTCGGTAATGCATCATCATAATGAGCTCAAAGTGACAAAGTGTCTGGTCACGGGATCATGCATTACGGTACGAGTAAAGTGACTTGCCGGTAACGAGATTGAACAAGGTATTGGGATACCGACGATCGAATCTCGGGCAAGTAACATATCGATTGACAAAGGGAATTGCATACGGGGTTGATTGAATCCTCGACATCGTGGTTCATCCGATGAGATCATCGTTGAGCATGTGGGAGCCAACATGGGTATCCAGATCCCGATGTTGGTTATTGACCGGAGAGTCGTCTCGGTCATGTTTGCTTGTCTCCCGAACCCGTAGGGTCTACACACTTAAGGTTCGGTGACGCTAGGGTTGTGAAGATATGCATATGCAGTAACCCAAATGTTTTTCGGGGTCCCGGATGAGATCCCGGACGTCACGAGGAGTTCCGGAATGGTCCGGAGGTAAAGAATTATATATAGGAAGTGCTGTTTCGGCCATCGGGACAAGTTTTGGGGTCACCGGTATTGTACCGGGACCACCGGAAGGGTCCCGGGGGTCCACCGGGTGGGGCCACCTATCCCGGAGGGCCCCATGGGCTGAAGTGGGAGGGAACCCAGCCCATAGTGGGCTGGGGCGCCACCCCCCTAGGGCCCATGCGGCTAGGGTTGAGGGGAAACCCTAAAGGGGGGCGCCCCCTTGCTTGGGGGGCAAGCCCCCCACCCTAGGCCGCCGCCCCCCCTAGTAGATTCCATCTACTAGGGCCGGCGCCCCCCCCCCTAGCACCCCTATATATAGTGGGGGAGATGAGGGACTTCATACCCCAGCCCCTGGCGCCTCCCTCTCTCCCCGTTACGTCTCTCCCTCGTAGTATAGGCGAAGCCCTGCTACTGTGACGCCCTGCATCCACCACCACGCCGTCGTGCTGCTGGATCTTCGTCAACCTCTCCTTCCCCCTTGCTGGATCAAGAAGGAGGAGACGTCTCCCGTCCCGTACGTGTGTTGAACACGGAGGTGCCGTCTGTTCGGCGCTTGGTCATCGGTGATTTGGATCACGTCGTGTTCGACTACATCATCACCGTTCTTTGAACGCTTCCGTGCGCGATCTACAAAGGTATGTAGATGCATCCGATGACTCATTGCTAGATGAACTCCTAGATGGATCTTGGTGAAACGAGTAGGAAAATTTTTGTTTTCTGCAACGTTACCCAACACGCACCACACGGCTCATCCCCAAAGGGTCCTGCCACTGGTTGTCAAAACCGATCATCTTCGATCAGCTAGATTATTCTAGGAATATCAAGAATGTAGGCTGGACTGCCTTGATACTCGATCCAATAATTGGCGGACTCCAGTTTTCAAATGTCCTTATGGACGGCAGCAGTGGACTAAACCTGATATATCAGGATACAATCCAGCACATGGGGATAAACCCAGCAAGAATCCACTGCAGAAAAACCTCCTTTCAAGGGGTAATACCTGGTCTGGACACCCATTGTACGGGTTTTCTCCGGCTCACAGTCACATTCGGCTCTGCCGATAACCTCCGCCGTGAAAAGCTGACCTTCCATATCGTCCCGTTCTCAAGTCGCTATCAAGCACTACTGGGACGCGAAGCTTTCGCTCGCTTTAACACAATACCGCATTATGCATCTCTTACGCTTAAGATGCCCGGTCCACGAGGCATCATCTCTTTGAAGGGGAAGCACTAAAGTGCGCCTCCCCAAGCGGAGGACTGTGCGGCCGCTTTGTCAGCCCCACAGCAAAATGGCCTCACCTGCCAAAAAACTTCGAAATAGGTCATTCAAGACCATGAACGTGGATACACGAGTTCGGTGCAAAATCATCATTGATGCAGGCCTAGAAGCCATATACCCCCGCACTAGGGGCTCCACGCATATACAATAAGAGACAATAAAGCTCAAACTTATATATCTTACTTTATACTTTGCTTCTTTTAAACTTTTTCGGCACGACCCGTTTTCAACTTAGTTCCTCTCTTTTACAGATGAACGTCGTGCGGTGCCCGTCCAGGATACGGCACAACGGAGACACAGGCGCAGACGTGCAGTAGGGACCCGTCCTAAAGGATTCTTTTTAGATTAAGACCCTGCGTAAACCTTTTTTACTGTCTCTTGTTGCTACACATCCCCTGGTTTTTTCTTTCTAATATAACCAAGGAGGAGGCTGGCGTCTTGGCCTGTGGCCACGTCAGAATTTTTGCACGTACCTAGACACTAGGGGCTTTTTTAATAAAGAGTGTAGTTTCGCCCGCACTCATAAAGACCGAACACCTTAGGGAGTGTTCGGCGTCGTGAGTTTTGGCATTATATGCATCAGCTCTGAATCATGTCTTTGGTCAAATGTTGGGTTGCCCGGCTCCTGAGTTCGGCTACCTTACGTTCCGCTCTATCGGCTAAGGTAGCACCAGGAGAACTACTGCGATTGTGCCCCCGGTTCGGCCAGGGCGAGCACCTTAGTAGAGAAAGCCGAAAACTGACTGTCATGATGTAGCGTGAGACTGGTCAGCCACTCGATGACCTATCGGAATCTATCGGATCCCTCCGCTTTAACAAAGGGCCGCTTCCCGGTCAGGCACATACGCGCCCCGAATTCAGACGAGCGCAGTTGCCACCAAGGAGCTACCTAAAGAGTCTCATTGTCAAACTCCTATGGCTAAGTGAAAGTGTTAAAGCATTATAGTCCATTTGCCTGGCCCGCTGCGCTATCACCTCCTTTGTAGGACCAAGACGTTGGGTTAAGTGTGAAAATGCGTCTTTTGCGAGCACCCCCGCACTATGTGCGTGGGGGCTGAAGCCAACGACTGTCATCTTTCAGATTCTATATATATACATATATCTTAAAACAGCCGCACAGGAGGTGTTCCCAATACTTGGAGGCCCAAGTATAAAAAAGGCCACTACAGTTTATCAAAATATTACTTTATAATTACATATGCTATCACAACATAGCATCTTTCGGGCACCGCGTCTCTATTACACGAGCGCCTTCAAGAACTTCCTGAAAATAGTGCTTAGAGGGTACTCGGCGTTTGTCCGAATCTCGGGACGCAACAACGGTGGTCTCCATCTCTGCCCAGTATGTCTTAACACGGGCAAGAGCCATCCTAGCGCCCTCTATGCACGCTGACCTCTTCATTGCATTTATACACGGCACCGCGTCAAGGAATTGCTACACCAAGCTGAAATAACTCTTCGGCTCCGATCTCCCCGGCCACAGGTGACCCATGACGTACTTCATGGCGAGTCCAGACAACCTATTCAGTTCGGCCCATTGAGCCAAACAATCATCCACTGCAAGTGGACGCTCTAGATCGTGGAACTGTGACCAGAAAAGCTTCTCCACTTCACGATCTTTTAGATCTCGAAAGTGTTCGGTCGCATCAGCAGCACTTGCTGCCAAATCCAGATAGGTGTCCTCCACACTCCACATCTGGTCCAACGGAGCAAACTTCGGATCGCAAAACTTCCTCCGCAGCATAAAGGGCTTTCCAGCCGCAATCTGTCCGGCCTGACGCAGCTCCTCCTTCGCAGCTCTCATCGCAGAGCGAGCATCCTTGGCATCGGCAACGGCCTTCTCTAAGTCCGTCTGTCTTGCCCGGTCTTCTTTCTCAAGAAGTTTGCAACGGTCTGCAGCACTCTTTAACTTCTCTGCCATCTCGGCCATCTCTTCTTTGCTTCGGCAGTGAGCAGCCTATTCGGCTCTCAGCTCTTCAAGGGCCTTCTCGGTAGTCGCATCGCTTTTTCTGGCTTGCTCCTTAGCTCGGGCAAGTTCTGCCCTAAGATTCTCCACGGCGGCCGTACCATCTGCATCAAGCACACACATTGTAAGACACTGGCATGAAGCTCCTCTTACCTGATGCCGCCCGAAGAATTACATACCTTGAGCCTCATCAAGCCGCTTGTTGACAAGCGTGATGTCGGCATCTGCCACGTCCAGTTGCTGCTTTAGTTCGGCCACATCATCAGTTCGGCTTGATTCCGGACACCTCGCCACCTACATTCAAAGGCGACATCTTAGACCTGGGATTATGATCCTCTGTGTGCCGTCATTTCTTGACAACGCGTAGAGTCTCAGGGGCTACCATCTACACAGGGCGCATCTTACTTATGCGCAACTGACAAAAGTGTACATTATCTAACATACCTCAAAACCCGTCAGTAAACTTTTGACGGCCTCATGCAATCCGCTTTCTGCGGATGAAATCCTTTCAATCACCGTGCCCATCAATGCACGATGCTCTTCTGAGATAGAAGCTCGCCCCAGCAGAATCTTTAGTTCCTCCGGCCGAGCACCAGACGGTGCCGGACTTGCCCTATGACCTCTTTCGAAGGCCGGACGTGGAGAACCTCGGGGGGGGCACATAGCTATCTTCTGCCCCTGCCGGATTCGGAGAAACCCTCCGCGACGACACCTCAGGGTCGCCCGCCTCGCTAGGCGGCACGGCAGGGGGAGGCGTCCCGCTCTCCATCATCTCCGAAAGAAGATCCCCCGAAGACGAGCTCTGCTGCGAAGGGCTGAGGTCCGAGCTACAAGGTAAAATTTCGGTTAATCTTCTCAGATATAAAATCAAGGATTTCTCTCATCCCACAAAAGGAAAATCTTTTCTCCACTTACGGCTCGCTGGAGGGCTGATCCCCTTGAGGGCGTAGTCCGGCCGAGGAACTCCCCGGCGTCGGACCCTCTGACGAGGGTTTTCTCCCCCGTTTCGAGGCCATGGTTTCCGGGTCATCAGAGGCGGCTCTCTTCTTCCCCTTAGGAGAGGAATTGTTGGTTCCTCCCTTCAGAGCAGCCTCCTTTGAGGAGGCCATAGCTTCCTTGTCCTCCCCCTCCAAAGGCATTATCTCCAACATCCTGACCAGCACGGGATCCGGCCTGGTTTCAGGAAGGGGAGCCGGACACCTGATCAGCTTTGCCTTCGCTATCCACTCCTGTTTAAAAGGACGGCTCTTTTAGGGGCATGTTTATGACAATTATACGGATAGAAGGTCCGGGCACAAAGTTGCTTACTTGAGTATCTGGGCGATTGCAGCTTAGGCCTACATCCTCGGTTAAGTCCGGACACATCTCTTGTGATCTGAAGAACAGTTTATACATCTCCACGGGCGTTGCACCCATAAAATGCTGGAGAACTCGTGGTCCCTCCGGATTAAACTCCCACAGACGAAGGGAGCGACGTTTGTCGGGCAATATTCAGTCAATCAGCATGACCTGCGTCACCTTGACCAAACTGAGGTCTCCTTCCAAGAGATCCTTAATTCAGCCCTGTAATAGTGGCACGTCTTTGGGCAAACCCCAATCTAATCCTTTGTTGACCCATGATGCTAGCCGTGATGGGGGACCCGAGCGAAAGGCAGGAGGCGCCGCCCACTTGGCGCTCCTGGGAGCGGTGATATAGAACCAATCTCGTTGCCACAAGCCGAGCTCCTCTTGAAAGGAGCCCTTGGGCCATGGAGCATCAGCATTCTTACTTATGAAAGCACCTCCGCACTCTGCGTGCCGTCCCTCGATCATCTTCGGCGCCACTCCAAAAGTCTTGAGCCATAATCCGAAGTGAGGAGTAACGCGGAGGAACGCTTCGCACACAACAATGAATGAGGAAATATGGAGGATGGACTCCGGAGCTAAGTCATGAAATTCCAGCCCATAATAAAATAGCAGCCCCCTCACGAAGGGATCCATCGGGAAGCCTAACCCCTGAAGGAAGTGAGATATGAACACTACGCTCTCACCGGGCTGGGGACTGGGAATAGCCTGCCCTTGAGCAGGCAACCTATGCGGAATTTCGGCGGTCAAGAACTTAGCCTCTCTCAACTTTAGCACGTCCTCCTCCATGACGGAGGAGGGCATCCATCGGCCTTGAAGGTCAGAACCGGACATTGTCGAAGGTCCGAAGCGCCTGGAATCTGGAGCCTAGGGTGTTGGAACTCGAGGCGACGGGCGAACTCGTTTGAGATTGGAAAAAGGAGTAAGGCCTTGGTCTCTTTATAAGAGGTTGAATACCAGGAGCCCTCCCCTAACCGTTTGGGACTCGCCTTTAATCGAGAAAACATGCTAACGGGCACGATTGGGTTACCCACGTCCGTATTGATGAGAATCCCGTAAAAGGGGGGCACATGATCTCTGCTTTAACAAGACGTGCCAAGGAAACCGCCTCACAAAATATGCTGAGGTGGAAAAGTGAAAACGATTCGAATAAAGGACTTGGTCATAGTGTGATGACGCACCGCGGAATACGTCGGCAGATTTGATTTGTGTCAATATTATTCTCTCTATGGCAATATGTGGAAACTTATTTTGCAGAGCCGGACACTACTCTTGGTGTTTACGATCTTCTACGAAGGACTTGGAGAAGGAACCCGCCTTGCAATGCCGAAGACAATTTGCATGCTGGACTCGTCGTCATTGAAGCCTGGTTCAGGGGCTACTGAGGGAGTCCTGGATTAGGGGGTGTTCGGGTAGCCGGACTATACCTTCAGCCGGACTCCTGGACTATGAAGATACAAGATTGAAGACTTCGTCCCGTGTCCGGATGGGACTTTCCTTGGCGTGGAAGGCAAGCTTGGCGATGCGGATATTCAAGATCTCCTGCCATTGTAACCGACTCTGTGTAACCCTAACCCTATCCGATGTCTATATAAACCGGAGGGTTGTAGTGCGTAGGCAATCAACTCCATACACAACAATCATACCATAGGCTAGCTTCTAGGGTTTAGCCTCCTTGATCTCGTGGTAGATCTACTCTTGTACTACCCATATCATCAATATTAATCAAGCAGGAGTAGGGTATTACCTCCATCGAGAGGGCCCGAACCTGGGTAAAAAACATTGTGTCCTTGTCTCCTGTTACCATCCGGCCTTGACGCACAGTTCGGGACCCCCTACCCGAGATCCGCCGGTTTTGACACCGACAAGGAGCTCGAGAGGAACCGGCTTCGTTGGCGGGTGGCGACGCACAGGAGGGGAAGGGGAGATCGAGGAGAGGTGCTCCTCTGGCGGCGCGAGGTGGGAGGAGTGGGGATCAGGCAGAGGGATGGGTGGCTTGCCTTGCCTGCCTCTGTGAGTGACGGTGCACAGGAAAGGAGAGGGAGCGAGGGGATCGGGAGAGAGTATGGTCTTTTTCTTTTTTGAGGAAGGGAGAGAGCGTGGTGAGGGGCTAGGGTTAGATAGGCGCCGGTTGGGCCTAGGTGGGTCGGTGCTATGGGCTAGGCCGAGCTGCGGTCACTGGGAGGTCCAGTTGGGCTGGTTCTCTTCTCTCTCTCTAATTTCCTCTCTATTTCAAAGAAATAGAAACTTAGACGAAATGTCGAGAGAGTTTGGGCATGGAGTTAATTTTTTCAAACTCAAAAAAATGAGCTTAATCCAAGAAAACAGGAGTGGGCATGGATGCAACGTTTAGATTCAAACACATTTGACTTTAATTCCAATGGGTGAATAGGGAGTGAGGGTTTGGAAGGTCGAAAAATGTTGATATTTTTGGTGGAGCTTTGATAAATGGAGAAAGAATTATCGACGGGGTTGGAGGTCCACTCGAAGCACAAAAGACATGGGATTTATTTGCATGTGTGTTATGGTCAATCCCAAATTAATGGAATATTTTATAATAGCTCCCTAAATATTGGGAGGATATGTTATAAAGAGAAATCAGCATGGGAATCCCCTCGATTTAAATAGATCAACGATCTATGCGATTTATTTAGTTGAGTTTTTAAAAGGGGGTTGCGTGACGACGTGATGCAATGCAAATGATGGAAATGAAGAATGCAACGAACAAAACAAATGAAACACATGACAGCAACGAAATAACTGGAAGGCATCTGAAGCGTCGATCTCGGGTTGTTACAACTCTCCTCCACTTACAAGAGATCTCGCCCCGAGATCTTGGGATGACAATCGGAAGAGGAAGAGAAGAGGTAAAACTAAGTCGCTTCTTGACAAACGGGTGAAACCAAAGAACCCTGAGAGGTCCAAGAATCTTGCAAGAAATAATACAATGGAGATGAACGAAGTTGAAAATACTCCGTTAGAAAAGAGGAACAAGGAACATTATCAGAACCTTGTAGGTTGCAAACACATGAATCAAGAGCTCAAGGGGCAAGAAATAATTTAAAACCACTCCGGTTGAAAAGAGAAGCAAGGTATATATTCTTCCACTCTATATGTTACCAGTGCTGTTGGTGTGAGATACAGAAGAGGGAGGGAGGGATGGAGAGTTGAAAGAGTACTACGACGGTGCATCTTGCTTGAACTGGGTGAAGGAGGGGCCACGTCATGTTCGCTCCGCACGTCGGCTATGGAGAGGGAGGGAGAGAGAAGCATGTGATCATGCCTAGGATGACCATGTCCTTAGTCCTTCCATACCTCATCTTCATGTGGCTACTCCCCTCTGTCGTACCATCTCTCCCCCGGCTTTGCATGCCCCAATACTGGTCCTCCTTGAGGCCGTGATGTTGCTGTCAAGGGAAGCGTGGTTGCGTTGATGCAGTCAGTTTGCTCCTACTGTTGACGACAGTGTGAACAAAAGAGCACCAATCATTGTACACTCTTTATTTTCTAAACCGCCATCTTATCTTTGAAGTAGGCAAGTATAAAATATGAATTCACATTAAGACAACGAAGAATTAGACGGACTGAGAGATATAGCTCAGTATTTCACCACGACAGGTAAACTCCTCAATATCACGTGAACTTTGGAATTTACTTTATACCCGTTGCAACGCACAGGCTCTTTTTCTAGTCTATCCCTAATAATAAAGCATGGATTGACTCCGTGGGTTCACCGTCACAATACGCTTCTTCCCGTAAATTTACGCTTTCAGTTTAAATTTAGAACATATTCGAGGTGGTACTAAAGGTAATTCAATCGTAGTTGTTTTCTTTATTTTGCGTTCTAAAGATTGGCCCGTCGATTGTGTACACAAATACATAATTGGGCTGGGCATTCCTTCCCTAAAAAAGCGCAATGTGTGGCCGCATTACACCCGGTCTCTTTCGTCTTCTTGCATCGATCTCTTTCTTCCTCGACAGCAGCTCTGCAGCAGACCTGGACTCCTTCCTCTTCTTTGATCTCACCCGATCTCCTTCTTCAAGGGCATAATTCCTTCTCTTCAACGCGTACCAGATCGAGGAAAAGAAACTATTCGATTCGTTATTAAATCGAGAGGGAGAGGTCACGGGGACCAAGCACAAAGTCGTCAATGTCGTTGCTCTTCACCTCACTGATCCCCTTCGTTACGCCGCCGTTGGTCCTCACGTTGCCACTTGATCGGCATCGAGGTTGTTGGCCAAATCGACAGAAAAATCAGATCGGGATAGAAAGGTCACGAACTCACGGGTACCAAGCATGAAGTCGAGAAAAATCAGATCAAGATCGAGAGGAAAGTGGCGAAGAGCGAAAGACTCGCAGGCATTGATGACTCCTCCACCGGAATCGCCGGCTGGTTCTCCAGTGACACGCTTCATATGCGTACACACTCATGTCATTGTCCTGCCGACGACCCCTATGCTGAAGGAGACAAGGAGAACGACTTCCAGTCGGGATCGAGACAACTCCTCCTCAAAATCAGCTGCTACTTCTCCTCTCTTCCATGGACGGGGACATGGTGCCCTGAGGCTTGGCTGGGTTCGATGGAGCAAGAAGAATTTGATGGGAGGAAATCATTGACATGTTGTAGTGGGTCTTGGAGTCATTCGGCAAAGGAGCCAGCCTCGAGGCTATTGGACGGGAGTCGACGGGCAGGGGATGGAGCGCGTCATGGCTGTTGGGCTCTGGTGCGGGCATCACGAGCGCATCCCGAGTCCATCCATCAGTCAAGGTGTCCACCCACTACAGTTCGAGATGCCGCTGCCAAGCGTGCCGACCAGAATATACCAGTCGGAACTTACATATTGTTAACATCGGTTGGTGATTCTTTTGCTACTTCGAGGGCCACCAGCAGCCCCGGCTGCGAACTTTGCATTGCTGGTATGTGTCTGTGGGACTGTTTCGCAGATCATGTCAACCAGCCTAGCAAATTGAAGGAACATGGTCTGAAGTTATTAGCGTATACTATAATGTAGATTCTCCCAGCAAACATATCAGAATAGCAGGTTCCCAGATCTTAAATAAAGTGTAGCAGTTAATTGTTGATAATGTACTATAACCTCATTTGCATCTGCCTAGCCTTTCATCGAGCAGCATTTTGGTAAGCATATCTTGGGCCCAGGTAAACAAAGAAGAGTTGATTTTTTTGTCGAAACAGACCCTCTGCCCACTGAAATTGCCAAAAGAGACCCCTTGCGGACGAAATTGACAAAAGAGACCCCCTCACTAGTGGCGGCAGGCGACACGTGTCACCTGCCGCCACGCCATGAGGCGGCGGGCCCTGCCGCCACCGCAGGAGGCGGCCGCGCGGGGCACAACGGCCTTCTTACAGCGCACCGTGCCGCGACGGAACGGGCCGCGCCAGGTGGGCCCGGCCGCCACCTGGTGAGGCGGCCGCCGCTGCCGCTGTCGCTCCCCGGCCAACACGGCCTGCTGCGCGCGCGATAAGACAGCGGGCCCGGCCGCCACCGGGTGAGGCGGCATCGCTGCATGCGGCCCAACAGGCGCACGCGACGACACTTTTTCAGGTGCTGATTCCCATGCGCAACACTTTTTCAGGCGCTGATTCCCACGCGCGACACTTTTGTTGCTTTGCCAGGCGCAACGACGACGAATTTCACGGGCTCGCTGTTGCTAACTGGGCTGATTCCTACGCGCGGAGGACGACGAATTTCATGGGCGGGAATCACTCTGGCTTTTGTTTCTTTTGCCTCAGCAGATGCGACGGCACTGCGAGAATCACGCTGATTATTGCTTCAGCAGATTCGATGGCACTGCGGGAATCCGAGGCTGCAGCAACCTGTTTTGCCGACACTACAGGGATCCTCTTCCTTTTATATAGTATGATTCTGCTCCGTGCGCAAGCACACTGGCATCCTCTTCTACCTTCTGAGTGTGTAAAAACAGAGAGAAAGAAAAACTCAGTAGGCACTTTCACTCGTGATTTAGGGCGATTTAGAGTTGGATTTTGAATATGTTGAAGTTGAAGAAAAGATAGACGAAGGTAAGATCTATCCATTTTTGTTGCTTTCGTTTGCATGCATGATGTTTTTACTCTTTTTGTTTCGTTCATAACTGTGTGTTATCTATTTTGTTAGGCATTATTTCATCACTTTTTGGAGTCATTTAGAGCTCCAGGAGTACGATTTGCCTAGCAAAGTGAACTACGAAGTTGAAGATCAAGGTATGAGCTTTGCAATAAATTGATTTTTTTTGTGCATGCAAGGTGGTAATTAGTTAGTCTTTTAGCTCATCATTAGCTATGCAATGTTAGTGATTAGAGGTTAGAAATAATTTCAGACGACAGATGTAGCATTTATAATATATTTTTTTAGAAGAGTAGGTTGAAGATGTTGTATCAATGTTAGGTGCGTCCATTGGTATTGACATGCAAGAAATCTTAATACGGTAATTAAGAAACACTTGTATTGTAATTGTTCATTGCATGTGGTATGTTATTTCATGTGGTATGTTTATTAATAAGTCTATAGTTAGGAGGTTGTAGGTCTACTTTGTTATGTCGCAATAATCTAAATTTTATATGTTACGAATATGTGCTAATGTACTTGATGATGTATGTAATTAGGTAAAATAATTCATCTTAGTAGCAAGAAAGGAGGAGATGACGTGATTGAAGAAATTGTGTTTCCATCTTCGATGTCCCTTTTGAGGTGATGACCACATACATGCAAGTGTTATTTTCATACTTTTGATAGCAGAAAGAAAAATCCGTGTGTAATATTGATGTTCATATGATAATAGGTTGACTCTGTTCATATAGTACTGGTGACGAATATTTATTCGAACTATTTGGACTCTTAATTGCATTCGCAAGCACATCCATATTGGAGCTAAGGTATAAAATGACACCATAATTTTGTTAATATTTTTTATGTTGATGTACTGTTGTGAATAATGTGCATGCCCCTGCAAATATTATTATTTGTAAATAAATGATTGTTATCGTATGATATGAAAAAAAATTATGAAGCCGGAAGAAATTAAATGTTTTACTCATATGATATTAAAATATTATTATCGTACTATTATGTTTAGTGGTTGTTTGGATAGCGAGTAATTACCCTCGGTTTTGTCATAACTTGTTGTAAGAAAATTAGCTTTTACTAATAGTCGTTTTTTCAAAAGCTCAGTTTTTGCATGTTACGAGAACCAGTTTAGGATATTTTAGGGGTAGTTAGAGATAAGCAAACAGAGTTTTAGTTTGTGACGCTAGTAGACGAATTTGAGAAAAATTAGATCTCTAAATACCCGTTGACCAAACAACCCCGGAATGTCTAAGCAAATGATTCTAGAAACAAACCGAATATTTGTAACGAAAATACGATTATTATTTTAGTCGTATGATATGTAAATGTTGTCATCGTACTACTACTAAATGTTCTGTTACTAATTGTTTGCAATGTAAACATGTATGTTGGTTAGGTACTATGGAAAATTTAGTAGTGTACTATGGGAACGTCTTACGTGACGGTCCATTGGGGATGGATGTGTCCTTGTGCGAGTCGACTACAGTTGTAGTGAGAGACATGGTCAACGTGGGTTACGCAGCAGTTAGAAGGTGCATCCGAGAGGTGTTTGGCCCAGGGATGCAGGGGGAAAAATGACAATGGAGGCCTTCATCGTTGACGGAGGAAATGATGGGACAGTTGCCCGTTGGGGTTTGCGGCCGGTCACAGGTGATCGGTCGTGGGGGTCGTACATGAGGTTTGCAAGCAATCACAATAACTCAATGTATGGTCAGCCGATGGTGTATGTGGATTTCATTTCAGTCACTGATGTTGCCGGATGCAGTAGCAGGGGTGGTGAGGTCGAGTTGGCCATCACATCAGCCCCTAGCGTCGGCCCATCGGAACCGACGGGCGGCCAGCCTGTGTATGACACAGGATATTGGTCTGCGGCCGTTGACATGAGCGAACACGTGGAGGGATTGCCGAAGGCGCTAGATGATGATGATCATTCTTCTGTGTCTTCGGAGTCAAGCGAAGAAGAAGATGTTCCTCCTCAGAGGGCGGTCGCGGCGGCACTGCAACCTGGGTTTTTACAGGATATGAGCATCACCAACGAATTTCACTCTGCTTCTGGCCTAGGAGCAGGGAGCCTGGAGGTTGGGCAAGTTTTCCCAGACAAGAAGTCTGCTTACCAGGCAATGGGTAGCTATGAAATCGGCATCCACCGCCAGCATAGAGTGAAGCAGTCTGATAAAAAAGAGTTGAAGGTCATATGCATCCACACCGCGAAAGGTTGCCGCGGAAGAGTTCTCGCTAGACTGAAGCCTGGGGTATGTCAGTCATGGCATATCACAAAAATAGTGGAGCATACCTGTGAGCAAACTGGGACTCTTTCAGATCACTGCAATGTGACAGCAAAATATGTGGCACAGACGATGGAAACAATTATGCAGGGAAGTCTCAACATTAGTGTTAGGGCTCTGCAAAAAGATGCAGGGATCTAATTGGATTCCCTGTTAGCTACAGCAAGGCTAGGCGTGCGAAGGAAAATATATTCAAGAACTTGTATGGTACCTATGAGGAGGCATATTCTTATGCCCCTAGAATGCTTCATCAAATAGCAAGTGTTAATAGGGGGGACTCAAGTTTGGCGGAGAGAACGTCCAAACCCAATGAACCCGGGTGAGCTAATCCTGGACCGCTTATTCTGGGCATTCGCCCAGACTATACAAGCCTTCAGGCACTGTCACCCGGTATTATCAGTTGATGGTACCTTTCTCACTGGAAAGTACAAGGGCACACTATTGGTGGTGATTGCAGCGGATGCAAATAATCAGCTTCTTCCTATTGCATATGCATTGGTCGAGAGCGAGAACAAAGATAGCTGGTTGTGGTTCCTAAGCTGCGTGAAGATTGGTGTCGTGAAAGAGCGTAAAGGTGTTTGCATCATCTCTGATCGCAACACTGGATTATTAAGCTCTCTTGAAATAATTAAGGCGTCGGAAGAAGAGTAGGGCTGGCCCGATCTAGAGGGAAGGTGGTGCATGAGGCATTTGGCAGCAAACTTTTACTCCAAATTCAAAAACAATGATTGGTTCAAGTTATTCAAGAGGATGTGCATGCAAAAAACTGAAGCCAAAATGAATGCGATCTGCGCAGGTATCAATGGTGATATCGACCGCGTGGCCTTGCCGCAGAGAGAAGACCGGAGGGGTCGTAGGACGCCCATGAATTTGAGCCAGTGGATCCGCGAGAGTTGCCCTCATTTGGACAAGTGGGCGCAGGCTCACGACACCAGGGCTCGGTATGGAATAATGACCAGCAACATGTCAGAGGTGTACAATGGTGTTCTTAAAGGGGTGCAAGCACTACCTATCATAGCCCTAATTGAAGAAACTTGGAACCGGACCCTGTCATACTTTGCAGACAGGGTCACCGTCGCCAAAGCACAAGTTGAATTGAACAAGCCATGGTCCGAGAAGATGCAAAGACATCTGGACGAGAAAGCAAAGAAGTCCCAAAGTCATGGCTGCAGGAAAGTGGACGCACTTAGGAATAAGTGGGAGGTCAATGTGCGAGCCAAGTACGTTAAGGGTCACCACAGAGGATCAAAAAAGCAAGCTGTCACCCTTGGCTCAACCTCCTGTGAGTGCACTTGTAACAAGCCCAAGCTTGAGGGCTACCCTTGCAGTCATGTGCTCTGGGCGGCTGCTGATCAAAAATCAGCGTCGAGCCATACATATCGTCGTACTTCAACATGTACAATCTGTACAACACTTGGAACGGTGAGTTCTGGGCTTGGGGCATTGATATGAACTACAAAATGTTGTGGCCAGATGGGCCTAAATGGGTTCCGAACGCCGACTTGATGAGAACCGCAAAGGGACGACGTCATTCTAGGCGTCATCGCAATGACATGGACCATAGCCAGATGGGAGAACCAAGGCGATGCCGCATTTGCAGGTGTCCTAGACATTCACGCAGAGACTGCCCGTATCGAGCCAACAACAACGCATGATGTTGATATATATGTACTCGCCATGTCTATTTATATTTCTACTCATTATGTGTACTTATATTAAATTTAAATTGAATCTCTTTGTATTATTGTACTCCTGATGTTAACTTCAGATAATTAATGTAAATCGTATCTCTTTGTATTTTTAAGTTAATTTTGATTTGCATTTGTATTTTTGTCTTCCTCGTAATTTATATTTGTATGTTTGTGTGCAGGTTATGGGTGAAGTGCCAGTGCTTTTGCAGGGGCCCCATGACGCCGGCCACCATTGCCACCTATTTTTGAAACCAAATACTAAGCATGAATATCGGCCTTTCAGACTTCGAACCATAAAGAAAACATGGCCAATACACAATTCTTTCCTTGCTCACCTTGACGCTTATGGACTACAAGGTTTTGCTAGGCTCACATCATGCGACGACCAAGTACGTTCGGACCCATCCCTTTTGACATCCCTCGTTGACCGGTGGAGACCTGAAACCCACACCTTTCACTTTCGTTTTGGGGAGCTTGCACCTACACTGAAAGATGTTTCTATGATCACTGCTCTACCAATTAGAGGTGAGCCGGTAGTCTCTCCACGAGTGTCTCCATCTTGGGCATTAGATATAGCAGCCCGTCTTGGGATGGAAATGCCAGAATCACAATGTTCTGGTAACCCTCGGGGCATCCCACTCATCTGGCTTCATGATAACTTTCGTAATTTATCTAGCTTCGCCAATGAGGAGACGAGAAAAAGACATATGTTTGTGTATTTGTTGTGGCTCCTCGGGAATCTATTTCCAAATTCACATGGGGACGTTGTTGTCCCTGGTCTCTTCTACATTGCAGAGAATATGGTAGATGAACCTTTACCCGAGCAGCCAAAATACAGCTTCGGTTCTGCCATGCTATCTCATACATACAGAGGCTTGTGTGATGCCACGCAAAAAACCTCTTTCGCACAAAAAGCTCCATTACTTTGTGTCGCCTATGAGTTCCTACGGTTGTGGTCCTGGGAATACCTCCCTGTAGGATAACCCGTATACCCATACGACTTTAGCGAGGGTGCCAGCGCAACTATGGCCACCAGGTGGACAAAGGCACGGAAACGTTGGTCTCCAGATATTGCAAAAAAATGTTACCCTATGTACCACCAGCAGTTTGAGATACTTGATGAGGTAGAAGCCACATGGAACCCGTGGACTCAGGACCAGCTACAAATGGTCTTTGATGCTCGACACTTCACACCAGGCATGTTGACCGATAGTGCATTCTGGCTGACTCGCTGCAACTTATTGTTCCTGTGGTGTGTTGAGCCTTACAACCCAGAGCGTGTAATGAGACAGTTTGGTCTCTATCAAGAAATTCCACCACCTTTTCCCAGACGTATCGACGAGGAAACACATAAGTAAGATGTGATATCCCTAAATAGTTAGTGTCATTTTTAATTTATTAAACTCACACTTTGTTACATAATTTGCAGGCTAACCAATATGTGCAGGGGTTGGAGTTTATACGATTGGAGGGAAGAGAACATTGAATGGGTACACAAGTGGGAAAATGAAGCGCTAGCAGATATAGTGCATCAACTTAGGTATATTTTATTTACATTATTTTATGTACATTATTTTATTACGATGATCATACGATGCGTGAAGATGCTTTGCTTTCATCACAACGGTTTTTGTAATTATTTAATTTTGCAGACCATACGATGGAAGTACAGATCAAGCGTACAAGTAGTGGTACTGCATGAACACACGTGCTAGCCTGGCCAGTCAGCCGGCTACTATACCAACACATCTCACACAAGAGGAGCAGGCGCGGAGACATATTGAGCTGCATGCAGCTTACTATCGTGACCAGATGGTAATCACTTGTAACTTTTTTAGGTCCATCATTTCATTATCATTTGAACTAAATAACATCCAAATATTGTTCAGCTTCAAAATTGCAACGAAGTAGGGCAGATGGCTACGGATAGCATGCCGGCCCAGGGCCCATCTCGCAAGACATTCCAGAAACGTTTTCAACAATACGTGGCAAAGAAGTTCAGATGCGGTAGAGGCGACGATGTTGTCACTGGAGCATACAACATGCCGGTAGCGAGGTCAGCCAGACCGAGTGCGGCACCGTCGTCCAGACCGAGCGAGGCGCGTACGAGCCATGGGCAGTGCGGAGAGGGTCCGAGTACTAGAACGACATTGCCATGACATGACTCATCTCTGCCACTGCATCGCTCTTCTTCGATGCAGCTTCGTCAGGGGCAGACATCTCAGGACCATGGCACGGGCTTGGATTCGATGCCCGAGCAGTTTCTTTCCCCTAACCCATATGCATACACAGGATACAATGCATACACCCAAGGTGAGGGATCTCAGCCGTATCTCTCCACGCGAGGGATCCCCATGCCCGAGGAGACTCGTGTACCAGATTTAAACCAGCACCACGTACAATGGCCAGACCGTATAGGAGAGGGATCTGATCAGGTAGTCATGTTTACATTTCAATGCATTTACAAGGATATCATATATTATCCTCTAATAGTTTGTTTACAATGTTTCTATGTGCAGGACATACCTGATGTTAATTGGGGCGATGAGAACACCCAACGTGGCGTTAACACAGGCCTCCGGGGAGCATCACATGATCATGGCGACACGGTAACATCATTAGTTACAGAGTTCTTCGGAGGGGACGTTATTGGCCCATCTTTTATCCCCATGGAGTCACAACCATACGCCTACAATTACGCTTCAGGTTCGCAACAAGGATTCGCGACTCCACCACCTACGCAGGACTCGCAGACACATGAAGCCAAATTGGAGTACGGTCACGGTCTTCGTGTAACTCGGTCACCTAATCGCTTGTCGCCTTCCGGTCGTAAGGAAAGGCCAGGTGGTCGTCGTAAAGTAGGGTGATTCATCTATCCACATGCGCGACCCATTGTATCTACATATGTCTGTATCAGACTTTTTGATTTGAACATCTATGTATGCTGAAATAAAAATGCACCAGTCAGGAACAATTTTTCCCGCCTATATCTCCCTCCATACTATCCCGCTCCACTCTTTTGCTTATGTTAGGCCGAAATGATTTTTTTTTAAATTTTGGCTGATGAATACTATGCAACCATTGCCCATCTTAGACATTGAAAAAAAAATATTTTCAGGCAACACTACTAGGGAAAAGCCTATACACAGAATCTTACCAGCAGCGCGCTATAAAATCAGGCGCTGCTGCTAAGTAGCAGTAGCACGGGCTGTGGAAACTCGCTGCTGAAACAAGTTTATCAGTAGCGTGCGCACTCCAAGCGGCGCTACTGCTAAAATTCCCACGACGCCGCCGCGAGGCCAGTTATAGCAGCAGCGCATTAAAATAGACAGCGCTACTGCTACGTAACATAGCAGCAGCGCATTCAGGCAATAATCGCTACTGCTAAATTAACTACAGATCTCACTAGCCTCATCCACAGATCACACTCACACACACTCACGGTCTCCTCCTCACCCCCCGCGCCGCCGGTCCTCCCCCGTCGCCCCTCCCCCGTCGCCCCTCCCCCGATCTGTGCCGCTGTCGCCTCATCCTCCTCGCTGGACTCGGTACCGGCCTCCTCCTCCGTCCTCCCTCCACTCGCCGCTGGCCGCCCCCTCCTCGCTCCGCCTTCCTCCTCGATCCATCCTCCCTCCACTCGCCGCCGGCCGGCCCCTCCTCGCTCCGCCTTCCTCCTCCGTCCTACTATCTTCTCCCTCCTCGAGTCGCCCCTCCTGGTCCCTCCTCCCTGATACATTTTGATTTAGTAGGCTTTCATATGTAACATTTTGATTTAGTTGATTTAGTATGCTAGTGGATTTAGTATGCTAGTTGATTTAGTATGCTAGTTGATTTAGTCGATTTAGTTGATATGATTCAGTTGATTTAGTTGATTTAGAACATTTTGATTTAGTTTATTTAGTAGGCTAGTTGATTTAGTTGATTTAGTAGGCTAGTTGATTTAGAACATTTTTATTTAGTTGATTTAGTAAAATGGCACCACCACCAGCACCACTATGTCGACTATGCAAGTCAAGGTGCGCCAGCAGCCTTGCAACTGGCAAGTTGTTCGGCATCTACTTCCATCCGAGTTTTCGTCATGTGGCGGTAAGAAATTAGATGAAATGTAACAACTATTTTATTTTTAGTTTTGGCATTACTGCATTGTGTCATTTTACTTTTCTTACACAGATCGTCCCATGCAATGTGAGGTTGAAATTCAACAAGCTGACAGGAGACATTGTGACATTTGAGGCTCCTGGGGGGCCGTACACTATGGAGGTCGAGAAAGGACGCAATATGTCGCAGATTGGAGGAGATGGATGGGCCCGTTTCCTCGCTCGCATGCGTCGTACTGGTGGTGAGTTGATCAGATTCTCCTTCAGAGCAGAAACACCCAAGCTGGTTGTCATTTATATCAACCTGGTGGAAGATGATGAAGATGACAAAGATGATGAAGATAATGAGGACCCACTCAATGAAGATGATGAGAACCCACTTCATGAAGTCATCATAGCTCAAAGAATGAGGCTGAGCGAGGAGGAGGTGTGCAACCTATGGGACATAATTCCGCCACGTGATGACTTTGTGGGGGTGCCATTCGTGACCCGCCTGACAAGTACCATGGTCGATCGGCATGAAATGGTATGTTATACGTACTGCATGTAGTAATTTGATGATATATATATGCTTTATTGTTATACTTACAAATGCAAATTATCCGATTATATGCTTAGCGAATCCGATGATATGCTTAGTGTAGAGTCCAATGATATGCTTTGTGGAATCTAGTCGATGATATACTTTAGTGTAGAGTCTGATCACATGCTTAGGCTATTTATTAATTGATATGTTTTTCTTATTCAGAGATTGCCAAAGAACCTATCTGTGAGTTGTGGTATCGAGCCTGATGAAGAAGGCTCAGTTGGACTACGCCTTACCGCAAGGGGCTCCGTCACCACATGTACTTACCACATGGGCACAGATGGTCGCACACACTTGAACTCGGTTGGGTGGAAGAGATTCCTCGTTGGCAAGAATCTTCGTGCTGGACAGGCCATCCTAATTACTATCAGGAACACCCACGGCCCAGGCTTGAGGATGATGATCGTCGTCGATATCATCTAGAAATACATATGTGTATGTGGCTATATCATCTAGAACTACATATGATGATCATCGTCGATATCATGTAGAACTACATATGATGATCGTCGTCGATATCATCTAGAACTAAATATGATGATTGTCGTCGATGTCACCTTGTACTGCTTGAGGATGCATATTGAGTATATATGAAATTGTTATCTAGTACTCCATTGGTTCCAAATTACTCGTCGTGGTTTGAGTTCAAATTTGAACTAAAACCACGACGAGTAATTTCAAACCGAGGGAGTACTACCTAGTACCTACAATGCTTTATGAAATTGATATCTAGTAGTACCTAGTATCTGGAAATTGCAGTTTATCGAAGCCGGAATGGGGAAATGGTGAAAGATATAACAGTAGCGTTGGACCGGGAAATCGCTACAGCTAAGTAATAGCAGCGTGTTCCTGAAAAGCGCTGTTGCTATAGTCAATAGTGGTAGCGTGGGTACAGGCAGCGCTACTACTAAGAGTTAGTTGTAGCGCCTTATTGGTAGCGCGGGTACCCGCGCTGCTGATAGGCCTAAAACCCGCGCTGCTGCTAGCCTTTTCCCTAGTAGTGCAACGCTTTCCCCTCAATATTTTCCCGCCAACGCATTCCCTCCATATGTTCCCACCACCCGTTTCCCGCCAACCCCTTCCCGCCATATCTTCCTGCCACCCATTTCCCGCCAACCCCTTCCCGCCATATGTTCCCGCCAACCCTTTCCTGCCATACCGCAGTCGTTCTTTCCCGCCATTTTCTCCTCTCTACCTATAAAACCCCCTTCAGACGGAGGTTGATAAGCATTCGAGTGTAGTGTAGGCGAGATGTCCCATTATCCTTTCGATCGTAGTTTTCACCCTGGGATGAGCAGCACTCTTTTGAGGCTAGCTACCGATTTCAGGATGGACAATAGGATAGTTCCATGGGAGGAACTCACTGGTAGTGACACCATAATGAATGAGTTGGCTCACCAATTACGTAGGTCTGGGTGGCCTGAAAGGACCTATGAGGAGGTACGCAAAGAACTTCTTAGGTTGAATGCAAGGTGGAAGAAGGTAGTGGAGCCGAAGAGTGAAACTTTTAGAAGGACTGCAGAAAAGCATCCATTTTTATGGACTGAGGAGAGCGAGGACGAAGATGATATCTTCATGCCGCCGCTTCCGGGTTCTGCATCGTCAAAGGGCAAGAGTTCTGCATCGTCCAAGGGCAAGAGTACTGCATCCTCAAAGGGCAACAGTTCTTCATCGTCCAAGGGTAAGAGTTTTGCATCCTCGAAGGGCAAGATTTCTGCATCGACGGAGGATGACGATGATGACTTCATGTAGTTTTTAGGTTGTATTCCAGTTGTACCGTTTAATTCGGATGTACTTGCATTATTAGTTTGTACTCACTTACTGTAAGGCATTATGTTCTATCTTAATTTCATTTTGTAGTTGTTGCACGATGTTCGATAATTAGTGGAGGGAAAGAAAATGCCACTACTTTATTCTAAAACTATATTTTTTTCCATCACGACAAGGTACAACTGAAAATAAGATACAACATTACAAGGTACAACTGAAAATAAGATACATCGTAGAATTTAAATAAAGCTAGATTTAACTACTGAAATAAAGCTACATTAAACTACAGAAATAAAGATACCAATGATTACGAAATTTAAAATACTACCACAGGAATCTACTGAGTCCAACGTGGATATTTTCCTTTTCCATCGCCAGCTTCTTCTGCTGCCTTGGCCTGACGAGCCCTTTCTTTCTTTCTCTGCCTCTCCGCCTCACGAGCTTCCTTTCGCTGTCGTTCCTGCTCCTCCATGCGACGAGCCTCTTCCCTGTTTTTCTTTCCTAAATCCTGAAAAAACCGGTGTTGCTTCGCATAGTATTCTTTTAACTCTCTCTCTTGCTCTGCTTTCTCCTCAGCTTCCGCCTTCTCGCATCGCTCTTCCGCATAGAAACTATTTCGCGCACGGCGACTTCTTTCACGAATCTCAGTCACTTCCCAAACCGGCATCTCCGTGTTAATCCAACGATAGTACATGCACAGAGGCGGAGGAGACTACAACAAGAAACCAGAATGTTATTAAAGAATCTATAAAAATACCAACAATATCTATTTGTGATGGTTAAAGCATACCGGAGGCTTGTCGTACTCTGAAATAGCTATGGGTGGATCTTCCTCATAATTGACGCACATGAAAAACTTCATGCCCAACCAATCTGAAAAATCCGTAACCTCCTTCACCTTGCAAAGATCGCCACACCAACACTGCAGGACTGCCACCCCCGGAGGCAAACTTGCATTCTTCATTTTCCTCGGCCTAATGCTTTGATCCGAGCAAGGCAAACTCATACCGACTGAAAATATGTGTTACACACTTTGCGCAGTGCCAATTTCGAGGATGGATGGACGAGAGCCTCGGTGTCTCCTTTTATAAGCTCAGACGATAAATGATGGCGAGAAAATTAAGCGGGGATATTTAGAATCCTTGTAGTGTCGGCACAACAGCTTCCCGCAGCATCAGATTCCCAGTGCCATCGCATCCGCTGAGGCAAAAGAAGCAAAGGCAGGACTGATTCCTGGGCGAAAGAACCAAAAGCGTCCATATTCCCGCGCGTCGGAGTCACCGCCGTCAGTGTCGCTGTCGCGCCTCGGAATCAGCGTCGTTTGCGCACTATTGCGCGTGCAGCAGCACAACACATGTCGCCTCACTCAGTGGCGGCCGGGCCCGCTATCTCGTCGCGCGCGCAGCGGGCCATGTCGGCCGAGGAGCGACAGCGGCAGCGGCAGCCGCCTCACCAGGTGGCGGCCGGGCCCACCTAGCGCGGCCCGTTCCGTCATGGCACGGTGCGTTGTACGAAGGCCGTTGTGCCCCGCGCGGCCGCCTCCTACGGTGGCGGCAGGTGACACGTGTCGCCTGCCACGCCTGCCGCCACTAGTGAGGGGGTCTCTTTTGTCAATTTTGTCCGCAGGGGGTCTCTTTTGGCAATTCCAGTGGGCAGAGGGTCTCTTTCGACAAAAAATCAGAAGAGTTGAGCTTTCGCTCTCTGGTTGGTTGACTGAAGATATCTAGAGTTTAACCCTACCGTGGTGTAAGGAAAGCCATGACCTCAATTCTGAACCAAAGAATTCAAGGATAAGCACAAATATGCTATGCTTGCAACTCAGTTTGTATCTTCTCCAACGAATATTGCCCTGGTACTGACAGGTTGTTACTACATATCTTGGTGTGGATTTCACCAGCTGTTCAACTTTTCAATCCAGTATATATTCTGGTCGGTTTTTTTCCTCCTGATTAATTACTTGGCGATTAAAATTAAAAGAAAGGGACAATACTTTAAGACCTACATAAGGATTCTCAAGGTATATGTTTTACATGATCGTATCGAATCACAAGAATACTTATGCCCCTGTTGTCGTCATCGCCAAACTGGGCGCTCCACACGCAGATGCTGCTCGCTTCGGTTATGGATTACCTGAAGCTTCTGAACAATTTTCAGTTATTTATCTCTTATATATTTTCAATTTCAGCACTAATTCATTGCCTAAAGCTTGCAGAGTATTATCTAAGTACTTGCTATTCATTATTGCCTGAAGCTTCTGAACAATTTAGTTATTTCTCTGGTAATGGAAAATTATTATATATTTTCTTGTGCTTTCTTTACTGCAGAGACCACTAAGTATTCACCCGAGCCAATATATGGTGTTATAGATGTACACAGGTTCACTGGACCCATGATAGTCATGGTTGACAGAGATCAAACCTTTTGTGGATAACTAGGGAGGAGAAAAAATTTGTACTGTAGTTTAATTGCCACTGGTCGCACATATACAAGTTCACTTACACTTTCGATACTACTCAAATATCCTCTAGATTTCTATGCAAATTCATGAATGATTTGCTTTCATTTATTGCTATCAGGTTGAATGCGAGGAGCTTGCTTTATTGATAATTTCATGTTTGTGTGTTTACATTGCAATGGAGGAGGCATGTCATATATTCAGGTATGTGTATTGAAAACTATTTTTGTAGTAGGTTTATATGGATGACTACGAGCAATGTTATACAAAATCAAATGGTCTCATGTATCAATTTGGTTGTTATGCATGTATATTGCAGAGTAAGGCAGCCCCTAATTTTAACAATTCATACCCGAGAGCTAATGTGTTAGTTACTGCTGTAGTATTTAAATTCTTTAAATTTAGAGGATGATATCAAGCGGAGGAAGGACAAGACCTTGCAGCTGGAGTATATTGTCAGGCCATGACCCATATACCGTGGCATTAGTTGTCGATAGTGAAGTTTGGTATGCAGCTGGAGATGACATGATTTTTTTTTTTTATTCTATTGAAATCGCCTAGCTGCATTTTACATGTTAACCATGTATGTTTCCGGCTGAATCTGTTAATCGACAAATCATCGATCAAAATTTTGTGGAAAGAAAATGTGAACCGGTATTCCATCTAGATAGGATTGTAGAATGTTATTCAGTTGAGATTGTTGCCGTAGCAAGGCTGGTTAATCTTCATTGATTTAGTTTCAAATTCTTCAGATCATTTAAATTTAGCATATGTGGATGATGATGGTAACTATATATAGCTGCACTGCATATACAGATGGAGATCATAATGCCAAGGTAATGTACATGTGTCATATGATGAAGTAGTGGGTTGGGGCAAAGAGAAGTGACAACATATAAGTATTTGTTTCTCCCGCTGGAATGCATGGGCACATTTGCTAGTCTTACCCTAATAATAAAGCACGGATTGACTCTGTGGGTTCACCGTCACAATACGCTTCTTTCCGTGATTTTACGCTTTCAGTTTGAATTTAAAACATATTCGAGGTGGTACTAAATTTTGTCTTGCCGCGCTCTATTTCCTTGCGTTCGGTCTGTGTCACCAGCTGACGTGATCTCTTCATTGGGCCTTCACCCGGCCCACCAGTGCGTTAAATTAGGCCTTGCTCCAGTCTAATACGACTCGAAGTCCTCACTCCTTCTGTTTTCTTTTCCTTTTTAAGCCCTCCACGACAGCCGGATCCAAAAGAGAGGGGAGGGGCCTGATGCTTCGCAGATTGTCGACTTCGTGCCCGCAGTTGGAGTCCAGTGCTCGGCGGCATCATCGATGGCACACATCTCGATCATCGTCGGACATGACGCGTTCTTCCCGGAGCTCTGTCCTCCGCTAAGGCGAGCGCGGGGTCGGACCTTCTTGTGCTCATGGTGTGCACAAGGACAGGAGAGATCCTGGCGTTGGTGGCCGAAGCTACTAAAGAACGACGAAGGAGGCGGGAGTCGCACTAGAGGTGGAGGCGGACGACGACGGGAACATGACGGGGCTACTTCTCCAATCGAAGTTGGAATCGCCGGGGCGCAGCGACGCTACCCTCGAGTAGAGGCAGAGATGAGCAGGAGGCAGAGCACGCTCCGAACTTGAGACTGATGTTGTGCCCACTAGACGACGACCTTCGACGCGCTCCAGCCCAGGGCAGCAACGACGTCAGGATCATCCAAGGCAGACGCGACTCCTTGAGCGGGTGCCCCTCCTGGCATGGCCCTCCATGGCGCACGGACGGAGGCCTCCGGCCAACAACGATCTCAAGATCGACCATCGGCACCAGGGGCGCTCAGCGCTAACCCACGTTCCATAACGAGTGGTAGAGGAGACGACGAAGCGCGCGAGCACGCCAGTACAACATCGTCCCTAAGCGGCACAACAGCAGTCACTCAACCCAGGAACTGCATGATGCATACAAATCGAGACAATAGTTTAAGCTTGTCGGGTTAGTGTACATGCATGATTTGCCCATTTGAGCGAGAATAGTACTAGGATGGGTGACCTCCTAGGAAGTCCTCGTGAAAGGGTTTCATATCTAAGGGTTGTGATAGGCTTGGCGAGCCAACGTAAAAACTAGCCAGTCTTTTGGGTATGAAACCCATTTGGGCAAGAGTAGTACTAGGATGGGTGACCTCCTGGGAAGTCCTCGTGAAAGGGTTTCATATCTAGCCTACCCCAACTTGTTTGGGATAAAAGGCTTCGTAAGTAAGTAAGTACCATCACACCTCCTGTAAATCCTTATGGTTGTTGTATGTATGTCAGCTGCACCTTCATCATCTCCGTACTGGTGATAGAGCAGGGGTTTTTTATTGGCGATGTTGCTGTTGTTGGTAAAGCCCGCTTAATCTGAGAAAATTGGCAATATAACCATATAAGGCAACGTAAGACTTTTGGCAAAATTCCCATCAAGTCTCTGCTCTGCTGAATTTTTAAGAATTTTGCCATCATGTCTTCTTCTTCACTACTTACCTTTAGCTGATTTGCAATTGCAATTTCCAGGTGGGTATCGGTTGATTCTGACCGGAAGTATCATGCTCGAAGAGATTTAGATGGTGTTGGTGCAAAAGCATACAAGGTAAGAAACCTATTAAAATTGAATGATATTTTAACCTCAAGCCAAGGCCATCCGTATTACACCAATTGTATGAGACCCTACGGCTCGACGTGATAGCATCTTCAACTGTATGTATGTGGATTTAACAACACAACATTTATCTAGAAATGCTAACAAGGGTGATCGAGTGCGAATGTTTTTCTTTAGATATAATGCAATAAAGATAAAATATACCGTTTCAATCTGACTCATAATAAGAAAAACATGAGAAAACATAATATATTTTAGTATGGGTATGTGGATTGCAAATAGGATACTAAGCTTTATCTCGAACATATAAATAATTTTAATTACTGCCAATGTCGATATGGTCGCATTATTTATTGCAATGAAATTGGATCTGCTATTGTAGATTCGACTTGAGTCTCCACATATGTAGTCATGTAATTGATTTGCCTCTCCGTAGGTTTTTTAGGTTTTTGAGTTTCTCCTCCATTGCCACAAAATACATAATTTTTCAGAAAATCAATGTATAGCAACCGTGTATGCTTCAATCCTGTTTATTTATTTATTTTTAGAGTATGTTACTTCTTATGTTTTTATCGTTTGGGTAAATCACAACACCAACATTAACCTATTTTCTTTACGACGGGGAGGAGGACAAGCGGCAACATGGGTGAGGTAGCATGTTGAAATGGAGGACATGTGCCTATGTGTGTGCGCCCGGGGTGGGTGGATGGAGTGTTAAGTCGTGTGATGTTTTCTTTTTGGAAGAGAGTCTTGCGTCATACTTATGCGGTTAGTAGCGTGTGATGTTTTTTCTTGTTGCAACACACATGCATGTTTCGTAAAGTTATTATGTTCTCGTCAATGGCTTGATTTGAAGACCACAGTTTTGTTACCCGTTGCAACGCACGGGCCCTTTTGCTAGTCTTTCCCTAATAATAAAGCACGGATTGACTTCATGGGTTCACCGTCACAATACGCTTCTTCCCGTGAATTTACACTTTCAGTTATTTTTTCCAAAATCCAAGGTGATACTAATCTTTATATGTATATCACCTGGTACAAAATTTCAGGATTGGGCCGCAGCACGCACACACGAAGCTAGCCCAAAAAAATACAAAAATAATTGCCAGCCCCTGGAGCACGCCGTCTTATTTTCCAGACGCGGCGCACAAGATAAGGTGAGCGCTTACGCTGAAAAAACAGGAGCGTTGCCACACTGACCCGGTCTCCTTCCTCTTCTGTTGTGGCCCAAACTGTTCTCTTCTTTTTCATGGGCGCAACTCTTTCTATCAGATGAAGAGGAAGATATTTGGACATCTGGGGGTCGGACCGGACTGCCCTGAACACCTCCTGGATCACCTGCAGCATCTTCTTGCTGGTGCGGCCATCGTCATCGTAGCAGTCCATGGCCATGATGAACAGACAGCAGCGGCGGCGGCACAGGAGCGGGTACTTGTTCATGGTGCCGGCGGGGGGTGGACGGCGGTCCGGGCCGGCCCGGTCCCTGACCGAGCCGTCGTTTGGACTGGCCGCCGGCGGACCGGACCGAGCTGCAGCAGTGAAGCTCGGGCCAGACCGAAGGACCGACCATGGGGGTGGCGGCGACGGACGACTCCCGGCACTAATCAGAGGGGAGAACAGACGGGAAAGGGAGGGTAGCTCATGCAGATCTTGCTGGAGGGGTCGGGGAGGCCGGGGAAGCAGTGACAGCGACGTAATCGACGACGAACGACGGCGGCGGGAGTTTGGGAAGGAGGACGATGGCGATGGCTTCCGGGTGAATCCGTCCGATTAGTTGTGTGGGGAAGGAGATCTCATGGTTGCGGAGCTCCTGGACATGGTAGTTAGTCGCGGGGAAGTTGGTTGCCCCGTCGGCGAGAGGCTGCACGCTAGACGGCGGCGGCGCAGGTGCGTGCGTGCGTGCGTGCATTTTTTTGGAGCGAAACGTCGCCTGCAAATTTAGGAAGTTCGTGTCTCGCTCCGTGGCTGCCCATGCTAGCCGTGCCCAACTGCTGCTGGCCGTGCACGTGGCCGTGGCTGGCCGTGCGCTGCTGTTGCTCTGCCGGCCGTGCGCTACTGCTTCTGTCGGCCGTGCACTGCTGCTGATGGCCGTGGTACTGGTGTCCTACTCCTATCGATGTCCATTGTGTGCACGGGGCCTGCTGCGTCCACCAGGGCACCAGCACCGACGCCGCCGGTTCGAGAGAAGGAACAGTTTCAGAGAAGGAACGGCAGGACATCATGCTCTGCCTCCTGATGCTCTCTACCGGCGACCCAGGCTGAGTTTAGGTCGATGCGCTGGAAAGGATGGAAAGGAGAGCTCGGGGAGTTGCTGGTGGAGACTGGTGGTGATGGTGGACAGTGCTCGCTGCTGGGATGGGAGAGGGAGATGGTGCTGTCTGTTGTGGTCATGCCGGTCCAGTGGTCCACTACCTTCAGCAGCGATGGTGTTGTGGTCATGCCGGATTGCCGGTCCACTAGAAGCCCACTGTTCAATACCTATCAGTGCCATTTGAAATTTGAAGAGATTGATGCTGATGTTTGCGTACTTCTGCTGCTGCTAATATTCTCTCTATGTGTGCTAAACTACAAGAAAGAATACTATAAACAAAGGACCATGCATTCTATGCTCCCTCTCTGTCTTTATCTCTAAATTTATTGGCAGCAGGAATCACTAAATATTGTCCCTTTCAGATGTTTGATGAAATGCTCGACCACATCGTCAATACAAAATTAGGCCTATATATATGATTGGGTATTAATTTTGGATGATTGGGTATCAGGTTCCTATTTTCAGGATTCTGTGCATTAGCAACAAGCGAGATCATGATCGTGATTTTTTATGTCTTGTAAGGACAATATACCCATCTTGCGGGAAATTAAGTCTTTGGGTGATTGAGAGTGGGAAGTTATGCTCTCTATCATTCCATACAAATTTTGTTTCAGACCACCTATTCATGTGGAGTAGCTAATCAACTACATTTTCCTCTTATTTTCATTTAAAATTTGATCTTATTGTATTACATATTGATGCATGCTGAAAGCTCGACGGCGTGGATGATGCAGAAAAGATGAAATATTAATTTAGTCCATGCGTGATTTTGTACTAGCAATACATGTTATGCTTAGATGCTTCTTCATGCTTAATACAGTTCATAGCTGTTGTTCGGTTATTTTGGACTTTTGTTTACTATCTAACTCTTCGGTGTGGCGATCCTTCCAGCACATTCTCTCGACATGGTGAGCTTCCACCCCGCTTTCTCCGCGGTTCTTCCTCCAGACAACGACTGCCAATGAGCCCCACATCCTCACTGGAAGGGAGGTCCCTAAACCCAGATTCCCTTCATGTGCAACCGGAGACGGCTCTCGAATTGAAGAGGTTGGGCAGGGGCCCTGCACTGCAACCTACAGCGTCTCCTCTTCCTGGGCACCAGCATCCACGGCTATAGAAGCATCTTCAGATTTCAGCGGGAAGGCAGCAACACTAGGCTATTGGAAGCTACAAAGACAAGATTGAAGATTTCAGAGATGAGATGCCACCATGAGGTCAGAAAAACGCTGGTCTAATGGCCTTTGTCTAATTTCTACTAAATCATTGAATCGTCTATTTGTATCATACTTAGAAATATAAGGTGAGGATTCTGGGCGGCTCTGTCTGCAAGTGGTTTCATGTGCTTGATGTAGGTATTTTAAATTTCACCTGCCATGCAACCGGTAGTTCAGTTCATAGGAGAGCTTGATGTGCATGTGTATTTTGATGACAGTGCACTCAAGAACTCACATGTTCGTCGATGAATTTACTTGCACAGGTAGTGATAATTTTTCGTAATTATTTTTGTTCTCCTTAAGAGAGTTGGTATACTTCATCTTGCTCATGTTGTTTTCAGGATGCAAAATTTTCGTGTTCACGTTTTTTCAAGATGCAAAAATTATTTCAACGTGTGCCACAATATCTTTCGAATTGACGACTCTGGAAGGTTATAATTCTATTCTCAGACATTTATCTTGGAGCTCAATCAAGATGCCATTTATTGTTGGTGAGAATGCAAGCCCACCATAATGTTTATTTGATCATGATAAGTTTATGACGTGCCAACAATCCCTGCCACTATATAGACATTCTTGTAAGTAGTTCAGATTTCAAAATATTTTACTCGGTCTATCATTAGCATTTTCGTGATATAGTCCACATATAAAGGTTGTTGCACTGAACCTTCTCATATTCTTTTTCCAGCCCAGTTGAGAATATCACTAGACTTCTACTACACAACTTACACGCCTTGATAATGAAATGCGAGGAGTAATGAAGGTGAATTCAGTCATGTGATTTTTTATTTGTTTATCTCATTTATTCTTAATGTTGAGGGTTTCATGCTACCATGATACAAATACAATTCAGTTTTGGGGTCTGTAGATAGCGAATGCTTTAATATATTTTTATTTTTTTGTTCCGGGCCTATGAGTCTTTAGATATTGTATGCTTTAGTATGTTGTTATTAATATTTTTTTCATCTCACACACAAGTGCACAATGAGAAAAGAGACAAGAAAAAGTGTTGCTATAATTCCTTCCTGTTTGCCCCTAAGAATTTCATGATAGGTCCCCTCTATGATATGTTGGATGAGAACTGAAGATCTGGCACTATCTTGCAAATGAATTAAAACAAATTTTGTGTGTAAATATATTTATTTTTAGAAGGAAATTAAAGAACACGTGCGATAAATTTTTCTCCCGTTACAACGCACGGGCACTTTTTGTTAGTCTATCCCTAATAATAAAGCACGGATTGACTCCGCGGGTTCACCGTCACAATACGCTTCTTTCCATGAATTTACGCTTTCAGTTCAAATTTAAAACATATACGTGAGGTCATATTTATTTTTTATGTTCAACCCGCAGTCCCTATGGGAAACAACCTGGAAGAGGAAAAAAAAACACCACGTGGCCGTCCGTCTCGCTCAGCAGTTCGTCTCCAGCACGAACACGAGTGGGGAACTAAAAAGTCAATCCACCGCTGCTTTTCCTCCTCAGCCCTGTCTCTTTCGATCTCTCTCTCACCTGCCATTGCTTTCCACCGTCGACCGATTCCGGACAGCGCCGTGCTCGAGGCGGGCGTTCTCTCGCCGGCGTCATGTGTGCTGGCATTGGCGCCCCTGTCTCTCCCCTGTCTTGGGATTGTAGCGGCCGCAGATCACATCATGGCCTCGCGGCGGCGGCGACAGTGACGACGGTGCACCCATCAGAATCGACTGAAAAAAGGAAATACACGAGCACATCCCCTCCTGATCTCCTATGGCATCGCAAGCTAATCATGTCGCCGCAATGGTCGACCCTACCTCTCGATCTCACCCGTCGACGCCATGGAGCACCAGCGAACCCACCGACGAACTCACCAAAGACAGAGATAGACTCCTGCGTCATGATCTCCAAGGCCAAGATGCAACTCTGCTAGGTTGGATCGGCGGCAAAGGTCAGCCTCCCATATCCATCTCTTACCCCAGCCTCTCCCTCTCTTCTCTCCGATCTTGTGTGTCACGTGGCATTAGGACATGCGACGCCAGTAGAGCACGCGGCGGTGGTGGCTTGCTAGACGAAACGGATTTGGGGCTGCGCCAGAAAAGGGCTCCGCTCTGGTTTGTAGGTGATGAGGTCGACAGGAGAAGTGTTGGCTGGGAGCAGTTAGCGATTTTCGAATGGAGACTGAACTGGAATTTTTGTCTGCGCCGCTTCTTGCAGATAGTCCATGGTTTGTACAAATAACCACATGTAAATCTTAATTTAGAACCTTATATGTGGAGAAACTAGAAATACTACGTATGTGTTTTTCCCTGGCTCCCAGACCCACATCAGACTGTTGCTCTAATGTACAGTTTGAACTTTGTGTTGGCAGATCTTTTTCGCCTTGAAGCACTCTGTGAATTACACCAGAATAGCAGCAACATCAGGCCACTTGAGAGCAGGGGTGTCATTGGAGTCCTCCTCCCTTAAATGTTCAGCTCTCGGACATTGCACCAATAATGCTGGATTATACCGATGTGCAGATTGTAAGTTTCATATATTCAGACTGGGACCTTTCTTCCTCTTATTTTGCCGTCAAAACTGAAAAAGAGTGATGCTAAGGCCCCGTTCAGCAACACTCCGCTCGGCCAAACGCCTCGCCTAGGGCATAAATAGAGGTCTAGGCAGGGCAAGCAAGGAATTGCCTACCCAAGCAAGAAATCATGCATCATATTGCACTAATATGTCAAATGTGTTATATTCCAATGCAGTAGACGGTAATTAACTTACTTATATGCCCTAAAATAATATCAACACCCATATAATAATCATAAATACACTACAAGTAAAACCAATATTACCGCCTAGGCCACGCCTAGGGTGCTTAGGCACCGCCTAGGCACTAGGCGAAGGCCAACCGCCTCGCTTACGCCTATCGCTTTTTCCAACCTTGAGTGTAACCTTATCTTTGACGTTTGTAAAAGTTGGATTAAAAAAGTGTTGCATAATGGCACGTGGAGCAAGTTATATTTATATTTCGCCCGGTGCAACGCACGGGCATTTTGTACTAGTCTATCCCTAATAATAAAGCACGGATTGACTCTGTGGGTTCACCGTCACAATACGCTTCTTCCCATGACTTTACGCTTTCAGTTTGAATATAAAACATATTCAAGGTGATACTAATATTGTCATGCGGCTCCCTGTACGTCAAAAGCATTGCGCAACCTGGGCCTGCAGCCGTTTTAGATCTGGCCCACCCTGTCCTGTGTGTATGTGTTTGATATTTTTTTTAATTTTAATAAAATTGGCGTGCAACCGTTTTAGATCTGGCCCACCCGGTCCTGTCTGTATGTGTTTGATATTTTTTAATTTTAAAAAAATTGGTCGCAACTGGGATTTGAGCCCTGGACTACTGGATGTGTGCAAACGCATCAGGCCACTGAGGCTGGGCTCGTGAGTGTTGTTAGCTAGGCGTCTCGCTGTTTAAGAATAGAATGCGATGTGTGCGTACTTGGGCCGAGACAATGGGCACGGGCGTGCTGGGCCGGCCGACTGCCCATTGCGAGCAGGCTGGAGGCTGTTTTTACATAATTTTTTACCAGTTTGTATACGTTCTTAGGTTGTCAAATATCAAGGAGCTGCTTCGGAAATTATGCAAAGAATATGGCATGAATAAGATTTGTGCTTAACGAAACAAATGACGGGAAGAGCAATAGCTATTATGCATAATTATAAGCCGGCATGAGAAATAAAGAAGGAAGGAGTTAGACGATAATTACAGATTTTTTTTGAAGGAGGTGCGGGAATCAATGGCAGGCGTGTAGTGCCCTCCTTTATATCTTATGAATAAAAATGATGTGGCATCTTTTTCATGCATGATCCTCACTAAATTTAGGCCATTCTTTCTTTCGTTGCAATATATAGTGTGTCATGTTTTCCTTGCACTTATAATCTTTACTAAATTTGCGCCAAATTTATAATGAACATTATGTTTGTGCCGCTAAATTTATGTCAATTTCGTGGCATATATACTGTTTTTTATATTTATATAAATGGAGGTATAATCTTATTGGTGCTCTCATTTCGTATGTCCATGGCATTTCTTCATATTGAGCTAGGCTATTCTACCGATCGTCTGTCCTGGGCCACTTGGCCTCTGCCCCATTGGTTCGCGTAACGTTGCACCAATAGAAAATACAGTGCCCTCCCAGCCTATCCGTGTGACCCGGCCCAACAAATCAAACCCACCATCCCATTTAGGAGATGAGGCAAAAAATAGTTGACCATGACTGGAATCAAACTCGCAACATCCACAGTTTTTTATGTTGATCGTGTTACCCCGCAAAAAACAGTGTTGATTATTTTAAAGCACATATCGTCGTCGGCTCCCATCACTTTAAGTTCCATAAGAACATCCAAATCTATGCGTATGACGGAGAAATGGATGATCATTAGCCTGAGTATTTCTGATTTTTAAGTGTAGCATGTGAGCAATTTTATTTGATTTCAATTAATAATGTTGGATGTACACTATTTATAATCATTACATGTATTATGTTATGTTATCAATAACTTGATTTCAAGGCCACAATTCACGGTTCTATTATCCGTTGCAACGCACGGGCCTTTTGCTAGTCTTCCCTAATAATAAAGCACGGATTGACTCCGTGGGTTCACTGTCACAATACGCTTCTTTCCGTGAATTTACGCTTTCAGTTCAAATTTAAAACATATACGTGAGGACAGACCCAGTGCATAGAAGCTCCCACACAAGGTGGGGTCTGGGGAAGGATTATAGGAACCTAGTCTTACCCCTGCAAAGTGCAATGCAGAGAGGCTGGTTCGAACCCAGGACCTCTTGGCACAAGTGGGAAGGACTTCACCACTGCGCCAGGCCTGCCCTCTAAAACATATACGTGAGGTCATATTTATTTTTTATGTTCAACCCGTAGTCCCTAAGGGAAACAACCTGGAAGAGGAAAAAAACACCACGTGGCCGTCCGTCTCGCTCAGCAGTTCGTCTCCAGCACGAACACGAGTGGGGACTAAAAAGTCAATCCACCACTGCTTTTCCTCCTCAGCCCTGTCTCTTTCGATCTCTCTCTCACCTGCCATTGCTTTCCACCGTCTATCGATTCCGGACAGCGCCGTGCTCGAGGCGGGCGTGCTCTCGCCGGCGTCATGTGTGCTGGCATTGGCGCCCCTGTCTCTCCCCTGTCTTGGGATTGTGGCGGCCGCGGATCGCATCATGGCCTCGCGGCGGCGGCGACAGTGACGACGGTGCACCCATCTGAATCGACTGAAAAAAGGAAATACACGAGCACATCCCCTCCTGATCTCCTACGGCATCGCAAGCTAATCATGTCGCTGCCATGGTCGACCCTACCTCTCGATCTCGCCCGTCGACGCCATGGAGCACCAGCGAACCCACCGACGAACTCACCAAAGACAGAGATAGACTCCTGCGTCATGATCTCCAGGGCCAAGATGCAACTCTGCTAGGTTGGATCGGCGGCAAAGGTCAGCCTCCCATATCCATCTCTTACCCCAGCCTCTCCCTCTCTTCTCTCCGATCTTGTGTGTCACGTGGCATTAGGACATGCGACGCCAGTAGAGCACGCGGCGGTGGTGGCTTGCTAGACGAAACGGATTTGGGGGTGCGCCAGAAAAGGGCTCCGCTCTGGTTTGTAGGTGATGAGGTCGACAGGAGAAGTGTTGGCTGGGAGCAGTTAGCGATTTTCGAATGGAAACTGAACTGGAATTTTTGTCTGCGCCGCTTCTTGCAGATAGTCCATGGTTTGTACAAATAACCACATGTAAATCTTAATTTAGAACTTTATATGTGGAGAAACTAGAAATACTACGTATATGTTTTTCCCTGGCTCCCAGACCCACATCAGACTGTTACTCTAATGTACAGTTTGAACTTTGTGTTGGCAGATCTTTTTCACCTTGAAGCACTCTGTGAATTACACCAGAATAGCAGCAACATCAGGCCACTTGAGAGCAGGGGTGTCATTGGAGTCCTCCTCCCTTAAATGTTCAGCTCTCGGACATTGCACCAATAATGCTGGATTATACCGATGTGCAGATTGTAAGTTTCATATATTCAGACTGGGACCTTTCTTCCTCTTATTTTGCCATCAAAACTGAAAAAGAGTGATGCTAAGGCCCCGTTCGGCAACACTCCGCTCAGCCAGGACGGAGCGGAACGCCAGGTTAGCAACTCCCTATATTATAACTACATGCACTTGCTTGAGATCTGATCTAGAACTGAATTCTGCCCTGCTTTGCTGTAGTCATATGCTCTGTGTCCACTTATGAGTTTCAGATACAAATTAGGACCAAAATTGGAGTAGGTTCAGTCGCGCAAATGTTGTATCACTTTGTCATGGGTATTGTGATGCTGAATTGCTTGTTGGATTGTTCAAACTAAAGTTGTCCAGTCAGTTTGCTACAATGTTCATTTCTGCACTTCAGAAGTTCTGTAGAATTTGGGCCTGAGCACTTTCGAATTTGTCTGTGGTTTGAGATTAATCTTTCAGAGATGTTAGAGTGGGTTCAAGGAAGGATCTTCCCATCAGTGTGCAGAGGATCTTCTAATTTCTGCAGCTAATCTTGATTCATGGACATTGTGTTTGCTCTGTGGCGAAGTATGTTTCAGTTTTTTTTTCTGAAAAATTGACGCTACTTCTGATTGCTCAAAATTTAACTTTTGCTGATATGCACCGGAGGCATTAAACCAACTACTTTCTCTGTTATTTTTATGTATTTTGCATTATGTTTCAGCTAATCAGCGATACTGTTGGAAATATGAGCAATTTACCAAATGATTTTATTAACAGAAATACTAGATAAAGCATGACTAATATAGAAGAGATAAAACAAGTCATGCGTTCTGACAGAGAGAAGGTAAATAGCTTCTGCATATATGAACCGTAGCCTATCATATCTAAAGCAGACAGTATAGCAAGTAGCATATATGAAGTAGAACCTAACATGTGTAGGACAAGGACTAGAACAAGGAACTGCAGCAGAACCTTTAACAGGAAAGACAAGAACACGTACGGGACAGCAGCAGCAGAAGCGCTGGACTTGGGGTCTGTGTCCTCGCCTGCCATGTCGTCGAGGAGGTCGCGGACGTCGGGGAAGAAGTCGTCGTCGGGGAAGTAGTCGTCGGCGACCGGATCGTTCGTGATGAAGCAGCCAGTAGTCGTGCTGAGCGCTCCCCAAAAACCTTATCACCCTTCTCCCGTACAGAACTCAAAAGGTGCGGTGCACGCCGCAAGCCGGGATGGGGAAGATCGTAGCAGCAGCGCAGTGCTCAGGAACTTTGTGGCGAGAGGAAGGAGATCTTCTGGTGTGTCTCTCTGGAGAGGAGCGACCTCTCTTATATAGGCACAGGAGAAGGACGCGAAGAGGCTGCGACGGGAGGTGAAGCAACGAAGGGAGACAAAGCGAACAGGCAGCGGCCGAAGAGGCGCGCCGTTCGAATTTAGTGTCCACTACAGAAAATGTTTCAACTCCCACGTGACCTTTCGTATACCCGTCATGCGTGGCAAAAATTTAGACATCAGCTCGGCTCATTCCCGCAACCCGCGACGCGTCGTGACGAGGCGTGGCGTGGCGAGGCGGGCGGCGGAGGAGGAGCGCGCGTGGATGTCCCTCTTGTTCTCATGCTCATACATGTGGGGAAAGAACCTCCCTTATAAAGAGGTCCAACTCCCTCTAAACTAGCAATGTGGGACTAAACATTTGTTCCACCTCTTGCCTTGCACAAATGGGCTGCGTGGGCCTCTAGGATTTATTGGGAATTTCTGAAACTGCTATTGGGCTAAGCCCAAAATAGACAAAATTCCAGCAATCCCCCACCAGATCCCAGAGGCACACAAATATTTGCCTTTGGTTCCAAAACACTGTTTTATATACCGGTACTGCAGTGGAGACTGTTAAGTTGAACTTCCACCTAGAACTCTATGCTACACTAGTAAGCAACTTGAATAGTGGACTGGGCCTTAAACTGTAAGTTTTCTGCGAATCTAGCTTCACATAAAGCCTTGACCAATACGTGGCTACCATGGGTCTTCCCCGCGGGTGGAGCTTATGCGTCATACTCCGTGACCTTTCATGAGTTTACTAGAGAGAAACCTACTCTCATAGATTGCGACATTTGACAATCAGACTCATATAGGTGTGTTCTTCAAAAGATGTTCTGCAGGATAACATCTCTGCTTAAATAAGCCACTTAGAACACATTAAGATATACATCAACCTGCCATGCAGATAAGGAGAGTATTGCATCTTCATGGAGTGGTATTGTGAATAATAAGGATACTCTCCTCTCAGTTGACCAACAGCTTGTCTTCCACATCTAATTCACGGGATCTCCGATCACAAAGAATAGGTTACCACTGTGAACAACTCATATTGCGGGTCTCATACCCATCTCCCTCGATGCATTATCTATCACATTACGTGATAGACCCTTAGTAAAAGGATCTGCCAGATTTTTAGACGTTTGGATATAATCCAATGCAATAACTCCGGAGTTTTTCATTTTTCTGACAGACTTTAACCTTCTCTAAACGTGTCTTGATGACTTCATGTTATCCTTTGAGCTGCTCACTTTCGTGATCACAGTTTGATTGTCGCAGTTCATAAGGATACCCGGTACAAGTTTCTCAACAACCGGTAAGTCATTCAAGAGCCGACGAAGCCAATCTGCTTCAACCGTAGCTATATCTAGTGTTGTGAGTTCTGCTTCCATTGTTGACCTCGTTAAGATGGTCTGCTTGCAAGACTTTCAAGAAACAGCGCCACCTCCATGAGTGAATACATAACCGCCCGTGGCCTTTATCTCATCAGCATCTGAGATCCAGTTTGAGTCACTATACCCTTCAAGCACCTTTGGATGCCCGATGTAGTGAATTCCATAATTTGCAGTGCCTTTCAAATAACGCAAAACTCTTTCTAGAGCTTTCCAATGCACATCTCCTGGTTTTGAAACAAACCGACTTAGTTTGCTAACAGCAAAAGAGATGTCAGGTCCTGTAGCACTGGCTAAGTACATAAGCGAGCCAATAATCTGAGAATACTTCAATTTGTCTCTAGCAATTCTTCGATTCTTTCGAAGCAACACACTAGCATCATATGGTGTTGGAGAGGGCTTGCAGTCACTATAGCCAAAGCGACTCAAGATATTTTCCACATAGTGAGATTGAAGCAAAGTAATCCCACCATCATCGTCTCTCAACAACTTGATGTTCAGAATGACATCAGCCACTCCTAAATCCTTCATCTCAAAACAACGAGATAGGAAATCCTTGACCTGCTTAATGACTTTCAGATTTGTTCCGAAAATCAGTATGTCATCAACATACAAGCACAGGATAACTTCCTCGCCCCCACCATGGTGATAGTACACACATTTGTCAGCTTCGTTCACAACAAAGCCTGCAGCTGTTAGAGTTCTTTCAAACTTCTCATGCCACTGTTTGGGTGCTTGCTTAAGTCCGTACAAAGACTTCTGCAATTTGCACACTTTCCCTTCCTGACCATCTAGTACAAACCCATCTGGTTGTTCCATATAAATTTCCTCGTCCAACTCTCCATTTAGGAAAGCGGTCTTAACATCCATTTGATGAACGACAAGACCATGCGAGGCAGCTAGTGAAAGTAGAACTCGAATAGTGGTCAGTCGAGCCACAGGTGAGTAAGTATCAAAGAAGTCTTCACCTTCCTTTTGGGTATAACCCTTAGCCACGAGCCGAGCCTTGTACTTTTCAATAGTACCATCAGGCCTAAGCTTCTTCTTGAATACCCATTTGCATCCTATAGGTTTGCACCCATAAGGACGATCAGTTATCTCCCAAGTTTCATTTGCCAAGATGGAATCCATCTCGCTACGAACCGCTTCCTTCCAGTAGTCAGCATCTTCAGATGCATAGGCCTCTGAAATAGAACTGGGAGTATCATCTATGAGATACACAAGAAAATCATCGCCAAAGGACTTTGCAGTCCTCTGTCTCTTGCTCCTGGTAGGAACTTCATTGTTCTCCTCCACAGGACTTTCGAAGTGTTTCATCGAAATGGTAGGTTCGGTAATTGTAACTGGTTCCTGATTCGATGAACTAGGCATCTCCTGATTAGATGAGGTAGCCATATCCTTTATGGGAAAGATATCTTCAAAGAAAGTCGCATCATTTGACTCCATGATCGTACCGACATGCATGTCAGGTACCTCAGATTTTACAACCAAGAATCTATAGCCAATGCTATGAAAAGCATATCCCAGGAAAACACAATCCAGTCTTTGGTCCAAGCTTCCGCTTCTTTGGAATTGGAACATTGACTTTCGCCAAACAACCCCATGTTCGCAGATAAGAGAGTTTTAACCTTTTCTTCTCCCATTCCTCGAATGGAGTTATCTCTTTGTTCTTTGTGGGGACTCGGTTCAGGACATGGCATGCTGTCAATATTGCCTCCCCCCACCATGCCTTGGAGAGACCGATGTATCTAACATGGCGTTAACCAAATCAGTTCGAGTACGGTTCTTTCTTTCGCCACCCCATTTGACTGAGGTGAGTAGGGAGGAGTCCTCTCATGGATTATACCATGTTCCGCACAAAAAGCATCAAACTCATTGGAAAAATACTCTCCACCACGGTCGGACCTAAGCCTCTTGATTTTTCGATCAAGTTGGTTTTCCACTTCAGCTTTGTAGATCTTGAAAAAGTTCAAAGCCTCATCCTTAGATTTCAGAAGATACACACGGCAGTATCTAGTGGAGTCATCAATTAACGTCATGAAATATTTCTTTCCACCTTTTGTCAACACACCATTCATTTCACATAGATCTGAATGTATGAGCTCTGGTGGTGCAAGATTTCTTATTTCCGCAGTCGTGTGAGACTTACGAGGTTGCTTAGCTTGCACACACACTTGACACTTAGATCCCTTGACGGTGGTGAAACTAGGGATTAAGTTCAACTTTGCTAGTCGCGACATGCAACCAAAGTTAACATGACAAAGACGTGAATGCCACACATTGGATTCACTATTGTTGCAAATATGATTAACAACTTTATTGCAAACGTCTGATAAGGATAAACGAAACAAGCCTCCTGACTCATAGCCTTTACCAACAAAGGTTCCATACTTGGATATTACAAATTTATTCGACTCAAAGACAAGCTTGTAGCCATCTCTACACAAAAGAGATCCGCTGACAAGATTTTTATTGACGGAGGGGACATAATGCACGTTCTTCAGCCGCACGATCTTCCCCGAAGTAAACTTCAGATCGACCGTGCCAACACCACGAACAGAAGCACTTGAACCGTTGGCCATCAGCTCGGTTGAAGTCCCTGCGGTCTGATAAGACGAAAACATGGAAATATCACCACATACATGCACATTAGCACCCGTGTCAATCAACCAGTCAGGAGAATGACATACTGAAATAATAGTGGGAAATATACCATACCCAGCATCCTTCATGTCAGTGTCTCTAATGACAACATAAGCGGTCTTGCCGCCTTTCCCAGGATTACGCTTGTCATAGCGATTAGGGCAACTAGGAGCCCAATGATCAGGATCCCCACACACATGACAAGCACCTTTCTTCTTGCCATTCTTCTTCTTAAAGTTCGTGTGTTGCACAGCCTTGTTCTTCCCATCAAACTTTGCTTTACCGTCAAACTTGCCCTTGTTCTTGAACTTGTGGGGCTGGAAGTTCTGCTTCTGTACCACATTGGCACTAGATCCTCCCTCAATACCTCGAGCACGTGTGTCCTTTGCTCTCGCCTTTTCTTCCACATCAAGAGTGCCAATGAGATCCGGGACGGAAAACTCTTGCCTCTTATGCTTCAGCAAGGTAGCAAAGTTCCTCCATGAAGGAGGAAGCTTAGTGATGATACCTCCGGCAACAAACTTGTCCGGTAGCATATAACTGAAGTGCTCAAGTTCTCTAGCAAATGACTGTATCTCATGAGCTTGCTCAACCACGGAGCGCTCTTCAGTCATCCTGTAATCATAGAATTGCTCCATGATGTACAGCTCAGTGCCAGCATCCGAGACCCCAAACATGGCCTCGAGTGCATCCCACATATCTTTTCCATTATCAATTGACGCATAAGCATCAACTATGTCCTCACCAAGAACACTCAAGAGAGCAGCCTTAAACAGAGTATTCATTTTCTGAAAAGCTTGTGCCTGTTGAACATCAAGCTCTCCTTCAGGTTTGCCGAGAGTGGCGTCATAGCAACTCATGGTTTGAAACCATAAGACTGCTCTCACGCGCCACCTCTTATAGTGGATACCCTCAAACATAGGAGGTCTCATGGAAGCAGCGAAACCACTTGGGGTAAATTGCCTATAATAAGGTTTTTGGATTGTTGGAAATATGAGCAATTTACCAAATGATTTTATTAACAGAAAAACTAGATAAAGCATGACTAATATAGAAGAGATAAAACAAGTCATGCGTTCTAACAGAGAGAAGGTAAATAGCTTCTGCATGTATGAACCGTAGCCTATCATATCTAAAGCAGACAGTATAGCAAGTAGCATATATGAAGTAGAACCTAACATGTGTAGGACAATGACTAGAACAAGGAACTGCAGCAGAACCTTTAACAGGAAAGACAAGAACACGTACGGGACAGCAGCAGCAGAAGCGCTGGACTTGGGGTCGGTGTCCTCGCTTGCCATGTCGTCGAGGAGGTTGTGGACGTCGGGGAAGAAGTCATCGGCGACCGGATCGTCCGTGATGAAGCAGCTAATAGTCGCGCTGAGCGCTCCCCGAAAACCTTATAGTCGCGCTGCGACGGGAGGTGAAGCGAACAGGCAGCGGCCGAAGAGGCGCGCCGTTCGAATTCAGTGTCCACTACAGAAAACGTTTCAACTCCCACGTGACCTTTCGTATACCTGTCGTGCGTGGCAAAAATTTAGACATCGGCTCATTCCCGCAACCCGCGGCGCGCCGTGGCGTGGCGAGGCGGGCGGAGGAGGAGGAGCGCGCGTGGATGTCCCTCTTGTTCTCATGCTCATACATGTGGGGAAAGAACCTCCCTTATAAAGAGGTCCAACTCCCTCTAAACTAGCAATGTGGGACTAAACATTTGTTCCACCTCTTGCCTTGCACAAATGGGCTGCGTGGGCCTCTAGGATTTATTGGGAATTTCTGAAACTGCTATTGGGCTAGGCCCAAAATAGACAAAATTCCAGCAGATACAATCCCCTGTTTCAGCTTACTTTTTCTGAAAAATTTGTAATCCTGGAGAACATACTGGAAGCTGATGTTGTAGCATTCCAGTGTTGCATTGCATATATTTGCATACGAGTTACTGCCATGTCATGTTAATGTCAATAGCCATTGGTAGGCAAGCTGCTTCTTATAGTGACTAATTGTGGCTCTGCCAGGTTTCTCTGCAGTGGCGGTGTGCAGTGAGAAGTATGATGGGCCAAACAGATAGTTCTTGTTCACAGTGGTTCAAATTAAACGTTTTAATTATAGATTTTTGTCCCCCTTGTTTTAGTCGATGTTAAGAAGAGCTTCTTTTGTGTTAAAAATGTATAGAACCTGATATAATTCCATAACTAAGCTTGATGCTTAACCCAGATAAGATTTGTGTATCTGTTTAGGGATTTGTTATAACCAAATGAAGAAAAGGATTCGGTTATTCTAAAAATATGTCCAGCAATATATAGGTTATTGGGAAGGCTCTTTGCAAGCATAAAGTGAATCTCTAATAGTCGACTTCTTAATATAGGTTGGCAAGTACACTTGTTTATATTTCTGAAAATATATTACCATTGTAGATTCTGATGAAAAATATATTCTCCGCCAGCCATGGATTCAGGTATGTTAATATGGGCAAAGGAAAGTCAAGATATTTATCTCAGGGAAATATTATGAAATCAGTGAAGCTGTATAGTATGTACTGGACTGATTGTGACACTGCTCATATTGTTACCACATCAACTTGATTCATCTCCTTTATCTAACAATCACAAGATAAGTCAACAGAATATACCACATCAACCCTGTTCCATGAAGCAAAATTAGTTCATTAAGGATCTCTAAATTTAAGAGGGGACAGTCTCGCGTGATTCAGTACATTTGTTTGTTCGTAGCTGATTGTCTTGTGCATTCACACTAGTGAAAGGAAGATGGATGAAGAAGGGGAAATTAGTAGCAGCATCACCATTGATTGCCCTCCTCGTAGAATTATATGTTGGTGTGAGCTCAGTTTGATTTGGCCTGGTTTTGATGTCTCTGCTGTGTGTGTGCGTGCAGGTGCTAAAGTCGTCCGATCCAACTCACGTGGAGGCCAAGGAGGTTCGGCTCTCGGACATTGCACCAATAACGTTGGATGATACCGGCGTGCGTACTGTAAGTTTCATATATTCAGATTGGGGCCTTTCTTCCTGTTATTTTGCTGTCAAAGCTGAAAAAGAGTGATGCTAATTTGCTAAAGGTCGATGTGGTCATGATACATATCATGGTTCTCTGACCTTGGATCAATTTACTCTGCATTGGCATGATATATTGCTAGGAAAGAGACACTGGGCTCCATATTATCAGTATCATATATGCTAGACTAGAGGTGGTGGTCACTGGTGAGGTGAAGTGGCAATTTATGCAGTAACATCCCAACTGTAAACTGACTATGATGTACTACCTCTGTTTCAACAGATTTCAGCAATAGTGCTTCTAACACTTGGAGGGTTTACCTTTTATTTTTGTTGTGACTGCAGAAAATAGATGAAATCACTGAACTGAACATTGCAGAGGATTTTGATAACCGAACTTCAAAAAAAGCTTCTATTTCTTAAAGATCAACCAAAAAACAAATTACACACCTATGTATTCTCAGTTTTATCAATCTCAGTATCCAAACCACAAAAGTGCACACGTTTGTTACAAAATAGGAATAAGAAACGTACTTAACAATACATGTTTTTGTTACAAAAATAGCAATCAGAATCCTAATTTGGTATATACAAGAGTCCGAGACAAAGACACGGCTTCCCCTTGCTTTATTTAGCAAGATTCTGAATTCTAATTAGCTACAGACACCGTGCTGCTACAAATGCAAGCACACGGCTTCCGCTGGCTTGGCTAGCTTTGTAAGTTGGCTTTGCACTACAAGTCACCTTTCTATGCTGTCTTACAATCTCGCCGTACAGACCGTGCTCCACCTGAGGTACGTCCGATCTCATGCCAAGCAAAATACGGTTCTGTCATTTTGAAAAAGGCATGAAACTTTCCTTTGTGTCTGCAACCATAGGTTCCATCATCATTACCTTGCCTGTATATGGACAGCTTGCACTCTTTAGGACTGGTAGATGTGAAATTATTAGATCTTTGCATCAAATACAGGAACAGCACAATGTAAGATTTGCAGGTTTATCGAGAGGAATGCAAAGCAAAAAACACATGTATGGTTTATTTGGCATCACCAGCTTTTTTGTTTTCAGTGCACATCTTAGCCTATGTAAAATTGTAAACTGCAAGTTGAATAAAGTGTGCTCTCTTTTTCTAGAATACTTTCTTTAATAAATGTAGAACATAAAAGCCTGATCTTAATAAGCCAGAGCTCAAGTTATTCTTTCAAGATAGATTCAGATCAAACCTTTTCAAAGTAAAGATCCTCAGCCAAAGACTTAAGTCACATGATAAGCTTTAGCAGAAAAACTTGATTGACTAGAATCAACGAAATTTCGATGCCACCAACTGCAACAAGTGGCAGCAGGAAGTAGCTATGAGCAGTATTTATAGGGTACTACTAGCAACCGCCAAGCAATTTGTCACAAAAACATGTCAGGCAGCTAGGCATGCGAGTGACATGTGTGTTGGTAACATTGGATGTTTGTGTGTAAATGTAAATCACGAAAAATGGTTCTTGGTATCTAGAGAAGAAATATACACACACGCACACGAGAGAGTAATTCATATAGTGGATATAAAATACGGAGTACCTATTAATGTTGTACGTGAGTTGACTCGACATACTACAGGATCTTCTGATTTGTTCTCTGAAGGTGGCCTCGGAGTATAGCGTTGCATATTACTGAAGCAATTGTGATGCTCTGTTTTGTTAGGATTAAGATGCTTGAACATGCAAGCAGTACACTATATATCGAGTAATAGAGATCTTTCTCATGCTGACTACATGCTACAATTTGGGCCATACACATTTGTTTATTTAACTAATCAAAAAGTGTCAAAGGCTAGCTACCAAATCAAATCTGAATCTGCTAACTATACTACTACTGCTGCCACAACTAACCAAGGTTGGAGCATAAAAAAGAAGGGGTTGCCAAGTTGAACGCGAAGGACAAGCTTCCAGACGGCGGCTGCTCTTCCACCAACCGCCATAGTTGGAGCCTGCGGGAGGAGGGATGCGAGGGAACAGGGAGGAAGCAAGGAGCCGCCCAAGGTCCCGTTCATACGACGGCGCAGGCAGAAGACATGATGGTGCGGCCACCGGAAGCGCTATTCTTCCTACCCTTGTCCTCCGAGAACGACGAGGACAAGGGATGCGGCGGCGGCACTGTCCAGCAGTGGGGAAGGAGAATGGGAAACGGGAAGAAAGGTTGAGTTCGTGTGTGTGTGTTGTGTGTGTGTGTGAATAAAAGTATTTCAATGGGCCAAGCCCAAAAACAGTGCAAAATAAATTACAAATGAAACATAATATTCCAAAAAAGGTTTGTCACCATAAAAATGATTCCATCCTAAAAAACATTATCAAAATAAAAAATATTCATGTTTTTCTGTACAACAATAAATAAAATTGATTGAAAGACTATTCCATACACAACTATTGTTTCATCGGAGAGGTGAAATAGGTCATGTCAAACATTGTTAGTCCGAGGTGAAATAGGTCATGTCAAACATTGTTAGGGTACGTTCAAATTTCATGGTCCAAAAAGAAATACTCAGTGTAACCTCTGTTGGAAAAGGTAGTGCCTAGGAGGCGCTTAGGCACGTTTAGGCGCTAGGCAATGGCCAAACGCCTCGCCTAGGGCATAAATGGAGGTCTAGGCAGGGCAAGCAAGGAATTGCCTACCCAAGCAAGAAATCATGCATCATATTGCACTGATATGTCAAAGGTGTTATATTCCAATGCAGTAGACGGTAATTAACTTATTTATATGCCCTAAAATAATATCAACACCCATATAATAATCACAAATACACTACAAGTAAAACCAATATTACCGCCTAGGCCACGCCTAGGGTGCTTAGGCACCGCCTAGGCACTAGGCGAAGGCCAACTGCCTCGCTTATGCCTACCGCTTTTTCCAACCTTGAGTGTAACCTTATCTTTAACGTTTGTAAAAGTTGGATTAAAAAAGTGTTGCATAATGGCACGTGGAGCAAGTTATATTTAATATTTCACCCGGTGCAACGCACGGGCATTTTGTACTAGTCTATCCCTAATAATAATAATAATAATAATAATAATAATATAATATAATATATAATATATAATTAATAATAGTAAAGCACGGAAGGACTCCGTGGGTTCACCGTCATAATACGCTTTTTTTTCATGTCATAATGCGCTTTTACAATTTATACGGACAAAATCATAATATAAACGAGGTGGTACTAAAGCGTTAATAATAAAAAAAGGCCAGCCTAAATCCCGACACATCCTCCCCCACCTACGGCATGGTCTTCCTGCCCCGATCCCAGCCCACTAGCCGCTCCGAGCCAATCGCCCCATCCCGCGCCTCCTCGTTGTTGTGCCGCCGGCGATGTGCGGCGCTCCCGGCCACGCGCCACTAGCCTCCTCCCGGTCACGCGCCCCGGCTACTCCTCCCTACTCCACTCCCAGTGAGTCGCGCCGCCCCCAACCACGTTGGGACTAGGACACGTCTCCTCCCAGCTCCGGCCCATTGACCAGCGCAGCTCCTCCTCCATGTGGCCTGCTAGTGAGAGCTCTGGCTGCTCCTTTGATTCGTTGTTCTGCCCATCCATTATAGATTTGTTTTTGCATCAAATTGTAGAACATCTGTTTGATACAATGTCCACAAGAATATTCATGTGTAACGCACGGTGCAGCCCCACCTCTCTCTCTCTCCTCCTACTCTCTTCTCTCCTCCTACTCTCTCTCTCTCTCTCATACAGCATGCTCTACTTGCAAGTTTGTGTTAGCCACCTATTTGTTAATATGCTTTTCAAGGCCTACAAATATTTATAAAAGAGTGGAATCACAATCTAGAAGGCCAATTTATATAGAGGCAATGAGCTACTGAACGTTGGTAATAATGATGCTACAGTTTTTCGGAATAGACCGAAACTACAGGAACAATATAGTAGTGGTGAAATTTTGGATAGAGTGATAAACAACTTCTGTACTTTTCTTATTCAGATTAAAGGGAGATCATCCCCCCAACTACTTAACAAACAATAAAATATATATACACGCTACAAATAAGTTCAAATCCTTCGGTGGGTTCAAATATTTTGTCATGAGAAGTCCATATGTTCAGTTTTGGGAAAGTATACCTCCCGCTGAAAGAACAGGGGAAAGACCATTTCATTTACGCCAAGGTCGCCCTGATGTTGATCACCAGCGGGGCGTTGGCAGTAGCATGCCGCCTGGCCGGCCGCCTCTGCAACTACATGGTTGAGGAGGAGATAGGTGAGGTCGAGCCTGAGATCCGTAGCATGCATGACTCCGTGGACATGGCGGCGGCCATGGTGTGTGTAGATTTTTTCTGGTAGTGACACCTATGAAGAAGGTTAGGTGATCCATACGGGCAGGGACGCTACTGAGTTGGAAGAGTAGCCAACATAACACCAACCATAACATGTGCTTCTTACTCTGTGTATGGCAGTATGGCTTGCTGTCAAAACACCAAACATAACATGTTCTTGGTTAGTTTAGTCAAGCCATTAGTTGTCTATAATGTACGAAATTGTAATGTTCTCATGTGTGTTATGATGTTTCAAGTATACTACTTCTCTGTTTTCTTGGAAAAAAAGTATACTACTTCGGAGACAACGAGGCATCACATAACTGTGTTTGATGCATTCTTCAGGTCGAGGGTCTGATAATGGACATAACACAGCTACTGGAGAGGAGATTAAAATATGGAAGATAGCAACAGAGGGGGAAGCTGAGGCTGGTAGATCCATTGAGCAAGAGTGCCAGACCCAGGTGTGTTTATAATTGAGTTGTTTGTAAGACCAATGCTGCATGGATGGTTGCACTCAGAGTCTCTGTAGTTATTTAGCTGAAGGTGTGCATGAGTTTGAGCTATATATTATTTTTGTAGTTTTAGCTTTAGAACCATGAAAATTGTCCCTTTTTATAAATAACTTCATGTGGAGAAATATTGTTTTTGAGGGAAACAAGGTCAAGAATTCTCATTAGTGGTCGGCAGTGGTAATATAATAAGTTCGCATTTTATACCAGCTAGCAAGACTTCACAGAACCGCTGCCTCAAACTTCAGAGAAGATGAGCATGAATGATTATTTTGGTTGCAACTCCAACAACACGTGCATCATATTTCGGTGAATCCGGTAGCTTATGCAGCCCATAATTAGTTTCCCGGCAGACTGATGATTGGGAGAAGTACATAGAATGCCCCTGTATAGGTGCGTACAGAATGACGATTGGGAGTTTTCTGAAGGTTAGAAGTCCAGCATATTAGTATCTTCATTTTCCAACAGACTAAAAGGATATAAGTTTTGGCTGTGTGCCCATTTGTGTGCACATGGGTAAAAGATCCTTGAGATTTTCGTTGTTTTAGATCTCTCATGCACCTTGAGCTAGCAATCCAACCTACAATATTACTTTTCGTATGAACAAAGCTCAAAAGAAAATATTTTGAATATTGTCCTGTCATTCTTGTGAATCTGCACCTTAAAGTTATAATTTCTGCTGTGGTGAGGTTCTGAATCCAGAAAGTGAAGAGCAAGCTTGATGGATATATCTGAAGATGACATACAGTATGGTCTTCCCGTGCTTGTTTTGTTTTAATTTCAATAAAGAACACATTCCTGCCAAATAGGTCTTTATTTTTATGCCTAAAAGTATGTGCTTTCTAGAATAAGCTCCATGATATATAAGCATTTCCTGTGTTGAATGCTCCTAAATTATAGCACACATTTGCAGGTTCATATATGCATACTATACAATTGTGGTAGAAGCACTTGTTCTTATTCTTTTGTCTAATTAGAGTTTTAAATTAGTATGGCAGATGATTTCTCTAGCTCCATATTAGTTACAAAATATGAGTTGTGAAGAGACAAATTTCTAGCATTTGCTTCAAATCTTATATAATTTTTTAAATAGATCCCAAAACTATTTAATCAGATGCTACTCGCACATTTTTCTGTTTTACTAGATGACGGTGCTCACAAATATCAGGCTACTATATTCGGCCTACGATAGAGTATCTTCATGAAGTGCTTCTGATATTCCATTGTGTTTAGTAGATGACGGTAAATCATTTTGAACTGTTGTGTTTTCGGTGGCACCTAAATACATTGGTCGATCTGCACCATGCTCTGCTCCTATTGACTGGTGATCACAAATCAAAACCCAATCTTAGATCTATTTGATTTGTTTCGTTTAGTGTTGGATGGTGCCAATTAAAGAAATTGTACTGCCATTCATCAATTTACTAATCAGTCTGGCCTGAATTCATGACTTCTGTGTGTGAGAGAATCTGTGCTCGAATGCGTTGTCACCTGGACTTTAAATTTTATCCAATGGTCTGGTCATCATTCCGTTGGCTGTTTGACTGGAGCTCATAGGAGGAGATGAATCTAACTGAATCTTCTTAGCTTAGAAACAAAAGTCGTTCTCTTGATGAACAAAGAACTATTGCTGTTAATTTGTCAGGCATTGTGTTCCTTCTTGTACTGTAAATATAGTTTAAACATATTCACAGTTTTACATATGTTCACACTATTATTAATAAAAAAAATATGTTCGCACATAAAAAAAGCAAAAAAATCCAAAAAATGTTCCCTATTTATTAAAAAATATTTCCACTTAAAAATGTACAACAAAAAACAAACAAAACAATATTATTTTTAAACATCTGTTCAAACAATGTTCCTTTTTAGATAGATGATCCAATTTCTTAAAAATAATTTACCTACTCTTTAAAAAGTATTCCATTTTTTTGAAAACATTAACTTTTATTAAAAATAAGAAAATTTCCATGTTTAACATTATCATCGACATTTATTAAAATTGGATATAAATAGTGCACAATGCACATGAAGCAGGTATATTTTTTCGCCCCGTGCAACGCATGGGCATTTGTACTAGTAATATTTATTATTATTATTATTATTATTATTATTATTATTATTATTATTATTATTATATTAATAATAATATAAATATTTATATTATATTATATTATATTATATTATATTAATATTAATATTAATATTAATATTAATCTTTATCTTTACCTACTCTTTACCTACTAATAAACCACGCATCGCTTCTAGTGGTACGTCGCTGGCATTTTTGCACAAAAGTCCCTGTTTTTACTGATATTCAAGTCGCAGTCCTATTTTAAGTGGTTAATCAGGAAAACGCTTCGTTTTTACACAAAACACCCTACCATTTGGAGTAATCAACCCGCGATCCGAACAGATTTGTAAAAAAAAACACGGCCAGAAACTGACCACGAACTCCTCTCCCTCTCTCCCTCTCGCCCACGAACTCCTCGGCACCAACACCACCCGCGCCGCCGGCTTCCGGCGAGCTCCGACGCCGCGCAGCACGCCCCCAAGCCCCCCACGATCCGCGCCTCCCTCCCCTCCTTCCAGATTCTCCGTTCCCGGCCTCTAACGTCCGCTCGCAACCAAACCCCCGTGGCTAGGGTTTCGGGCTGGGCTTCGCCGGCGCGTCTCCGGCGGCCCCAGGTTCGTCCCTCCTTCCTTCTTGGCTGGGATTTTTCACCCCTACACCTCACCATCTCTTCATATCCTCTACTGCAGATGCAGATGGAGCACGCCATGGGAGTTCCCCATCCACCACGGTCACCGCCGTCAAGTGCTTCTTCACGGAGATGTGAAGGACGCCAAGGACATGCAGCTACTCAAGGTTTTATCTTGTCCCCATCCTATCCCCTCCCCTTGCCGCCCCTTCTTCATTGGATGACCAGATGCACAACCACATATGTTTTTTGATTCAGGCTCATAGGGTCTAGATTTGAATGTAAAACTACCTGACTTTACCATTAACAGATTGGAAGCACGATTATCGCTGCAATTTTTTTAGTCATGGCATATTTTCTCTTATATGTGTTTGTTGATGATTAATCATCAAAGGTTATACGCGTGTTTCGTCCCAAGCACAAGTCCTTCTTTCACATATCCCTTTTGTCATATGTCTTCTTGATGCAAAGAGGCTCAGCTTGCTACTGATGGATTGCAGCTTACCAAATTTGATTTGGTTTGGTACAATGGATGTTTGGTATTGATGTTGAAAGAATACTTCACTTTCTGTAATTTCTGATGTTCAGATTATACCGAATGAATGCTACCAGATTCCATATTTGTTCTAGAGATATTATTGATCTTTTCATGCACCAATTGTTCAAGTAGTGTCTTTCCGCTAAAAGCTTTATATTGCCCTGTGTGTCCTTTTGTCCGTACCTTTTTCCAGTAATTTTCTCTGTTAACCTTGGGCCAGCTCATTTGTGTGTGCTTCATGTATATGCTCATGCTTTTGATGCTGCTGGACTTTGGAATGCATCCGCACAGTAACTTTCTGGGTATGACATATTCACTCTTAACTAAGAAATGCTACAGCTGATTCCTGATAATTATCAGTACACAATGTATTAAGTTGCCTTCGCTATAGGTATGCTTGCATTCAGGTTGTCATTAGTTACGAGATGGTACATCAGTGTCTCCACTCTAAAGATGAATATAATACGCCAAAAGTAAGTGTCTGATCCCAGCTTCTTTTATTGTGGATTGTGGGTACGGTGAGCAATACATTGATTCACAAGTACGTCTTGCAGCATAGAAATTATTCCGTTCAAAGTGAATGACACGGCGTAAATCAAACATGCGCTGAGCCTACTAATGCGACTACCAGTACTGTTGCACTACTAGAACCCAATGGCATGATGGTGCAGCAAATATGGTTTTTTATTAGATAGTTTTCTGCACTGTATATGTGATGAATTCACAAATTTATGATTTTGAGGTACTGGTGAAGGTAGATTCAAATGAGTGATGCAAATTCAGAATTGCATAGGTAGTGCCTACGACTGACTAAGGGTACATGAGTTGGAAGAAAGTCCAAGCAGAAGGAACTCCTGCAGATGCCCAGGCTGCTACTGTGCCTATCTTAAGGTATTGCTTCAGCGGTGGTATTAGTTGTTATTCTTTCCTGATACAGACATGACTCTTTGAGCTCCACCAAGGCATATATAACAAGAAGATAAGCTTGGTTCATTTTTTATCAAGCAGGGGAAATGAAAGGACGATGCGCCGTACATTCTAGATTATTTATCAGTGTTAATCCGTATTAACTAATTTTATAGCCATTGTAATTAGCAATAGAGAAATGTTTGCTGATATTTTTTACCTGCGAGACCATAGTACTTTCTTGTTTTCTTTCTGTAATAAGTGCGAGATACGAGCAATAATAATATATTGGATGGATGAAGCGGTTCATCTCAAGATATATAACATTCATGTTTCCCTTCCTAATGTTTCTTTGGTGAAGTCATAACCTATTTATGTTTCAATGGAATTCTGTTCAATTTGCAATTGTTTCCTACTATGCAGGGTGATCTTGACCTGATTTTGCTTTCGAACTGAATTGTGGTAATCAAGCAGGGAGACAAGACGCTGTTGAGCTGTTTTTCGGTAGATTTGAGCTACCTAGAGTTGAGCTAGGCACCAGACGAGCAGAAGCACAAACGTAGGAGGTATCCAACAACGGCAACCGCAACGCCATTCCACTTAAACCTGGAGACCAGAGAAAGGATGCGGTACCACTGCTCTTCTTTCTCCTTACTAAATCTCTAAAAAGGGATGCTCATATAATTACTAATAATTTAGTTGCAAGTCTTCTGTAAGAGCCTTGATGTACTTTATCTCATGGTTTGGGTTGTGAAAGAATTTTGGAAGGACCACAAGGTAGTCTTCAGTTCAGTTTGTCCATTTATAGTGTTGATGTATCTAGCTACTTGTATCTGCTTTCTTTTGTTGTAAAATGAAATAGCATTCTTGCTGATCAATGAAATTAGAAAATCAACAGACTACATTGTTCCTTTTTTTCTTTTCTTTTTCTATCCTTGAAGATATTTAATGATGTGATCTGAAACTTTTAGTTTTGTTCTATTATGCAAAGTTAAGAGTTTTCGGGATAAAATTCTAATTTGGGCCACTCTCTTTTTTACAAGAGTTCTAGGAAAATTTACATTGAAATTTGTCACATGCAAACTGGAGGAAGGGGCAATAAGCAGAGAATTCCCCGCAAGATGTGAACTGCATTGATGCCCTCGGTATGTGTGTTGCTACTGCTGAATGATGCTCCCTTGTCGTTGTTGCTATAGTACGATTTAGTACAGCTTGTCTAAATGGGTTAGAAGAGGGGTTATGAAATGTTTTGTTGGAGTTTAAATATTCTTTCATGTATTAAACTGATAAGTTGTGCACTTTTGCTGCTGTTAGATAAACTGACTACTCTGTACTGTTGGATAGCCATGGTATGTGTTAGTTTTATTTTACCACAAAAGTTTCTTGGGAGTTGGCATATCAGGTGTATTCATTACTTTTCCTATGAATATATTCTATTTTGGTGCACTATATATCTATCTAATCTATCTATCCAAGTTTTCAAAGGAATTGATGGCGGCGGCTCGACCATGTCGTGGTGAATGGCGAAGCTTCGAAACTGAACATGAGAAAGGTGTTGACGCGCGGCTGGGAGACGTACATACTTGAGGAAATATGATTCATAAGGTTTCATATTAACGAAAACTGATAATCTGAACATTTTGTTTATTCCTGGATGACTTTATTCTCCAATATGAATATGTAAGAAAAGATATGACATACATTTGTGTAAATTGATAATGTAGGGTCATCTCGAAACTTTATTATTTTTTCAAGATTGATTTACTTGGTGGTGTTAACTTCCATTTTCTCGAAACAGGACATGTGTTCTATTTCTGAAAAAAGAAGCTTCTCTGTTAGCTAGCATCCCCGACGGTACTTTTAGACTGGATGTAGACCAGTAGGGTCAATTAAAAATTGTTGGCTATAGATGACTTTAAGTTTCTAGCTTTCATAAAATGTAGACGTGTACGTACTCTAACAGTATGTCGTGGTTGATGATGGTCCTATGTACTGGTTGAAATTATCATGTTGGATAATATTGCTTATATGTTGTGGTTGATGGTGGTCCTATGTACTGGTTGAAATTATCATGTTGGATAATATTGCTTTTACTAGCAGTTGCCGTGCTCTTATTATTTTATTTCCACAAATATAATCATGTTTTGCTATTGATGTAATGCTATGTTCCTTGACTGAAATCAAACCCTTTAGTCGCTGATGTGGTGCTCTTATTATTGTTATATTCCTTCACTGAAAGCAAACCTTGTTCATGGCTAACTTATAGAATAGCAGATGCAGAGTTCAAAAAGCATCAAGCTCAGGAACACTCTAGCCATGTATTTGATTCTGTTGAAGACCCAATATATAATGAGTGATGCGGGCCTGTTTGGATCGCAGCCGCGGGACGCCCTGCCAATTTTTTGGCGTTGACCGCTACCAGGGGCGTTCGTTTGGATTGACGCCTATGTTTCGTAGCCACGCCAAATTTTTGGTATTTCTGTTAAGTTTCGATGCCCATGCGTTGGCGAGATCTTGGTGGCAAAATTGCTCGCCAACTTTTTGGTGTGGCTGACTTTGGCGGGGCTGATTGGGGCGCAATCCAAACGCCCCCTGCATCCCCTGATGTTGAGCTATATGGACCATATGAGCAGAACCACGGTGACTAACATACGAGTCAATAGAATTCATAAAGTTGCAGTTTATTTGCTCTATTCAATAATGGCTTCAGTTTCAATGCAAATCGTTAACTGGACTTCCCTGATTGCGGTGGTGTGTATTATTCTGCAAAAAAGTAGTATCGTCGCCTTTTAATGTTTTCATTCACATCCATGGTCATATATGTTGCTTTGACGAAACAGTTTATCAACATCAATTGTAGCTGGCAGGGCTCGTGATGGACAAGGCGAACGCAGCGGATAGGGCACCAAAGGGGGGTGTGGTTGCAGCGGCATAGAGCACTTCGACAAAGGAGACTTGAGAATGGGGACGATAAGGAAGATGAGTTTGTGCTTCCTTCTATCTAAGTCAACTGTGAAGATGTAAAAAAATGCCCTAAAAATAAGTTTAAAAATCTTCACAGTTTTCATATCTTCACAAATTTTTTGTTTCAAAACAATATGTTCGCACTTTCTAAAAGAGCTTAATTTTTTTCCAAAAGCAAAGTTCCATTTTTACCATTTTCCCCATTTACAAATGAAAAAAACATTCTTAAAAGAAAACATCAATTCAAAAAATGTTCTTTAATAAAAACATTAACTAATCTTAAATAAGTGTTCCAATTTTTATGAAAATGTTAACTTTTGTTAAAAATAAAAAAGTTCCATGTTTAACCTTTTATTGTTGTTTATTAAAATTGAATATAAAAATGATGCACAATGGCATATGAAGCAGGTTGTGCCTTTTACCTACTAATAAACCAGCTATTGCTTCTGGTCGTCCGTCGTGGTTGTTTGGCAAAAAAGCCCCTCGGTTTAAAGGAAATCAACCCGCGCTCCCTGTTTAAGTGGATCTGAGAAAACGCTTCGTTTTTTCACAAAACACCCTGTCATTTGAAGCATTCAACCCACGGTCCGAGCAGATTTGTGTAAAGGAAAAAAACGCGACCACAAGAGGGAGCACGGGCTCGCCTCCTCTCCCTCATCGCCGCCGCCGCCACCACCCACGCCGTCCGCTTCCGGCGACCTCCAACGCCGTGCAGCACGCCCCCGAGCTCTCCACGGTCCGCGCCTCCCTCCCCTCCGGCTATATTCTCCTCTCCCGTCTTCTACCACCCGCTCGCCCGTGACTAGGGTTTCGGGCAGGGCTTCGTCGGAGCCACGAGAGCCATGAGCGTGACGGAGGCTGGGGAAAGAATGGAAACACTACTGCTCGCAATGACAGGATGGTGCTGTGCGTGCGCCGCCCCAAGGCCGCAACTGCTTCCTCCAGTCGTCCCTCCTCCATGGCTACATCTTGGTGAGATCCCTTCCACCCAAGCCTCTCCCCCTTTCTTTTTTAAAACTGATTCCCAATTCCTTGATCAAACCATGCTCCTCTGCTCCTGTAGGTCTCGCTTAGCTACCAGTACAGTGCAGATTGCTTTCTTTATTCAATTGATTTTGTTGTCTATGTATTACCTGAACTCCAAGGGAACCAACTTACATGGCGTAATGGATGGAGGTCAGTACATGTTTTCCTGATATGTTCACTTGTTTTTAATAGTTCCCATCAGATTACAAGCATGGGCTTTGTGCAATAGGCAGAAATCTGTTTGTAATCAATCAAAGATAATGAGAACATTTACTGAAATCTTTGTAACTTTTGATCCTATGAATTGCTTTGATTGGAAGTCCAACAATTATCTCATCTTATTAGGAACTCACTTTTCAGACATATGCATTGGTAGTTTTTATGTCTTTGCTTTTGCCTTCTGAACATACTGGATTGCACTCTGTAGGAGATGGCACAGATCTCTCCTTCTGAACATGGTATTAAACATTGCAAACAACTGATTATAGTAGTTAGGAAATGCAAATCATTGTATATTGTTAGTTACGTGTCTTTTCATATGAAATACTATTATTTTGGGGAAATGCATCTGGCTGAGTATTAATGAAACTCCTTAGATTTTGTATGGTGAGATTGTCTTCAGCAAACAAGATCTGTATTGTTATTGGGGTCCTTTTATTTTTGTTCCAGGTGTTATTGGGGCTTATTTTTTCATGATTGGAAACAAGATGTTGCTGGTGTTGGAGCTCATAGAGAATGGTATTATGATAGTCTACTTACTTCTGAAGGTGCATTAGAAGATAAGTGGATGTCCAGATTCTTTGGCCTCAGAAAAGTGGTGATAAAAATCTTGAAGTATTGTTAGCATTTTCCTCTAAAAATGGAAAGAGCAGATACAAAGAAGGTACACAGTGCTGTTCATTGTCATGGAAAATTATTATACTTTTGTTATATTGAGTAGTTGTTGTTGGATGCCATTTGTCTCTTTGAAAAACATCTGATGTAAATTTGGTGTACTTCAACTCAAATACCTACTACTAGAACAAAAACCTACTACTAAATTGTTCCAAGAACATTGCATGTTATTGTAAAAGTCTTGGTCAATATTCTTGTGTTACTGTGATGTAGTAGACAATTTTTTATGCTTGGACATTTTTAACTTTTCTTATAGCAACTATTGCTCTAAAATTCTTTGCCGTTCTCTTACTTCTACTGATGGCAGAAGAGAACACATTTGGGTACACCTACCAGGACAGTTTGTTCTACGTTTATCTTGCTTTGGGGTTGCAGACCCTAACATATCAAGATAGCTCTTGATGGTACAACATGACATTGGCAGGAATTATCGATGACTACTTTGATGGGTAGTTTTCTGAAGAAATGATTGTCCCAGGTACTGTGATGCTCGCAGTTCTATCTTTTTCAGTGCTTGCATATGCCATTGTGATACAAGATACTGCCAGATTTTGCAATGTCCATGATTCAGATTGAACCATGATTGCTACTGCTGTTTCAGATCATAAACTTTGTCATGGTTGATTAAATAGGCACAGCTTATTTTAGTTGCAGACCCTAATATATCAAGAAAGCATTGCTACAAATTTAGAAGTAGGATGTAGTTTTTCATAGTTCCTGTCAAGTATGCTTATTTGCAATCTAGGATCACAATTGTAAGGTTAATACTTTTAGTTGTGTAGCATAGCAAATCTCAGCTCTTGAAAATTTTCCTACCATACCAACACATTTGGTAGGATTTGCCTTATTTTGTAATGAGCAAACAAAAAATGTTTTAAATATAACAAATAATTATGTGCAGTAGTACATGGTTGGAAATTCCTTTCCTGTTCAATGCATATTAGAGTGGAATTTGTACTGTTTGGTATGCATTCACAGTCAACATGGGGTGCTGAAGTAGTGTAAATTGTTTGAAGTTGCCTTTTGGCCAGTATATTTGAAGTTGCCTTTTGGCCAATATATATAAGGATGGAGTACTGTATTGTTTGGTCTGCCTTTTTGGTCTGTATCGTTGAATCGACACCCTTAAGCTCTTTTTGGTTTCTATTATCCGTGAGCGCATATGAGCATCGATGAAAACTATTCTCGGATGAAACGTGAGCATGCCTTGGTATGAAGGACTGATTTTTTTCAGCATCCGGGGGAAGTTTTCCTGTTTTGATTTTACAATTTTGACTCTTCCCTTCCCCTGTTGATGGTAAACATTAACACGTAGTTGTATACATATTTTGAAAATCGAAAGTGGTTTTAACATTTCACATCATGATATTGTAGTTTACGGTACTAAGCTTGACACTGCTCGGTGTGCTGTTGTTCTTCGTCAGCGTAGAGCTAGCCGTCGCCGCTATGGTACATGTACCCGTTGCCTCCGCTTGACGTAGTTCGCTATGGAGATATACATGGGAAAGTCGCGGCGGAGATGCCCCACTTCAACCCGTGGATCCGGGGTGATTGTGGCGGTCAGCTGGTGACTGAGCTCAAAATCCAGTTCAGCGTCAATGGTTGTCTGCGCTCCAGTACGAGGAGTGGTGGCGCTTCGAGGAGACAGCTACGTGCCTTCGTCAGTTGTTTTGTGTACTACTTTTCACTTTCAGAATCAATTCGTGATTCCATAGTGAGTCATTACGAACGAAATTATGGGGGGTTTTGCTCTAGGCATCAGATCAGGAAGCAACAAGCCGTCTCTTTGGTGGTATCTTTGGTGCTCCAGTAGTGGATATTGCTGGAATAGCTAAAGGACTTAGTTGTAACACTTGCTCTGAACTTTACTCAACAAGCAAGTTTTCCAAAAATTGAAGTCAGATTTTTTTCAGGGTTCCTATACATATACACAAATAGTAGGTAAAGATATATTCTAGGACCTATGGTGCCCAGCAAGCATAAACAAATTTAGCTTGCAGTTTTGTTAACGCTTCGCTATGCTTTGGTACAATGTTTAGGCGTAGTGCCAGTTTATTGATAAATAACCCTCCGGCAAGGTTCATATCTAAGTCTTGGTTGATCAACTATTGCACGCCTAACTAAAATCTTTCCTTCAGGATGTTTTTTAGGTTTAAAAGACTTTTCATTAATCGCATCATTGTGCATACAAATGACGGACTGAAGTAGGCCATGGACCCTCCCGTCTAATATAAAAAATCCATGAGATCTAGCATAGCTAGCTAGCCCATGATCTACTTGGTTACACTCTCTATCAGGGATGTGCAGCACTACTGAAAACGAATCATCTGCTCCCTAATATCCACATACCCAACAAACAGTCTTGATCTGCAGGTCCCAGTGAATTGTAGCACCTCAAAAACTATGAGCTGTCGATTTTCAAGATTACCGGGCCAGTTACCATTCATTTGGATGAGTGAGAGCAAGAAACAGCCTCAGCTTTTGCTTCCTCGGTGGTGTCCGAGCACTGTCGGAGTTTAGTTCCCAGCGAAAACAACATCTGTCCTTTGTACTAGAATGGTTATTCCTGTTGCAACGTACTCCTTAGTACTTCCCATTATCTATGGATATGTAATCTTAATGAAAATCGCATGTTTCTGGATATCGTCATGTATGCATCGCTTGATTTTTCCACACACCAAAGTTTCTATCAATCAATGTGTGCGCGGGTGATTAGATTAGAACAAAAATACAGTTTTGAAATTTGATAAGGAGTCCTGATGGACGTGTATATATATGCATGTGTTGTTTATATTTGAATCAAGAGAAAGTACAAAAACAATATACACTTATGTGCTTGTCTAGAGGCGTCCTGATGGAATCATCTAATACCACCAGGCCACAGCAGCGGAGCAGTGTGTGTGTGTGTGTTTTCTCTTTTTTGTAAAACATCGAGCAGTGCGGTTTTCCCTACAATCATGCCTTGCAATTCCCATCCCATGACAACGTCTCAATTATAACCTGACATGGTCTTGGTGTTCTTGCGTTTGATCGATCGGTACTGGCCAGCCTAGCAGGAGGCAACATGCATGATGAAAAATCAGAATGCAATGGAAGACTACATTGAATGCGAGGGAGCTCGGTGTCCAAGGTATACATGATGGCTTGGTGCTGGAGCTTGGAGGCCGCAGGAGTCAAAAGCCGAGAGATCCCGCAAGAAAAAAAGGCCGAGCTAGAGAAGAGGTGGAGATTTCTTATGGCCGAGTGGGACGAGGAGACGGGGATGAACGGAAAGAAGTGGGTGCACATGACAAATAAGAGGCTGGTAGATAGCACTGCGGGTTCGTTATGAAGCAGCACACATGGGTAGAAGGAGAAGTAGATGCTCGAGGGGAGGGCGGCACACGGGTGGTGTTCCTGGATCGGTAGAGTGGCAGCGTTGAGTCAGGGGGAGGTTTGGTGTGGTGCGTGTGGGTAAGAGTATGCACGGTCCATCATGATGGTGCACAAGTGAACCTCTCTTACTGAATTAGAGGGTGTGAAATTTTCTCTCCTGTTGCAACGCACGGGCAATTTTCCTAGTATTAATAAAGCACAGATTGATTTCGTGGGTTCAACATCACAATACGCTTCTTTCCGTGATTTTACGCTTTCAGTTTGAATTTAAAACATATTCGAGGTGGTACTAAATTTTGTCTATGCAATATTATCGACTCGATTGAGGGCCTGCAGGCGTTCCTACCGACATGGGCCTGCAGGCTGGCTCGTTGGCCCAGCTTCAAGGTAACACGGGAAGGAAAAAGGCCCAGCTTCAGGGTAACACGGGAAGGAAAAAGGCCCAGCTTTAGGGTAACACGGGAAGGAAAAAAACATGCAGCATGACTCGAACTCGCGACCTTACACCCCGTAGGATAGACGCCAGCCAAGTGAACTAGGCCAACCTACATGAATTAGTTGCGGTTAGTATTCTTATCAAATAGTACCACCTCGCCCTTTGAAAGGCACAACCATCAACTTATATATGTGTTCAAATTACCTATCATCAATCACCTTAATAAGCCGGCTCGAAAATTGGTGATCGGAGGATGAGGAGTTGGTGCCCAAAAAGGAATCGAGGATTCTCGAGAAAAGGAAAGGATGGAAAGAAATATGGTGGGCAATTAAACGGGGGAAATTAAGAGAGATTCCAATACACGCTACATGCGCTCCGCATAATGCGTGCAACAATGCTTACACGTTCTAGATGGGGTGCCATAATCACCATGTTAATTTCCTAAGGGGGGGGTGTTTGTTTCCAGGGACTTTTTTGTGTAGGGACTAGAAAAAGTCCCTAGCAAACCAAACCAAACATGATGGGACTTTTTTGGGACTTTTTGCTAAAAGTCCTTAGAAGCACCTCCTTGAGAGTCTTTTTCAAAAAGTCTCAGGGACTAGAAAAAGTCCTAGGGCTAGAGGAACAAACACCATCTAAGTAAACGGGGGGTCCATTCAGGCTATGTGGCGGGCAATTAAAGAGGAATCCTAGGCCTTCCATATATGAAAATAAAAGAAGAAAAGAGTAGTGACGTGACAGGAATAAAGAAAGAAAATGATGGAAAGAATTAACCACGTTGCATAACACATTGGTCAATGAACGGTACAAGGACCAGCTTGGTTCACATTGAGCGTCTTTTATTTTTTCCACTTCCTTGACGTTCTTTTCAAGTCATCATTGTTGCTTGCCTTCACCCATTGCCAATAAACAAATTTAGATACTATATATTAACAAGGGAAAATGAAGACCTATTAACGAGGGAGGGAAGAGAAGGAAGGGCTAAGGATCACGCATGCCAATTAACGAGGGAAAAAAGGATGCATGCCCATGTGTCTAAGACAAAGACCTAATTGCGAGTCGCCTAGGTATTTCAATAAGCCATTGCCGTTACCCAGGGAACTCCAACGAACGAAGTCCTCCTTCCCGATCGACGACTAGCAGTCCGCGACGTGCTGGCTACCTGCTCGGATCGGCTCCAGCCGCTCACGCCCTCCCTTCCTCCTCCACGCCCTATGTTGCGTGCATGTCTGGCTCGCTTGCGTGTGGTGCCAATACTCTAGCTAGATAGAATATGATCCGTATTTTAAAGTTCTTGCAAATTGAACTGCCTATTTATTATTTCTTCTGTACAATTGCAGAGGAGAGATATTGATATGTTTTCTTTAGAAAAAGGAGAGTATGAATTCAACGGCCGTGCTTTATCTATTATGTGATACGCCGTCGTACAACACCAGTACTTTTTTCGAAACGGTGGCAAAAGATTTACCTCATCGATTTAATTACAACGTGAGTACTATATTCTATGTGATCAGATTATGAATAACTTTGAAGTAGCATGCTCTGCTGTAACTCTCAATATGGACTTTTGCCATTGTACTTTTGTGTTGTTAGTTTGATCCAACCGGAATTCATAGTGTTTGAGAATGATGCCCATCTCGTTCAAGTGCAATGTGCTAGCAGTGTCACTGTTATGAGTTTTATGTGACTTGTGCATATCCGTGGCCACTTCTTTTAATGTTCTTTAGTTCTTTTAATGGTTTTGTTTTGAAAGTCTGAAATTTAGGACAACTTATTTCGGGAGCACTAAACCGTTGTTTGGACATCATTCATGGCCCTTGATACTTTTGATTGCTTTCAATATTCTTTTGCTTCTTGTGAAATTGTTAGAATGATAAATTATTTTTTAGGTTAATCAGCTTATATTTATTTATTTTCTTCTGTTGTAACACACAGATATGTTTGCTTTAAAAATATATAAACGGAGCTGAATTTCTTCATTTTTTTTCATCTGTCATGGTATTTACCCGACACAAATGAATTGATGTCCGTGAAGTGAGAGAGGGGCTAAAACACATTATTTAACCCAACCCTTTTAGCTAGATTTTTTAACGACTCCATGCAAAATCCGGAAAAACAATTGCTGCTTAGTGCGAATTTTGATTTTTTTATGGCGTAGTGCAAATCCCAAAGAGTACTTCAACTTTCCAAAATAATACCTTCTATAGAAGAATCGAAAATTAGTCCTTTAATATCAGAACTGTCATACAAAATTCATACAAAAGTATCGTATGTGTAGCATGGTTTTTTATGTATGACTTATATGCATTTCTGCTAGCTTTTAGCATGCGCCTCCCTACAGCCACCGGATGACGCCGTTAGTTATTGTTGCATTGTGCTTATGGATGTTTCTATGGACACGTTGTGCTAGTCTCTCCCTAATAATAAAGTACGGATTGGGTCTCCGGGTTCACCGTCACAATACGCTTTCTTTCTATGAATTTACGCTTTTAGTTTGAATTTAAAATATATAAACGAGGTGGTACTAATTCAGGGAATCACGCGAGCACGTATTTGACGCAGGGAGCTCCTACTCGGCACATTAAGCGTCGGTTAGCCCTTTTGGCGCTCGCGCGCGCAGCCTAACAGGCCGGCCCAGCAGCTACTTCTAAAAGTAGAAGTGAAAAGGAAAATTAACCATGGAAAATATACGCTAGAGCTGGGATTCGAACACACATGGTTTTGTTAAACTTGCTTCTCCCCGCACAACAACCACCGCGCCAAAGGCCACTATGTGTTGTAGGATACGAAAACAACACTATCCAATACTTCGCATATTGTACCCATATAAAGAACTCGCTACCTGCTCTACCTACGTGTGTTCAGCTAACCACTAGGGCCGGCCCATTTTTTTTTGAGAGAACATATGATTTTTTTAAAGAAAAATGAAACCTCACAACTTTCAGAAAAAGTTCATGAACATGCATAAAAACATCGCCCTATTCAAGAGAAGCCCAATGATTTTAAAAACAAAGTTCGTCAATTTACAAAAATAGTTCACAAAAAATTTTAAAAAGTTCATCAAAATTTAAAAAAAAAAGTTCACCAATTTGAAAAAAGTTCATCAACTTAAGAAAGTAGTTCACAAAAAATTAAAAAATGTTCATCAAAAATTTGAAAAAAAGTTCATCAATTTGCAAAAAAAGTTCATCCAATTTGAAAAAAAGTTCATTGAATTTGAAAAAAGTTCAAAGATTTTGAAAAGGGTTCATCGAATTTGAAAAAAGTTCGTCGATTTTGAAACAAAATAATCAATTTTTAAAAGTAGTTCACAAAAATTATTAAAAGTTCACAGATTTGAAAAAAAAGTTCATCAATTTTAGAAAAATCATTGAATTTGAGAATGTTCACGTATTTAAGAAAAAAACAAAGTCAGTGAGGTAAAGAAACCAGGAAGAAGAAGAAACAAAAAATGCAAAAAAGAAAAGAAAAAAGGAAAAAAAAGAAAAGAAACGAATAAAGCAAAGCAAGAGTTGAATATTATCAGATCGTATTGTGTCTCGTGGTGGTTATACTATCGAACATCTATCCGGCAGGTCTGTGGTTCGAGTTGCAACGACGGCTCCCTTCTTTTTTGCGGAATAGAGTATGCAGTAACGGGCCGGCCCAGTACGGGGTGCTGCAGGCGCCCGTTTGCAGAATACACGTTAACAGGCGCCTGCAGCGCCAAATAGGATTTGCCTTTGACGCATTCTGCGTCAAAAAGACGTCTGTTCGCATAGGAATCACGCGACTGGGCCGGCCAATTTGGATTGACCTCGCGCAGAGGTCGGGTGACAAATGCATAAAAAGAAAGAGTTGAATATTATCAGATCATATTGTGTGTCGTGGTGGTTATACTATCGAACATCAATCCAACAGGTCTGTGGTTCGAGTCGCAACGACGGCTCCTTTCTTTCTTGCGGAATAGAGTACGCAGTAACGGGCCGGCCCAATACGTGGTGCTGCAGGTGCCCGTTTGCAGAATACACGTTAACGGGCGCCTGTAGCGCCAAATAGGATTTGCTTTTGACGCATTCTGCGTCAAAAAGACGTCCGTTCGCATAGGAATCGAGCGACTGGGCCGGCCCATTTGGATTGACCTCGCGCGAGAGGTCGGGCGACAAATGCATAAAAAGAAAAAAGCGAGCCACCTGGGATTCAAACTGTGGACCTCCACTTTATTCACCCGACAAGCTAGCCACCGCACCAACTAAAGCTTTTGTGACATACCTGTGGGGCGAATACAAATGAACTGAAAACCGAAATACATGCATATTTTTTCTACAATATATATTTTCATGGCAGCCGATTTCAAAGAGTTTATTCATCCCATCATGCCTGGCGTTGTGTCGTGGAATGAGAGGGGGTCTTGAGCAATTGGGTTAGGGAAGTGTGGGTTTTTTTTTCACCCGATGCAACGCACGGGCGTTTGTGCTAGTAATAATAATAATAATAATAATCTTTCCCTACTAATAAAGCACGGAGTGCTTCTGGTCGTACGTTGTCGTCACTTTTGCAAAAAAAAACCTCCGTTTCTGAGTATTCAACCCGCAGTCCTATTTTAAGTGGGTATCCGAGAAAACGCTTCGTTTTTGCAAAAAACACCCCTGCACCGCTTATCCATTTGCGTTCTCCACCGCCGGGCAAGCGCTGCCGCTTGCCATTGGCGTCCACGCCGCAGGAGCCAAGGAAGGGGTGATGCGTCGCAGCGGGCGTCCGCGCCGCCCGAGGCCAGGAATGCGGCGAGCCGTCGCGACGGCCGTGCGTTCATGCCGAAGCGAGAAGGAGGCTGGGACGGCCTGGTGGTTTGCTGGGCGCTGGAGAGGCTCGTCGCAGGGAGCTCCTCTCCTCTGCTTTGGACGTGAGGCGGCTGAAGAGATCGGGCTGCAGAGCTGCGGGCCGGGGGCCGAAGAATGGCGCGGGCACTAGATGGGACTTGTGCAGGTCTAGGCGAGATGGGAATGGCGTGGTGGGGGTCTGGACGCCGGCGGGTCCTTGGCCGGCGACGCTCGGGCATCGGCCGGCCATGGCCGTCTCTCTGAAGAAAAATAGAAGACAGAGAGAGCTCTTAGAGAAAAGAAGCATGGGAGAGAAGAGAGATGGAGGAAGAAGGGGAGGGCTCACCCACGACGCGGAGGAGGACGCGCGACTGAGGAAGCAGCAGGTCGTCGTCCTCCACATCGCCCAGTGCGAGGCTTCTCCCGGCGCGGAACTGCCGCAACTGTTGCTACTGGCCAAGACACCCGCATCCGCGCACTCCTCATGGAGTCCTGCGGCGAAGGGAGGTGGGAGAGGGAGAGTGCCCTGGCTGGCAGGAAGGGGAGGAAGAAGGGGAGGAGTGGTGGTGGAGGAGCAAGGCAGTGAGAGGATGCGGCTGGACGAGGCCTATGGCCTCTCGAAGTCAACGCGAGCCGCGAGCAGAGAAAGAAGGGAGAATGAGCGACGCGGGATCAGCCGAACCTCTGGGGCATGGCGGAGGTGGCGAAGGTTGTGCGGTTCGAATCGGGTCGGAGGCGAGGCTGCTGGCCTGATCCGGAGCACGGGGCCGGCGACTGGGGCGGACGGCCAGATCAGGCCGACGGCAGAGCAGCTCCAAGGCGCCAGCCACGGCGTCCTCTGGGTTCCTCGCCGATTAGGGAGTGCTTCCTGGCCAGCCACCGCGGCCCCGCGCACGTGTCGCTATTTTGGCTGGGTTGGACGGAGAAGAGGAAGAGCGCCGGAGCTGGGTTAGGATGAGGAGGAATGGCTATTTGGATAAGAGAAGGAGAGGAATGGCGATGAGATAAGGCACGCAGTGGGCGGTCGGTGCTCTCCTCTGCTAGCACGCGAGGCGGCACCAATGTCTTGTACCGGCTAGAAGCTACTGGACGCACCCGTGCTAGCACCGATTTCTATTTTCAGGAAGAGCACCGATTATTACTTGATGTTGTTTGTTGTTAGTACTATATATCAGATATTCCCTCTGTCCTAAAATAAGTCTCTCACTACAATTTTATACACAATTTTGTACTCCCTTCGTGTTTAAATATAAGTCTTTTTAGAAATTTTAATATGGACTACATACGGATGCTTATAGACATATTTTAGAATATAGTTTCACACATTTTGCTCGGTATGTAGTCCATATTAAAATCTCCAAATAGACTTATATTTAGGAGCGGAGGAAATACTATAGTTAGTACAACGAGACAATTATTTTAAGACGGATGGAGTACAATAATTAAAAGCGAGTGAAATATTGAAAAGAAATATTTCTTAATAGAGAAGATATTTGAAGCAAGTCGGTACTTGCTAACCATCAAGATATTCTTCAACTCTAGATGTCATTGATATCATCGGTAAGATAGGCAGGATAGAGCGAGGGATGAAGAATCGAGAGAGGGCGACAAAGGTGCATCTTGCTCGCACCATGTTTCGCCCCCGCACGACAGTTGGGAGGGGGGCACTACCCTCTGTTGTACCATCTGTCCCACAGTTCTGCGTACCCTAACCTGATCTCATCGAGGCCCGATGATAATGTCCAGGGAAGTGGTCATGTTGGCGTGGAGGGTGTGCTCCTACTGTTGGCAGCAACGTGTCAACAAAAGAGTGACAAGCATTGTAAATTCTTTACTTTCTGCTCATCATATTTTTGAAGTGGGAAAGCAAAATTATGAATTAATGTTAATTGGGATTCCGAGATATAGGAGTTAATATATGATCTATTTGAAACTGTTACAGCTATGCGAATGATGCATAATTACTTTCGCAACGAAGGAGTAGCCGCTGATGGATAAATGGTTAGATTTTCATAATTATTTTTATACAGGATTGTAGAATAACAACAACTTATTACACATAATTCAATTTCTTTCGAACGAGTTGAAGAAGTAGGTTTTATTAGTAGAGAAAAAGATTACGAGCTTTTCGAATACAATGAGATCTTCATAAGGTGGATCCTTATGAGTCTCACAACCAATTTAACTGTAAAATCTTATTATTCACCATGATAGGTAAACACTTGAATACCATATGAACTCTTAGATTTATTTTATACCCGATGCAACGCACGGGTATTTTTGCTAGTAATAATAATAATAATAAAGCACGAATTGAGTCTTCGGGTTCACCGTCGCGGCGTTTTTCCAAAAGAGCCTCTAGCTTTTATGAGAATCAACCCGCAGTCCTGATTAAGTACACCCGAACCGATGCGAACAGGAAAATAAAGAACCCCCGACCCTGCCCCCAATCCATCTTCAGCATTGCTACACATACGACATTCCTTGCACGATTTATGGACGACAGAGCCAGCTGAGCCTTTAACACATCTGATGCGTGGATTTGCACCGTTGGATCATCGGTCGTGCAAGCATCGTCCAAGGACTGTCGTTCGTCAAGTAGTTTATTCTTCCACGCCGCCGCATGCCGCCTTCGCTGCCACGCCGCCGCGCGCCGTCAACCCCGTCGGCGCTCCTCCCCCTGTCCCAAGTGCCCCCACCCCCGCGGCCTTCCACCGCCGACGACACTCAATGTTGCAGCCGTTGCCGGCTCCCCCCGTCCCTGCTACCACGGCGCCGCCGGGACTCCTCCCCACTGCTTCCACCTCGGCAATGGTTCCCCCAACCCCGCCGGCTTCGCCATACCGGCGCGCTCCACCACCCGTTGGACCCATCTGCCTGGCTCCCACACCCGCATCTCATCTCCAACCCAGCGCCCACTCAGATGCGGCGGCCGCCGCCGCTCAACAGCAGGGCCTGCTGAACACGTGCTCCCGTCGCCGCCTCCTCAGCCTAACAAAGCCACACCGAGGACTCTTCCTCGGAGCCTCCTCCTGCTCATGGTTCATCGGGCCCGCGCCTCCCTTGCGGTGGCGACACGGCTGAGGGCGCAGCCAGCAAGGGTGTCGTCTAGGGGTGGCGGGGAAGTTGCTGGCGGGCGAGCTCTGCCTGTTAGACGCGTGGATGGGAGGGGTCCAGGAGCCACTACGACAACCAGGAGAGTCTTCCTAGAGAGCGAGGACTCGCGCGACAGCAGCGGCGACGAGCCCGACGGTCTTGCCGACCTCACCCACCTCACCGATAAGTTCTAGGTATGTACGTTGTGCACCCCATTCTGCCCACCCCTTGTTGTTGCAGGCTTCCACCGTCTGCTGGTGTGACTTTCTTTTGTGTTCACGACCATACTTTTCCCCAAATTGTGTTCGCAGCTTGGCAGGTTGGATAGGTAACTGGCTGCTACCATATGAATTATTACTGCTTCTGAACCTCTGATCAGTATAGGTTGGAGGAACATCTCTGAATCACATGTATAGCAACTACTGAATTTGCTGTTACTACCGTACCAGCTTCTTCCAAGTAAATTATTGGTTAGCAATTATGATGTTCTAGCCTGTTGGGATCACAATGCATGATAACACAACCAAAAAATTGATATGTCTGGTATGTTTGATCTGATTTTACTCCATGACCACAGCGCAGAACGAAAATCTATGATAACCTCTTGCTGACACCTTGCCATGTGCGCCATTATCAAGCCTGATTCAAAGAAGGCAGTCAGTTTTCTATTTTGCTCATTTATTTTACCCAGAATAGTAATTGGGTTAACTTAACTTACTGTATCGGTTTATGCTGGAGCTGACATTCCGTGCCTTTCATTTTAGATGTACACAAGCAAGAAAACTGCAGACGAGAAGGAAAATAAGTTTCTCTCCGTGGTTCACTTGCCGTTGTTCTCTGTCCACGAGACAGAGCTTCAGTCTCTCATAACTCGTAATAGGTCGATGTACTATCACCTGCATCCGTCATCTACTCGTGGAGCTCTTGAGATACTTCAGATACAACACAATGGCCTACGTGTCCAAATGTCAGGGTTATATTCAACAATTGTAGAAAGCTGTAGAAAATATAATACACAATTTTTTCTTGCATATATAGATTTACTTGATATTTTTAGTGATCAAACAATTTGGTATTCAGTGTTTACTTGAATATTTTATATTGATTTCTAGCAATGTTCAGTAATAGAGCAATGGACTGAGAGACATTCTCAGTGTGTTGTAGTTTCCATGCTATGTTATCAGGAGGGAGACCCTACGTCTAATTAGTCACGGATAATATGTCGAGCCGTGGCACCATCCAGCTACAAGAGTCGGCCGCCCAGGACGGCAATGTCGGCAAGATACTCCACGTAATTCTGACCTCCCCATCCTCTTGTTTGATCCTTCTTGTTGTGCTTTCTTAGCTGCTGATGGTTGGCGTACCATGTTGTGCGTAGAGGACAGAGGACAAGGGGAAAGAGTACGACAATATTGTGAGATCAAGAGTTATGATTTGTGAGGGAACAAATAATTTTCTTGATCTTTGTGTTGACGAGATGGCGGCTTTCCTAGGGTGGCATTGTGTCCGATGGGGGCAGGGTTGCACCATGGGGAACTGTGAATGCCATTTGGGTTGGAAGAATACAATCAATGATGGATTGACACAGACCTTTGTCGAGTTAAAACATGAAGAATATTGATATTTTTCTAATACAATTCCTGCATGATGATGTATCTTTCACCTTTGACAAATTTTTTGCATGAAAAGGCAGTGGCATTGATGATGGGCAGGAATGGTGGTTGCGCTGTAGTGAAACATGTGTTGTGGATGGTCCCTATAGACGATACAGGATGACGCCAAGTCGCCAACCATCATTACAAGTTTGCTGAATTAGAAATACGAAGAGAAGTGGCAATACAGATAAACCGCTAGGTGCGTGCGACGATTTGTTTAACCCATTGCAATGCCCGGGCACGGTATTTATTTTTTATTCTGATCCTAACCAAAATGTATTTATATGTTCGGACAGAAAGTATGAGCTCCTGAATGTCCTGGAATTTAGTAGCTCATGAAAATGGATGTGCCTTTGAGTGAAGGAACCAGAGGGGAGGATACGTAAGTACTCAACTTACTTTAAATTTTTGTATCTTTTCACAAATAACTATCGAACTTGTGCACTGCCCATGCCTGCTTATTCTGCTTCTCCATGTGCACCAGCTGTTAAAGAATTTGAGGAAGAGACTGGAAGTCTGTTTTATCCATGTGTACCGGCTAGAAGATAATTTGAGGAAGAGATTAAAAGGCACATAAATCAATATTCTGATTCTGGTGTAAGAACGTTGGTTCTTGTATACCTTGTCTTACATGAGAAAGAGTATGCGGTTGATGAATACTTCAGCACTTCCAAACCATCTGGACGTGCAGAGGCAGGCTAATCTATGACATTCTGCCATTTTATACAATCATGTTTGCTTCATGCATGATCAATCTACATCATTTCTCCCATATGAAGTCCCTTTGAGTCAAAGAGGCTCTATAAATCTGTGTTTTCTCAAACTTAACTACTACTTAACTTGTAATCTGAAATTAGAGATTGTGGCACACGATGCTGAAGTTTGACCTTGGCCATCGGGAAGAAGTTGTGCGGTGTGACATTATGAGAATTGGCAAGCAGACTCCTCTCCAGCTGGTACGTTCCCTGTGACATTATGAGAATGATACTATAGTACCTTCGGCTTTATAATTTGATTCATGTTGAGTTTTCAAATGGGTGTCTTCTTGTTTGCGCAGAGCTTGTCACGAGATTGTGCTTGCTGGCATCAAGCTATGGACTTGCTAGAAAAAGATATAATGGTGTGTTTGGTGCTTATACGAGGCCCCAGAAGATGATTATATGTACTACTTTATTTTATTCTTTGTGTTTTTCTGTATATTGCCAAACAGATTTAGAGCATAGCCATTGCATTATGTGGTATCTGTGTGTGTTCCCTACATTTTTTGTATGTTGATAAACATGGAAACACGCTGTCAGAGTGGGTCAGTTTGTATATCTGAGTGTCTACACATGAATCTTGACTATATATAGCAATATGGGCACAAGAACCCTTTAATTTTTGTCATATGTCACATCTACTAATTTTTCCTTCCAAATGTTTTAAGTATTGAGAATTCTGAGAGAAGAACAATTCTGCATATATATTATTGGATTGATGAATGTAAATATTATGAAATATAACACAAATGCATTGTTGCATGGTTCTGTGTTTGAAATTCGAAGTCTGTGTATGGGGGTGGAAGGAAAGGATTGCGAGTCATGCTGCTATCTCTGCCTCCTCAAATGATGCTCGCCACTTCTGTTAAGGATTTATGTTTATTTTAGTCCACCAAGAAAAAATAAATTAGTGACCAACTGTGCTTATCTACTACCGCTTCAAGATTTTTTTTCTTTAAAGGTCTGATAGTACATTTGTAGATTTTTTGACTATTTTTGTTACTACTACAAATTTAGTTACATTTCTCAAAATAAAAGTAAATACTAAAATTTTCTATGAACATAAAGATCTTAATTTGAATTTACTGTAATTTAGTTACATGAATTATTAAACTCCCGAAGAGCATGTAACAATCATAATGTATGTTTCTCATGCTCAAAGGCTATTCCATGTGTCACTACTCTTCCATCCAATGGTTGTATGTTTCTCATGCTCAAAGGCTATTCCATGTGCCACTACTCTTCCATCCGATGGCAGTGCGGAGCTGGATAGGGCCGACGAAGGACATTAGGGTGACTTCTTCACATCCACACTTCATGGTCCGAAAAGCGACAATTCAACCAGTGGCAACACAAAGGCATATTCACCTTATAAAGAATGAGGGTAACGTTATTTCCGACGTTTGTCGGAATTGAATATAAAAATTTGGCCTGTAGTGGCACGCAGAGCAGGTTTTTTGATAAAAATCGCCCGGTGCAACGCATGGGCATTTGTACTAGTAAAAGAACAATTCATGCATATATAGTAGAGGCCAGTGCATAGTATAAACAGTTTCTTGCAATTTTATCATGTGGGAAACATAGAGAGGTGGAGATATAGTTCCTCTCTCATAATAATTGCAAGTAGGAGCAGCAAACACATGCATATTATATTCATCAAAATCATCATGTGTAATAGTAAAACGCAACCCATCAATATAATCCTTAATAAGTGCAAACTTCTCCGATATAGTGTAGTTGGGAGAATTCAAAAAGATAATAGGACTATCATGCGTGGGTGCAATAGCAACAACTTCATGTTTAACATAAGGAACTATAACAAGTTCATCTCCATAAGCATAATTCATATTGGCATCTTGGCCACAAGCATAGCAAGCATCATCAAAAAGGAATATTTCAAAAGAATCAACGAGATCATAACAATCATCCTTCGGTAAGCACGAAGGGAAATTAAACAATGTATGAGTTGAAGAGTTACTCTCATTAGAAGGTGGGCACGGGTGATCAATCCGCTCTTCCTCCTTTTGTTCTTCGCTCTCCTCCTCATCTTTTCCATCCAATGAGCTCATAGTTTCATCAATTTCTTCTTCCATAGATTCCTGCAAATATTAGTTTCTTCTTGGACAACGGGAACTTTCTCAATAAGCGCATTAATATAGGAATTATATTCATAATTATCATAGCAATATTTTAGGATAGCTAAATTTTTAGGCCTATAAACATCATCATCAAAAGCTCCATACTTTCAAACAAAGATTCAATTTCATAAGCACCCTTAAAAGCAACAAATGCTTCTATTTGTTCCACATCATAGTAATCATATATACCTCTAGCATAAGAAGCCAAGATTTCATTATCATTAAATTCACATGAAAAGGGAAGGTGTGGAGCATTCATCCTAGAGCAACAAGTATAATCATATCTCAAGCATACTTGCCGAGCATACCACTTCAATATATAAATTTGATCCCATAATAGTTTCCCTTTTTGAGTCAAGCGATAATCCCTAAAGTATTCACGTTGATCCAACATTACTCCCATTACCAGATTGAATGAGGTTTTCTCAGGATTATCAAAGTGGTACATAATATTTTTCACATATTGAGCATCGAGGGTTTTAGGAGGTTCCTCATCTCCATGAGCAGCAAGTACACCTGATTTTTTTGGTATTTCGTGTTCCATATCCATAACTAAAGATAGAGAACAACTAAGAACAACAAAAAAATTACTTAATGATAAAGCAAACAAGCACACACGAGAATATTCACCCCACGCTATTGCTCCCTGGCAACGGCGCCAGAAAAAGGTCTTGATAACCCACAAGTATAGGGGATCGCAACAATTTTCGATAAGTAAGAGTGTCGAACCCAACGAGGAGCTAAAGGCAGAACAAATATTCCCTCAAGTTCTATCGACCGCCGATACAACTCTACGCATGCTTGATGTTCGCTTTACCTAGAACAAGTATGAAACTAGAAGTACTTTGTAGGTGTTGTTGGATAGGTTTGCAAGATAATAAAGAGCATGTAAATAAAAGGTAGGGGCTGTTGTAAGTAAAGAAGCAATACAGTAAATATAGCGAGTGTGGAAAAGTGGTGGTAGGAGTTGCGAAATTGCCCCTAGGCAATTGACTACTTACTAGACCGATAGCAAGTTTCATGTGGGAGAGGCCACTGCTAGCATGTCATCCCTTACTTGGAATTCTATGCACTTATGATTGGAACTATCAGCAAGCATCCGCAACTACTAACGTTCATTAAGGTAAAACTCAACCATAGCATTAAGATATATTGGTTCTCTTTCAATCCCTATGCATCAATTTCTATGCTAGGTTGAAGCTTCTGTCACTATTGCCCTCCAATACATAGTCCTATCAACATACAACTAACCATACGGTGTGATCCACGCGTGCTCTCATATGATGGGCACAAAAGGAAAGCAACATAACCACAAGCAAATTAAATCAATCATAGCAATTCATCAACCATCGATAGGAAAACAAAAATCTACTCAGACATCATAGGATGGCAACACATCATTAGATAATAATATGAAGCATAAAGCACCATGTTCAAGTAGAGGGTACAGCGGGTTGCGGGAGAGTGGACCGCTATAGATAGAGGGGGGAAGGTGATGGAGATGTTGGTGAAGATGGTGGAGGTGTTGGAGTAGATCGCGGTGATGATGATGATGGCCACTGCAGCGTTCCGGCGCCACCGGACGAGAAGGGGAGAGGGGGCCCCTTCGTCTTCTTCTTCCTTGACCTCATCCCTAGATGGGAGAAGGGTTTCCCCTCTGGTCCTTGGCCTCCATGGAGGCGGAGGGGCGAGAGCCCCTCCGAGATTGGATCTGTCTCTTTGTCTCTCTCTGTTTCTGCGTTCTCAGATTCTACCCTTTCACCGTTTCTTATATTCCCGGAGATCCATAACTCCGATTGGGCTGAAATTTTAACACGATCTCTATCCAGATATTAGCTTTCTTGCGGCGAAAGAAGGGCACCAACCATCTTACGGGGTGACCACGAGGGTCAGGGGAGCGCCTGCCCCCTGGGGCGCGCCCCCTGCCTCGTGGCTCCCTCGGGCACCATCTCGCGTGGATTTTTCTTCCCAAAAATCATATATATTTCAAAAAAATATCCATCCGTTTTATCCCGTTTGGACTCCGTTTGATATGGATATTCTGCAAAACAAAAAACATGCAACAAACAGGATTTGGCACTGGGCACTGGATCAATATATTAGTCCCAAAAATAGTATAAAAAGTTGCCAAAAGTATATGAAAGTTGTAGAATATTTGCATGGAACAATCAAAAATTATAGATACGACAGAGACGTATCAACCTCCATCGTACAATGCGGCTGACCGACCACCACGTGGTCGAGACAAAACGACAATTCATGCCGAACACCAGCCAGCCCCGCCTCAGCGCCCAGGCAGAGGTAAATTAGCCCATGGGCATACATATGACCTCCGGCAAACCTTGAATAATAAACCAGGAAACACTAGATCAATCTACGGATTGTGAGGGCGTGCCTCGACACACGACGACGGCCACCTATTCGGACGTGACAAACTTAGTCACGCGCGGGCCAAAAACCGTAGACGGACTCCATCAGAGCTACGTCGCGATACGCCCCGATATAGAGGCGCCGCACACCCTCATTGCTTCACTGATGAGGTCCTGGGATCATGAATTCCCAGAAGGGTTCAAATCTGTGAATATAGAATCATACAATGGAACCACGGACCCCACTGTGTGGATGGAAGACTTCATTCTGCACATTCATATGGCCCGCGGCGATGACCTCCACGCCATCAAGTACCCCCCTTTAAAAATCAAGGGCCAGCTCGGCACTGGCTCAACAGTCTTCCTGCAAATTCCATTGGCAGCTGGGAGGACTTGGAATAGGCCTTCCTCGATAACTTCCAAGGTACATATGTTCGACCTCCAAACGCTGATGACTTAAGGCATATAGTTCAACAACCCAAAGAGTCCGCCAGGAAATTCTGGACTAGGTTCTTAACTAAAAAGAACCAAATCGTCGATTGTCCGGATGCCGAAGCCCTAGCAGCCTTCAAACATAGCATCCGCGACGAATGGCTCGCTCGCCACCTCGGCCAAGAAAAGCTAAAATCTATGGCAGCCCTCACGACACTCATGACCCGCTTTTGTGCGGGCGAGGACAATTGGTTGGCCCGTAGCAAAAACAATGCAAGCGATGCCAACACCCCTGAAGCTAAAACTAGCAAAGACAAGTCTCGACGCAAAAGATACAAGCGCCGAAACAACAGTGATAACACCAAGGACACGATAGTCAATGCCGGATTCAGGGGCTCTAAGTCCGATCAGCGGAAGAAGTCGTTCAAAAAGAACAATTCAGGCCCATCTAGCTTGGACTGCATACTTGATCGTCCGTGCCAGATTCATGGCACCCCAGACAAGCCACCCAATCATACAAATAGAGATTGCTGGATTTTTAAATAGGCTGGTAAATTGAACACCGAGAACAGGGAAAAGGGATCGCAAAGCAAGGACGATGACGAAGAGCCCCAGCAACCGAACATAGGGGGACAGAAGAAGTTTCCCCCTAGGTTAAAACGGTGAACATGATATATGCTACCCACATCCCCAAGAGGGAGCGCAAGCGTGCGCTCACGGACGTCTACGTGATAGAGCCAGTCGCCCCAAAATTTAACCCATGGTCGTCATGCCCGATCAACTTTGATCGTCGGGATCATCTGACCAGTATCCGTCACGGTGGCTCAGCCACACTGGTCCTAGACCCAATAATTGATGGGTTCCACCTGACTCGCATCCTTATGGACGGAGGAAGCAGCCTAAATCTACTCTATCAGGATACAGCGCGAAAAATGGGCATTAACCCATCTCGGATCAAGCCTACCAGGACTACCTTCAAAGGAGTCATACCAGGTGTAGAGGCCCGCTGTACGGGCTCAATTACACTCGAGGTTGTCTTCAGATCTCCGGACAACTTTCGAAGCGAGGAGTTAATCTTCGATATTGTCCCCTTTCACAGCGGTTATCACGCACTACTCGGTCAAACTGGGTTCGCTCGATTCAACGCAGTACCACACTATGCTTATCTCAAACTCAAGATGCCCGGTCCACGCAACGTCATAACAGTCAACGGAAATACGGAACACTCCCTCCATAAAGAAGAGCACACAACTGCCTTAGCAGCAGAAGTGCAGAGCGGCATTCTCAAGAAGAACCTTAATTTGGCTGCCGAGCCCACGGACACCGCTAAGAGGGTCCGAACTACTCTGCAGCAGGAGAGCTCGGCTCGTCAGGAGCTTGATTAGCAATCCGGCTTCCGTCGCAGTTCCGATCAAGTGGTAGCATTCGTGCCGCGCGTACATAACTATGCACTCAAAATCCCATGGGCATCGACGGAGGCATATCAAGCTTGTGGTCCATAGTACGGCTCAACGGACGTCGGATACACATTTACTTTCACTTTTACTTGTTTCCTTTTCAGGTCTCAATCCCACATGCACCATTTGGTGGTCTGATCATCAGTCCTCTTGAAGGATAAACACACCAAGACGGCGAGAAACGCAGACACTTGGGGGACTTTTTAGGTGATTCCGTTAACGATAACTTTCCTGTTTCTCAGGACCCACATGCAGCTCTCCCTTGGTTTCGGCATGTCAAATAGCCTGTTTCTTATCGCACTACCTGTTTCAATGCGCTTTGACGTACTAATTAAATTACAATGAGAATAGTTTGCGGCTAGAGTTGTAGGACTCCAGCTTTTACTTTTGTATCTTTTCTTGGTTTTTTCATCTCCCCTGTGGATAATTCTATCAGGTAGCGCCTGTACACTTTGGTATGCTTGATGTTTGCTAGGGGCTTCATAGCACCCCACATTATGGCAACAAAAGTCCAAACACTTTTTATAAGTACAGTTCGGCACCCCGAATTTAGCATTATATGCATTGGCTTTGAATCATGTCTTTGGTCAATAGTTGGGTTGCCCGGCTCCTGTGCTTGCTACCTTACGTTCCACTACATCGGCTAAGTTAGTAAAGGGAGAACTACTGCGATTGTGCCTTGGTTTATCCAAAGGAGCACCTCAGTAGAGAAAGCCAAAAACTGACTGTCATGATGCGGCGAGAGCCGGTCAGCTGTTCGGAGGTTGCAAATCGTTGGAGATTTCTTCCGCATTACGCGAAGGATTGGTACTTCCCGATCAGACGCTTATAACACTCTAGTTCGGATACTAGGTGTCGGTGTCAAAACTGGCGAATCTCGGGTAGGGGGTCCCGAACTGTGCGTCTAGGATCGAAGGTAACAGAAGACGGGGGACACGATGTTTACCCAGGTTCGGGCCCTCTCTATGGAGGTAATATTCGATGTTTACCCGGGTTTGGGCCCTCTCTATGGAGGTAATACCCTACTTTCTTCTTGGTTGATCTTGATGAATATGAGTATCTCTATTCCTAATATCTCAGTTGGTAGTCCGCGTTCCGGGTTTTATTTTCGTCCCACCTCACCCGGTCTTTTTTGGTACTTCTTGGGTACTTGCTCCCACCTCCCGCTCAGCCGAGACGGTTTATTTTCGTACTTCCTCCCACCTCCCAGGTAGTTCCCTCCACGCAAAAAAATCGAACCAACCAATAACGTTATGAGGGAGCGATGCCTCCAGGTACTCCCCTCCACGCAAAAAAAGGAAGAAAATAAACTGACAAAAGAAAACCAGCGAAAAAACCCGTCTTGGACTGGCAACGTGCGAACGAGCGAGCGAAGCCTCTAGGTCCCTTCGCCGTTGCCCTCGCACATCAAGCCGCCGCCCTCGCCCTCGCCCTTGCAGCTGCCGCCGATCCCCTCCCCCATCTTCCTCCCTCAAACGCTAGCCCATCTCGCGGTGCGCCACCGCCCGTCGCGCCCAGATCCAGTGGCGGCTGTCGCCCCACCTCCAGCCGCGACCGCCCCACCTCCAGCCGCGGCCGCCGCCCCCACGTCCCACCGCGGCCGCTGCCCGCGCCAACGACCCCTTCCCCCGCCACCGCGCCATGGGTCTACTTCGCCATGAGCTCCAGCGCCGACCATCCCGCCGCTGCTCGTGATCCCCTCTTCCATCAGCTCCACTTCACCAGAACCGTAAGTCCACATGAGTATGTGTAGCAGGTTCACCACATCCCCCTGACATGTTCTTCCTTCTCCAAAAATATTTTCTTTTATGTTTAATTTTTCGTCATATGATCATTTCCTATTACCCCAGTGCAGGCCAGTTTGTGATGTTAGATAGTAGTTGTGTAATATATATGCTAGACAAGGTTTTGTACTCCTGATTCTAATGTTTCGTTCCTCACGCCTGAATTCAGGAAAATCAGCCAAGATACACAACAAACATATCAGCCGCAGCTAGCTGCTATGCGCACATGTGCAAAAACAAACTTATTAATCCTTTGCCGCAGACAATACTGAAGCACTAACACAAACAAGATCCTTCTGAAGATAGTGTCTGAATGCAAATGATCATGACTTATGAATTTGGAGCCATGGCCCATGTGTAGGCAAGGGCAATGATCCCTTTTACTACTTGAGCGGTCCAATAGAGGTATTTCTATTTTTCTATCCTCAGAAGAAAAAAGCAGTGAAAAGAAGATAGAGCTCGTTTAGTTTGTTTCTAAAAATCTTCGACAACACGTTTATAACAATATCACCAGCCTAAATGCTTGCTACTTACAATATTTTTAATTCAGTTGACCTCTTGAATGCAGATTATTGAAGGTTGTTTCTGAAGTTGTGATTGACTGGAACCAAAGAAAAGTTGGAGACATTTTTGGTGTGAATTGCTTGGATTAAGTGGGAGTGAAGATGTTCTTTCTGTCTATATATGGTTCTATTATTGGCAAATTTGTGCCTTCGAGATTGCTGCAAGTGTTTGTGTTCCCGAGCTGAAAATTTAGATTATTACCATGTTTGGTCTCCTGAATATAAATCATGATTCTTTGCATCTCAATTGCAGACCAACAGACCTTTCCGTCCTCATATTCCCCGGATTCGTTTTCTGCGATCGAGCGCCCGAGCGGTTGCATCTTGACGGCAGGTGCGCGCTCCATTTCAGTAGTTATACTTCAGTCCAGAAGTTTTTTTGGGCTCTCTAACTTTTTTGAGTGGTTTTTTCAGTTCCCTTTACAACCGAGTTAGCTTTATACTATGAGCAGTGAGCAAGTCATGTATAAAGCAAAAACAAAGTATTAGTCTGCTATCAAATGGTACATTTATTTGAACTCTAAGGGCAGGTCCAGGGTCTCATGAAGAGGGCATGTGTTTGTATTAGGTGAGATCTGAACTGATTCTGACCAATGTGAAATTAATTTTGTTGTTGATGGATCTGCAATTATTTTTATGTGCACAGAAGTGTCGTAGTTGAGAAGCCTGAGAAGAATATATCACTTAGGTACATATTCGAGCTAGGGTTTTTCATTTTCTCCTTCCAATCCATTTATCATGCGATAATTTGCCCATAAAAGACATACATGATGGTCGTCGTTGGACAGACTATATTTGTTTACTTCTACCCATAAATTTAAAGTCCTGAACATGTTGCAGGATATATTAATATTAAACTATGTGTGCGTTCCACTGCATTCATCTATTTAATGCATGATATTTGTAAGCTTGGTTCAGGCTGCGCCGCATCTATCTATATAATGCACAATATTTCTATGCTTGGTTCAGGTTGTTTCTGACAACCATTGGCAATCTGTCCCTATGTCATTCCTCTTATATATACATAAGAACTGTCTACACAGATCAGAGTGTGTATGAGGGTCGTTTCCATTTGTGTTCTGTTCCCTTTATTGTTTTATCGATGTAAAACCCTTGACGAATTATCCATTCCTTTTTCGCAGATCAGAAGGTTTTGCAGTTGACAAGCTTACAGGTTTGAGCACCCCGAACAACGGGGTGGGCCCTTTGACCTGTGGGTTTTGCTGGTACCAAGAGAAGGAGGTTCCTTTTAACCTGCAGGAGCTCTGCCAATGGCAGCGTGCTTTCCTTGACAATGACGTGGTACTGCACGTACGCAAGATGCAGCGAGTGAAATCGGCGCAAGAGGGCATCTTGCAAGCAGCACCAAATCCTATATTATGGGACCGAGTGAGTATCTCAAAGAAGAAATAATTTTTTTGATGTAGGAATATCTGTAGGCTGATTATGCTTTGATGTATAGATTGCAGTAGCACTTAGGTAAAATATAAGTTCTTAGCCAGTTCAATAGTACTTTTGTTGAACAATGCTCAATTGACATTACGCTAAAACCTCGAGAATACCTGAGGGGACAAGGCAAGTGTTGTTTGTAATGACTTGTGTTATGATATTGCAAAATAGATTAGACGGAAAAGTACATAGCATTGCCATGGAATATTTAATACTTTTAGATCTGCCTGTTCATATGATGGCATCCACAAAATCCTTTCTACCATGTGGGTGTGTTTGTGTTAGAATTGTTTCACACAAATAGTTAAATTATTTTCTATGTGTATGCTTCTCCTTTTATCAACTTATGAGAAATTATATTAATGGGGCATGCTTTATTTGCAAGATATAGATGTCTTAACTTGATAAAAGGACTTTATATCGAATGTGTTTGTGCGACTGAAGATGAGGCATGCTTTATTTGAAAAATTATATTGAGTGTGTTTGTGCGACTGGAGATGGAGGATGGCTTGTGCTCTCGCTTGTGCGGTTACCACGGTGCTCCGGCCATTATGAAGAGGTGTTGTGTGCAACTACATTTATCTTGTGCCAAATTACTATGCCATTGAGTTCAAAATTGTAGACACGGTAGCTTCAAAGCATGATGCGAAATTAGTTGGTGTAGTGTGATACATACAAATGTCATGGCGCATTGGTGCTTTGCTTTGAAATCCAGGAAATTAGTTGGGATTGAAGAATTAGCTCTTGTTATTCATTAATCGTTACCATTTTAAGATTCCTCATTTGTGAAAACTGAAGTCCCCATTCCTTTTGGTCATTTAAGAAAGCATATGAAAGTGACACGACACACTGTCCCACATATATCTTAACTCTTCTAAAATCATGTTTCACTGCTTGGTTTGTGCTACAAATAATGTCGGTACATTGAACTTACTAAATCAAGTCAAATGTGGCTCGGTGATAGAATTAAGCATGAAGGAGGAAGATACCAGCACCAGCCCCAGCAATAAAGACTGCGGCAACGGCGACGGTAGTGTGTCCCGGCGAGCGTGAGCAATGGCAGCATCATCTCTGACTCTGAGTACCTGACCAAGACGCTGCCCAGGTCACATGTCAAGGACTTCCTCTTGGACGATGCCGCCTCCTTGGCTGTTGTTGTCGTCTCCTCAAATAAGTCGTATCAGGTTAGTTCCATTGCACTGCAAATACTACCACTTCTATTGGGCAAGCAAATACAACTTGAAAGTATAAGTCGTATCAGGTTAGTTCCATTGTACGCCAGTGTCGTCTGGCACGCGAAGTCAATTTCTTGCATCGCCCATTGTTGTTCATCTGCTACTCTAACCAGTAACCATCCCTTGCTCCCAATAATTTTGAGCTCGCAAATATGACATTGGTTGCTTGATTAGCATTATTTCTTTCAAGGAAAAAACTAATTGTCGATTCTTTTTGGATACAGCAGATGGATTTTGGATGCAGACCAATGTGGTTTCTTCATAGTACTAGGGAGCCGACAATAAAAAAACATGAGAATTCATCACCTATCTTAGCCACCGCAACCTGAACAAGATTTTCCAACATCTAGCTTAATCCTTCTGAATGGTTGGTAGCAGATCTGTCCTACAAGCAGAAATCATCTACTTTGTGTTTGAATTTTCTAAATTACAGTAAAACATGTGCATACTTCAGTTTGCACAAAGAGCAAACCTAGACAATCTGTTGTAGGGTCTGAGCTATTGAATATACATGTAGTAAAAAATACTTTTCCTTTGGTCCTCTTTCATGTTCAAGTTCCTAACGAAGCTGCCATATAGCGCATTTAGGCTCTGGTCAACAAGTCGGCGGACAAGTTGCAAATTCAATCAACAATGAAGGAACATAGAAAACTGAACCCACTGTTCATGATCTTTAAGGAAGAAAACACACAAGATTCGTTATTCAATCTTATCAATGACCATGTGTAATCTTAGGCTATTTTGTTATCAATAGCTAAAAGTTGTTCACAAGCCTTGGTGTGTTTTGATGTTTCTTGAATGTGGAGCTCCAGGTAGAGCTGAGGATCAAGGATTAAGTATAAACGCAATGGAGCCCGTTGTATAACAACGCAGAGCCGAAGGAGATGCTATTTTATTGTTGCCTTATCTTTGTCGATGCAGTCGAATATGGGTCTATTCTGGTGCCCTGTCTTCATCGTAGCATGTGTATGTAACATGGGGGCCGCCGTGAGTATAGATCGTCTAGACTACCTTTTCTGGGCTACTAAAATATACGAAGAGACATCAAGGTCAGAAATCAATTAGGGAGGCACTAACATTATGCCTTGATTCAGATGTTGTAAAAAATGCCTTGATTCAGATGGTTCCATCAATTTTTTGCATTTATTATGGATAATTTGTATTAGTTTCCTTTTGGAGTAAAAAATGGGTTGAAATTGATATAATACAATTTTGGTTAAACTTCATTGTAGTTTTATCAACAGTTATGAGAGTTTGCTACCTCATGTTTTTTATTTAAAATGAAGATGTCGGTATTATATGCAGTGTCGACTTTGTTGGACATTTAATAAAGAAAATTTATATGAAACATGTACATCTAATGTGGTTGATGTCTGCAAACTAGAATTAAGAACCCTTTGGTTATTGATCAATATCTACATCTTTGTTGTGCCGTGGCAACGCACGGACATTCATCTAGGATAGCAAGAAATCTATTTTTTTGTTCTGCTACAATTGAGGAACCAGCTTTAAAATTCGTAACTGTAATCAAATTGCATATGTGTTCCTATTAAAAAGAGAGAGCAATGCAAGTCAGCATGTGTGTCTTGGCTTGGCGTGCCGCAGCGGATCACAATATCCTTCTAGGTACGTATGTGTTGTGTGCCTATGTGTATAAGCTGCACAAGCATCTCTATACCGCTCGTCGCTTATGTCTCTGTTTTCTTCTACTGTAATGTCGCCGATAATTGGTTGCTCTATTTCTTTCCTCTCTCTAGCGCACTTCTCTTTGGGTTCCATGCTTCAATCAAATCAAATCGACAGCGGCGGCAGGATTGCGTGCCGATTTTTTGTTTTTCTTTCACAGTAGTAATTAGGGGATTGTGATACACTCTTGCCCAATCTCAGAACTAAGACTCCCAGTCGATACTATATCCATGAGATCTACCATTAAGATCCATGCAAAAAAAACAGTTTTTCTCTCTCCTGTATGTTAGGTCACTTAACTAATACTTGGTTAAATTTCAGTGGACTGAGACCTAAACATACTCATTGTGATAAGTTAGGATTGGCTCCCAAAAGTTGTTGCTCGCCTCTGCCCATCTTCGCCCTCCTCGATGCCGCCCACGCGGGCCACCGCGCGAAGCCTGGTTAGGCTGGATGGCGGCGAGGCTTTCTCCTCCCCGTCTGTCTCTGGTGGCACAGGGTGTGGCGGGTCCAACGGGGGTGCGGCGCTGTGTGCAGGGCGTGGCAGCTGGGTTATAGGTTGTGACGCTGGTAGCATGGGCACTTGTCGGTGCCGCAGTGGCTGTGCGGTGGAGGCAGGGCTTCGTCCTTCGGGCGAATCGTGCAGGGCAGTCCCGGTCCGATCTGGCACCGGCGGCCCGTCCGACGGCGAGGGACGAGGCTAGCAGGGGTCGTGGGCGACCGACGTTGTCGTGGATCCGTGGGCAGTTCTGGTGGCGTGGCTAAGGTGGTGGGGGTGCGTGCGTGTCCTGGAGTCCGGTCGGGCCTTCCTCCCTGACTTCTGGACGACGGTGTGCAGCGCTGGTGGGCTTCTCTTAGGCCCATCCTTGGCGGTGGATCTACCCTCCTCTTCGGCAAACATGCGGTTGTTGTGGCCTCTCACCAGTCTGCACCAGTAGCCGTGGTGGGGCGAAGTCGGGG
>NC_041384.1:193028485-193127623 GCF_002162155.2 Triticum dicoccoides | reverse complement strand
TGTGGCCGTGTGTCACTCCTCCCCCTTCCTCTTTCCATAGCCTGGTGCTTTCTGGCAATGCTTCAGGTGGGACGGGCGTTGTCGGTTCCGACGGTGGTTGGAGTTGGCGGAGCTATTTGAGGCCACCCCCATTGATGTTCTCAGGGTGGTCTGGGTGGAGAACCACGACCCTGGCGATGGGAGGCGCGTTGATTGGGCGCATTTGCGTGGCTTGGGTGCGGGCGAGCAAACATGGCCGCTTGGGCGAGTGGTGGGCGGAGCGGGGGTGCGACGGAGGGGCTCAGAGCACCAAGGTACATCACTTGCCCAATCTTTGTACTAGCCGTCGGCGGCGGCATCCGCAAACATTGTTTCCTTTTTGCAGGCTCTGCCGCGGTACTCTCACTCCCTTCGTGTTGCTCTGGGTGAAAACTTGATCCATGGGATCAGACGGTGGCGGCTATCCTGGTCCTGCCCTTCTTGGAGGCGCCGTTTTGGAGTCACTGCTCCGGCGTTGGCCATCTCACCTCTCCTCGGTGGATCACCCATGTGGTGGTCCGTCGGCTAGAAGCGGTTCTTCTGTGCTCATTCGTAGTATGCTTGGTAGTCGTTGGGATGGTTTGTCGGCACCTTTGTATCTTGCTTTGGGTGTGTGTATAGGTCTTCTCGAATGTATGAGGTGATGGTTGCTTTATAATATAAAGCGGGGGGAGGGCTTTTTCGTCATTAGGGGATTGTGTCGTGGAGAGATAGAGAGGGCTAGAAAGAAAGAGGAAGCAAGAGTGAGAAAGAGAAGGTTAGAGAGAAAGATGGAGGGTGATAGACAAAGTGGGAAACGAGAGACAAATATGCAATGTATTCATAGGTGCAATTGGATTAGAACAAACTAAAAGGCCCGTGGCAACGCACGGGAATTATACTAGTTACAAGAGTTGATCTACCACGAGATCGTAATGGCTAAACCCTAGAAGCCTAGCCTATGTGGGTATGGTAATGAGTATATGCGGTGTCCTTTCCGGACTATCCCCTTCGGTTTATATAGACACTGAGGGGATCTAGGGTCTACATGGAGTCGGTTACATAAGAAGGAATCTTCAGTCGCCAAGCTTGCCTTCCACGCCAAGTAGAGTCCAATCCGGACACGGTGCAATCTTTGGCCTTCATGTCTTCACAGCCCATCAGTCCGGCCGATGGATAACAGGCCGGACGCCCGAGGACCCCTTAGTCCAGGACTCCCTCAGTAGCCCCCGAACCTGGATTTCAATGACGAGGAGTCCGGCACGCTAATTGTCTTCGGCATTGTAAGGCGGGTTCCCCTTTCTCTGACCTCCAAGATAGTCTTCTGATGCAATGATAGTATCCTGACCTATTACGCACACCATACACAACCGCAGAGAGAATATAATATTTGCACGAACCTAATCTGTTGACAGCTTTTTTCCAACACGACATCGTGTCTGTCCGGTTATAATTTTGAACCGTTTTTCTTCTGCCATTCCACGCTTCGAGATGCGGTTGCTATTTGGCACGTCTTGTCGAAATAGAGATCGTGTCCCCTTATTGTGGGATCCTCATCAATGCGGGCATGGGTAACTCAACGGTGCCGTTTATACAACCCTAGGGAACAGGCGAATCTTAAGGCGAGTGATGATGCCACTTCTGCTATGCATGATACTTATGATGAAACTACTTCTATGCTTGATACTACTGTGCCACTTGGTGAATTTCTTGATGAACAACTTGCTAGGGTTAGAGAGAGTGAAAATATTGAATCTGATAATATTGATGAAAGTGATGATGAAGACTCTTCCCCTAATAAATATGAATCACCTGTTATTCCTGAGGGTTATGTTTTTGAAAAAGAAGCTGCTCTAGCTATTTTAGATTGCAAAGATAGATACGAGCTCAAGAGGTTATTAGCTAAATGGAAGCAAAATCTCTTAATGCTAGAATGAAACCTGACCCTGCTTTTGCTACTTCACCTATCTATGTTACTGATAAGGATTATGAATTCTCGGTTGATCCTGATATAATTACTTTGGTTGAATCTCATCCTTTTCATGGCTATGAATCCGAAACTGTTGTCGCACATCTTACTAAATTAAATGATATAGCCACCCTGTTCACTAACGATGAGAGAACTCGTTACTTTTATATCCTTAAAATGTTTCCGTTCTCGTTAAAGGGTGATGCTAATATATGGTCTAATTCTCTTGATCCTGGTTGTGTGCGTAGTCCCCAGGATATGATTTATTACTTCTCTGCTAAATATTTCCCTGCTCATAAGAAACAAGCTGCCTTAAGGGATATATATAATTTTGTGCAAATTGAAGAAGAGAGTCTCCCACAAGCTTGGGGGAGGCTTCTCAAGTTACTTAATGCTTTGCCTGATCATCCTCTTAAGAAAAATGAAATGCTTGATATCTTTTATAATGGACTAACCGATGCTTCTAGAGGTTGCCTGGATAGTTGTGTTGGTTCTGTTTTCAGGGAAAGAACACCGGATGAAGCTAAAATTTTATTGAATAATATGTTGACAAATGAAAATAATTGGACACTTCCTGAGCCTATTCCTAAACCAACTCCGAAGAAGAGAGGTGTTCTATTTCTTAGTCCTGAAGATATGCAAGAGGCAAAGAAATCTATGAAAGAAAAAGGTATTAAAGCTGAAGATGTTAAGAATCTACCTCCTATTGAAGAAATACATGGTCTTAATTTACCACCTGTTGAAGAAACATATGATCTTCATCCTTCACCTATTGAATAAGTACATGGTCTTGATAACCCGACACAGGTAGTAAAGGTAAATTCTCTCTATAGATATGATAAAGCTGAAATCCCATTTACTAGATGAGTTTGATAAATTTATGGTTAAGCAAGAAGACTTCAATGCTTATTTTGGTAGACAATTGAAATACAATTCAAATATGCTTGAACACTTGGGTGATTATATGGCTAATGTCAAAGGTGAACTTAAACTTATTAGTAAACATGCTTCTATGGTTACCACTCAAGTAGAACAAGTACTTAAGGCTCAAAATGATTTGCTCAATGAACTGAATAGTTAGAATAATGACAATATTGTTAGAGTTATGACTAGAGGTGGTAAAATGACACAGGAACCTTTGTATCCTGAAGGCCATCCTAAGAGAATTGAGCAAGATTCTCAGAGAAATAATATAGATGCACCTAGTTCTTCTAAAAGGAAGAAAAAGAAAAATGATAGGACTTTGCATGATTCTAGTGAACATATTACTGAAACTCCCGAGAATCCAAATGATATTTCTATTTATGATGCTGAAACACAATCTGGTAATGAACCAGAAACTAGTGATAATAATAATGTTCATGATGATGCTCAACCTAGTAATGATAATGATATAGAAGTTGAACCTGCTGTTGATCTTGATAACCCACAATCGAAGAATCAATGTTATGATAAGAAAGACTTTGTTGCTAGGAAATATGGTAAAGAAAGAGAACCATGGGTTCAAAAAACCCATGCCTTTTCCTCCCAAACCATCCAAGAAAAAGGATGATGAGGATTTTGAGCGCTTTGCTGAAATGATTAGACCTATCTTTTTGTGTATGCGATTAACTGATATGCTCAAAATGAATCCTTATACTAAGTACATGAAAGAAATTGTTACTAATAAAAGAAAGATTCCGAAAGCTGAAATTTCCACCATGCTTGCTAATTATACTTTTAAAGGTGGAATACCAAAGAAACTAGGAGATCCCGGAGTACACACTATACCATGCTCCATTAAAAGAAACTATGTTAAAACTGCTTTATGTGATCTTGGAGCCGGTGTTAGTGTTATGCCTCTCTCTTTATATCGTAGACTTGATTTGAATAAGTTGACACCTACTAAAATATCTTTGCAAATGGCTGATAAATCAACTGCTATACCTGTCGGTATTTGTGAGGATGTGCCTGTTGTAGTTGCAAATGTTATTATTAATGGACTTTGTTATTCTTGATATTCCCGAGGATGATAGTATGTATATTATTCTTGGAAGACCCTTTTTGAATACTGCAGGAGCTGTTATTGATTGCACTAAAGGCAATGTCACTTTTCATGTTAATGGTAATGAGCATATGGTACACTTTCTAAGGAAACAACCTCAAGTTCATAGTATCAACTCTATTGGAAAAATCCCATCGATTATATTTGGAGGTTTTGAATTTCCTCTTCCTACTATAAAGATGAAATATGATATTCTTATTATTGGGGATGTGCATATCCCCGTTGAGGTAACATAGTGTTATTCGAAATTTCTCCGGTTCCATGTATTCGAAATGAGTTTGTTAACAAGACCTCGTCAACCTTGTTAGTGGATTCCTTTTGATGAGCATGAGATGGATGAAACTAGAAGGCACAACTCTCTGTACCCTCCTTTTACTTTCTGTTATTTATATTAAATAAAATAAAAATAAGTATTTTCCGTCTGTTATCTGAATTATCCGTGCAATATAAAAATACCTCGAAAATGAAAGTTCTCCAAATGCCCTGAAATTTAAATATGATTTTTTCTAGAATATTTGAGAATTTTTGGCACCAAGAACACAGCACGGGGGGCATCCACCTGGCCACGAGGGTGGAGGGCGCGCCCCTGCCTCGTGGGCCCACGGTGGCCCTCCTCCACTTATTCCTGCACCCACACACTTCTTCTTCCTCCCACAAACACGAATATCCATCTGAAGCACGAGTTCTAGGTCATTTTGCTACGATTTTCGATCTCCTTGCTCAAAGCACCTCTCACAAAACTGCTTGGGGGGATTGTTCCTTGGTATGTGACTCCTCCATTGGTCCAATTAGTTTTTGTTCTGGTGCTTTATTCATTGCAAATTTGTGCTGCCTAGGTGACCATGTTCTTGAGCTTGCATGTCAAATTTATATGGTTAAAAGTAGTTCTAATGCATGATATAGGCTCTAGGCACTTGTAGGAGTTGTTGCTATCAATTTTGTTGAGCTTGGTTCACTTTTGTTTTAAGTTACTAAAAATTTGAGAAATTTTTCAGAGGAAGAAATATGCTTAGGAAAATGTACCAAGGTGGTTCTTCAAGGAAGCAAGGACCCAGGCTTGCAATGCTTGATGCTGATGAAGAACCACCAAGACATGCTCCAGTGCGTCCTTGTGAATGGCCTTCGGAAAACTTTATGGATCGAGCGGGAATTAAGGAAGAATTTAATGCATATTTGCGTAACGCTGATCTTGTGAGCTTCGAGGAAGAAAAGTGCCGCCAGTATCACTATCTCACTAGTTCCTTTGTGAGGAGGTTTGAATTTTTATCTTCACGTAATTCTCCAACTGTCCTGTTTGATCTTTATGAAAATTCTTACACTATGGACTTAGAGGATTGTACCACTGCTTGCAAACTTCCACAATGCGGTAGTGTCAGGGAACTCACAAATCTGAATTTAGAGATTTTCTTGCTAGTATAACTGTGGGGGAATCTAGAGATATAACACAAGCTACCATAGGGAGCATTCACTTTTCTGCTATACATTATTTTGCTCTCTTCATAGGTAGATGCATTAATGGTAAAGATGAAGCATGTCATATGTGTGTTCCTGACCTTAGTATTCTTAGGAGTGCTGTGTTAGGAGACAAATCTCATAATTTGGGAGCCATTGTTGCACGTAGGTTGCATCTTAATAGATTTAATGAAGATTTCTTTGGTGGAATTTATGCAACCCGCTTAGCTGATTTTCTTGGTGTAACCATATGTAATGATGATATTGAATTGCCTCCTGCTTACCTAGACTTTAATGCTATGTTTCACCACCAGTTTGTTGAGAGGAATGAATCACCTCTCCAGTATCTCTTAATCTTTGACAGACGCCGTGCTGTCTGTATTACTCTCCCTGCTCATGCCTTTTCTGATTATCAGGCAAAAGGAAGATATGTTATTACCAAAGAGGAGGCAGATGAGTATGAGAGGAGGGCGGAGGCCGCTCGTCGCCATGCTGCATCTCAGGAGGCAATAGCCGCTGCATCGCAGTACGACCCCAACTATTACTATGGATATCCGCCAGGCCAACCGTGGCCATAGACCAACTTAGGCCAAAAGCCTAAGCTTTGGGGAGTACGTATTTCCCACCGACATTACATTCATGTTCACACACTCATTGCTAGATGTCGGTGCTCATACTTTTTCATTGTATCATCCATGCTAGTGTATTTCCCTTTTTATGCTTTCTTCTTGTGTGCTTAATAAAACCTTAAGAAAACCAAAAAAAATTAATTGTAGCTTTTAATTAGTTTACTTTCCATGCTTGTAGTAGTAATTAAAAAGAAAACCCAAAAAGATTTCATGTTCTTCTTTTGCTTGTTGGGAGCTCTCCCGTGTAAATAGTTTTATTTCTTTCCTTTTCTTTGGGGGTCGATAGGAGAAGACCATAATTAAATTGTTGAAGTGGCTCTTATATGCATTACTGTTGATTTGACAAAAGAGCCCATATTGCCTTGTCTTCTCCTGTTTTTTGAATGCTTGCAGATTCCAGCTTAGTTCAATGCACGTGCACTCTTATTATTATCCACATCGTTCAGTCGTGCAAGTGAAAGGAAATTATGACGATATAAGATGGACTGATTGAGATGAGAAAAGCTGGTTTGAGCTCGACCTCTCTTGTTTTTGTAAATATGATTAGTTCATCGTTCTTGATTCAGCCTATTATGAATAAACATGTTTGCAATGACAACTAGAGATCATAGTTTCTTGTGCCATGCTTGATTAGCTAGGAGCTTATAATGGTTTACCTTGCGTGCCAACATGCTATTAAAATAGTTGTGATGTGGTATGATAGGGTGGTATCCTCCTCTGAATGATTTAAGTGACTTGACTTGGCACGTGTTCACGCATGTAGTTGAAACAAAATCAACATAGCCTTCACGATATTTATGTTCATGGTGGATTATATCTTACTCATGCTTGCATTCGGTGTTGATTAATTTTAATGCATGTTCATGACTGTTGTCGCTCTTTAGCTGGTCGCTTCCCAGTATTTTGCTAGCCTTCACCTGTACTAAGCGGGAATACTGCTTGTGCATCCAACTCCATAAACCCCAAAGTTATGCCATACGAGTCCACCATACCTACCTATATATGATATCTACCTGCCGTTCTAAGTAAATTTGTATATGCCAAACTCTAAACCTTCAAATATATATCTTGTTTTGTATGCTCGAATAGCTCATGTATCAACTAGGGCTGTCCGTATCTTCCATGTTAGGCGGGTTATTCTCAAGAGGAGTGGACTCCGCTCCTCACTCATGAGAAAATGGCTGGTCACCGGGATGCCCAGTCCCATGCTTTATGCAACTCAAATCAAAATAATTGCAAACAAAACTCCCTCGGGACTGTCGTTAGTTGGAGGCAATCGTTGTTTCGAGCAAGCCATGGATTGATGCTTGTTGGTGGAGGGGGGTATATATAAACTTTACCATTCTGTTTGGGAACCGCCTATAATGTGTGTAGCATGGAAGATATCGCCATCTCTTGGTTGTTATCTTGACAATGAAAGTATACTGCTCAAAATATTATTCATATCTATTTCAAAATCGAGCTCTGGCACCTCTACAAATCCTTGCTTCCCTCTGCGAAGGGCCTATCTATTAATTTTTATGTTGAGTCATCACCCTCTTATTATAAAGCACCGGTTGGAGAGCAGCACTGTCATCTGCATTCATTACTATTAGTTTACATTGAGTATGACTTGAGTGGATCTCTTTTACCATGAATTAAAATGTCTAGTCAGTCCTTGATCTTTGAAGGTGCTCTGCATTTATGTTTTGCGGTCTCAGAAAGGGCTAGCGAGATACCATCTTGTTATATCATATTATGATTGTTTTGAGAAAGTGTTGTCATCCGAGATTTATTATTATTGCTCGCTAGTTGATTATGCCATTGATATGAGTAAATATGAGACTTATGTGTTATTGTGAATATGGTTAGTTTATAATCTTTGCTGAAAACTTGAATGCTTGTTTTACATATTTACAACAACAAGAGCAAACAAAGTTTGTAAAAGTTTTTCTTTATCACTTTCAGTTTATCAACTGAATTGCTTGAGGACAAGCAAAGGTTTAAGCTTGGGGGAGTTGATACGTCTCCGCCGTATCTACATTTCCAAACACTTTTGCCCTTGTTTTGGACTCTAACTTGCATGATTTGAATGGAACTAACCCGGACTGACGCTGTTTTCAGCAGAATTACCATGGTGTTATTTATGTGCAGAAACAAAAGTTCTCGGAATGACCTGAAACTTCACGGAACATCTTTTCGGAAATAATAAAAAATCCTTGCAAAAGATGTAGACCAGGGGGCCCACACCCTAGCCACGAGGGTGGGGGCACGCCTGCCCCCCTAGGGCGCGCCCCCTACCTCATGGGCCCCCTGGAGCTCCTCCGACCTCAACTCCAACTCTATATATTTGCTTTCGGGGAGAAAAAATAGGAGAAGGATTCATCGCGTTTTACGATACGGAGCCGCCGCCGAGCCCTAAAACCTCTCAGGAGGGCTGATCTGGAGTCCGTTCGGGGCTCTGGAGAGGGGAATCCATCGCCATCGTCATCATCAACCATCCTCCATCACCAATTTCACGATGCTCACCGCCGTGCGTGAATAATTCCATCGTAGGCTTGCTGGACGGTGATGGGTTGGATGAGATTTATCATGTAATCGAGTTAGTTTTGTTAGGGTTTGATCCCTAGTATCCACTATGTTCTGAGATTGATGTTGCTATGACTTTGCTATGCTTAATGCTTGTCACTAGGGCCCGAGTGCCATGATTTCAGATCTGAACCTATTATGTTTTCATCAATATATGAGAGTTCTTGATCCTATCTTGCAAGTCTATAGTCACCTATTATGTGTTATGCTCCGTTAACCCCGAAGTGACAATAATCGGGATACTTACCGGTGATGATCGTAGTTTAAGGAGTTCATGTATTCACTATGTGTTAATGCTTTGGTCTAGTACTCTATTAAAAGGAGGCCTTAATATCCCTTAGTTTCCATTAGGACCCCGCTGCCACGGAAGGGTAGGACAAAAGATGTCATGCAAGTTCTTTTCCATAAGCACGTATGACTATATTCGGAATACATGCCTACATTACATTGATGAATTGGAGCTAGTTCTGTGTCACCCTAGGTTATGACTGTTACATGATGAACCGCATCCGGCATAATTCTCCATCACTGATCCAATGCCTACGAGCTTTCCATATATTGTTCTTCGCTTATTTATTTTTCCGTTGCTATTGTTATCATCACTACAAAATACCAAAAACATTACTTTTGCTATCATTACCTTTTGCTACCGTTACGACTACTATCATATTACTTTGCTACTAAATACTTTGCTGCAGATATTAAGTTTCCAGGTGTGGTTGAATTGACAACTCAGCTGCTAATACTTGAGAATATTCTTTGGCTCCCCTTCTGTTGAATCAATAAATTTGGGTTGAATACTCTACCCTCGAAAACTGTTGCGATCCCCTATACTTGTGGGTTATCAGCCTCCTACTGGAATGATACCTTGGTTCTCGAAAATGGAGGGAAATACTTACGCTACTTTGCTGCATCACCCTTTCCACTTTAAGGGAAAACCAACGCAGTGCTCAAGAGGTAGCAAGAAAGATTTCTGGTGCCGTTGCCGGGGAGTCTAAGCACAAGTCAAGACATAACAAGTACCCATAACAAACTCTTATCCCTCGCATTACATTATTTGCCATTTGCCTCTCATTTTCCTCTCCCCCACTTCACCCTTGCCATTTTATTCGCCCTTCTTCTGTTCGTCTTTCCATTTGCTTTGATGTCTTGGATCGTTTGCTCGTTTGGTTGGAATAGTTGTTTATTTATTGCTAAACAGAGAACCTAAGATCTATGTATCCTCATCCACATGCTAATCTTTTTAAGAGATCCAATTATGATGAACCAATTGCTAGTGAGTTTTGAGCACTAGATTATCTTTATGAAGTTTTTCTTGAAATTTGTGAATCTGAAAATTGTGATGAAGTACTTTATGGAGTGATTCACGATGGATCTTTGAATAGAAAGCATGATTGCAATGATGATAGTATAAATTCTATTAATGTCAATTGTGCTTATAATATGCAAAACCCTAAGCTTGGGGATGCTAGTTTTGCTATGACTACTATTTGTTACAATGATCATGATTGGGGTGATTCTTCTTATGATCTTGAAAATTTATTTAAGCCCCATGATGAATATGAGATTGATAATAATGTTTGTAATAATATTGAAAGTGGGTTTGGAAACGTGTCAACTTTAGATCCCATATATTTGGAGAATGTTCAATCTTATGAAGTTTTTGATAAAAGTGGGTTTGGAGAGGTCATGACTTTAGTTAATGTTAATCCCTCTATTTCGGAAAAGTGTCAACTTTGCATGCATGTGGACCATGTTGAGAATAATTTATGTGATAGCTATATTGTTGATTTTGCTTATGATCCTGCATGTAATTATTATGAGAGAGGAAAATATGGTTGTAGAAATTTTCATGTTACTAAATTACCTCTCGTTATGTTGAGATTGCTATTGTTTCTTTTCAGTTCCTTGCATATGCTAGTTTTTGCTTGCCTTGATAATATGTTTGCCTATAAGATGCCTATGCATAGGAAGTATGTTAGACTTAGATGTGTTTGTCACGTGTTTTATGATGCTCTCTTTGTGCTTCAATTCTTGTCTTTCATGTGAGCATCGTTGAAATCTTTTGCCTAGCTAAAAGGCTTTAAAAAAAGCGCTTGTTGGGAGACAACCCAATATTTTTCCTTTCTGTTATTCATTAAATAATTCATCTAGCCTCTGTTTAGATGTGGTTTTATACTTTTAATTAGTGTTTGTGCCAAGTAGAACCTTTGGGAAGACTTGGGGAAAGTCTTTGAGATCTTGTTGTAAAAAACAGAAACTTTAAAGTTTGCAAGAATTGCTGCCATTTTTTATTAGACAGTGCTATTTAGTTAATTCTTTTTGAATATGATTAATAGATAAATTCCTGTAACAGCCTGGATTTTTGCCCTTTTCTTTTTCCTTTGATTTTCTGGGATTTTCTGTTTTGATTTGTTTTTCCATGGCTATGAGGGTCTGAAACTTGGGAAGATCATGTCTTCCTAGGTTTTCTAGTGGCTTGTCACCCTCATCATCATCTCAAGATCACCTCATTTCCATCCTTGACCTAACCCAAAATTCTTTCGTTGGTAATATTCCTTTTCTGATAAAGGAATAACCCTTAAAACCCTAGGTTGTGGAGCAACCTATATTTTTGTCACTTCTAAAATTCCCAAATAATTCTCATAAATTTTTTGGGTCACATATTCCTAAAATATGGCAAAATATTTCATTGCCATGTTCAAAAATAATCCTGCAATAATTCTTTTCCTATTCTGCCCTAAATGGCACTTTGCAAAGGAAGTGCTACTTATATTTTCTTGATTGACCCCAAACTTCTTGGACATCTTTTAATGTCCATATCATTGGCTCATGCCAAAATTCAGCTCAATTTGCCTAGTAAATATTTTTCCAGCAATTTTTCAAAGTTTCTATCCAGGAAGGAACTTTGTGAAGGAGCTATATTCTAGGCATATCCAAATGAGTTGCAATTTTGCAGGGTCCTTCCTAAGGTCAAATAACGACTCTCTACCAAATTTGAGCTCACGTAACTCATCTATGTGATCCCAGCTCCAAATCTTAGTTCCTGGTCAGATTTTCAATTTGTGAAGCAACCATATTTTATATTGCTTCAACTGAGCTGAAACTTTACCCGGACAAGCTTCTACCTATATCAACTACTCCCAACAAGTTTTACCTCAATTGGTTGATCCAATTACCCTGTGTAATTTTTCCAAGTTTTTGTTCAGAATGAAGTTTTGTGAAGTAAGTGCCACTTTGGTATTTCCAAATGATATGAAATTTTTACAGCTACTTCATATCATCATAAAACCCCTCTCTGACAAAGTTCAGGTCGCAGAGATCAAGTATGTGAGTGCATCATCCAAATCCTCGATTCTGGCCAGTTTTGCACTTTCTACTGCAACCCCCATCTAAACTCCTCCTCTTAGTCCGATTTTTAGTGATCAGCATCACCTTAGTGTGTGATAGTCTCTAGGCAAACTCTTTACCTTGTTACCCTGCTGGTTTAACCACAACAAGTTACAAATACCTTGATACTGAATTACTTTTGGAGCTAAGTGCAAATCTCTTCTTTGCCCCTGGACGGATTTATTTCTTCACTTGGACTATGGGCACCAGGGTCCATCCACTGGACATGGTTGGGCACGCTAAAGAGTGCCTCTTGCACCAGTGCGCGTGGTGATCACGCTTGCGTCATGGCTGCACGCGTTCTCTGACTGGTTCCGACCACTATGCTCGTTTCCTTCCTCCTCGTCTCGACATCAATTCGTGTCCTAGAGCTTCCCCGTGATCGACTCCATCGCCCTGCATCGATGCTTCGTCGTGGTTCGCCTTAAATGCGTCGAGCCCGTGCCGCGTCGGGCTGCTGACCTCCATTAGAGCTTGTCGTGAGCTTGCCCGTGAGGCTCTAGAGCCCTCCCCCGCGCCTATATAAGGACCCCCGAACCCCTCCGCACCTCACCAGCCTCTCGCTGTTCCTCCTCCCCCACCGGAGTGCCTCTCCTCGCCGTTTTCTTCTTCGGCCACCGCGGCCACCACCGGAGTTCGTCTCCATTCCGGCCACCGCAGGCCCCCTCTCCTCCTCCCAAGCCCTCCACTGCCTTCCTCTACTTCCCGCGGTTCTCCCCAACCCATTTCCCCTCGCTGGAGAGCCCCATGGCCGCGCCTCCCGGAGCTTGGCCGTCGCCGTTGCTCTCGGCCACCACACCGACCGAGTCCATCCGAGCCTCCTCTCTCGCTCCCGACTCCACCACCGTCCTCCCCGTGCTCCGCTGAGTCGTCCCACCCACTTGTCCCTCGCCGGAGTTGCCCACATCGCGAAAGACCACCGCCGGCCGCTGCCCTCTGTCTGTCATCGGTCCTCCTCTGCCCCGCGTCCTCCTCTCCTCCCCGGGGCTGGCCGACCATCTGGACGGACGCGCCACGCCGGGCCGCGCCCGCCGGTGCCCGCGCCCTAGCCGGAGCTGGCCTGGACCGGACGGCCCAGCGCCGGCAGCGCCCCTGTCATCCTCCTCTGCTTCCTGTCGTGGCCAGGCACGGGAGGAAGAAGAAGACAGGGGGAGCAGAGAGAAGGATAAGGGGGGCCCCGCTTGTCATCCTCTGCCCGTTGACCCCGGCACTACACATCACGTAAGTGGAAACATATTTCCCTGAGTACGTCTTCTTCCAATGAAGGCCTAGTTCGTTTCTACTTCGGCCTGAAGTACGTTTTCTTATTTAGAAAGCGTATTAAGTGTAATTTGTTTTTGTCTTATCCACTCAGGGACCCGTTGGTGATAAAATTTTCACAGATTGGTCCCTGTTCTTCCAACCTTCACAACTTTTCAACCGTAACTCCGATTGAGGTGAAACCAACGCTCACTTCTTCGTATCACCGTTCTCTATCTTTTGGTAACATTTTCACTAGATGGTTTCACAGTGAAAATGACCATTTTGTCATTGCCTCTAATCAGCCCCCTCCGAGTACGTACCGTCCGACGTTTCGTTCCGCGGCTTCACCGCACTTCTTTCTAGAGTCTCTGTCACCCCAGGCAAGCCACAATACCCACTTGCATGATAGTCATGCAGTAGCCATGGTTTTCAACTTGAATATTTATTAAATGATTGCTTGTTTAAAAGATGGTTATCGTTGTTCCGGTAATGTTTCTAGGTTAGTGCTTACTTGTTTGCTATGTTATTATGCACCTGGTTATCATGCCCTGCTAGTTGTTAGTTTTACTTTCATATTGCCATGCTTGATAGTAGTACATTTTGGCTTGGTCATGCTCTTCGGTGCATGACTAACGTCGGTTACCGAGTACTGTTAATAGGCATTGTTCCGTTGTTGTTAGTTGGTTAAGTGTTACTTGGTAATATTATTGATGAGTTCTTGCATGTTATTTATGGTTGATGATAATGGTCATGTTATGTTATACTATGAGTAGTGTTGCACTTGTAATATTTATGCTGGTCATTATGCCATGTTCAGTTGGAGATTATTTCATAGTCGATATGATGGAGAGTTATGTTGCATCCCGTGCTTATGTTGATATCATGTTCATGCATTGTAATTGCATCATGTTATTTTATCATGGCTCAGCATATTGCATTCAAGTTTAACCGGATTTAATTGAACTTGAACAACTGTTGGCTGAGTCATGGTGCCGCCAGATCGAAACTGACCAGTGCAACCACGCTTACCTTATGGGGGGTCCTAACTGGGTCTATTGTCGTGCATCTTGCTGGTGCCTCCCACGAGGGAAGGTTATGGGTGTGCGTACCCTGGCCCAGTAAGCAGCCATAACCTTGTGTGCCCATTGTTTTTATGGATCCGGTCCCCGTGAGGGAGTTTTCCCCGTGAGGGAGTTTGACCACAACGGTGGTGGGGTGTCTTTGGTAGACACGGGGCCACCCAAGACTAGCCCAGTTGGGAGTGGGTCGGAGTGGCCGGGAGAGTGTCATGGCAATAGATCGGTTTTGTCGGAACGCCGTTGGTCCACCCGAATGGGAGTGCGAGGCCATGGGTTCCGTGGTGTGGGTACAGTGTGCTACCTCTGCAGAGTGTATATTAAATCTATCGATAGCCGTGCCCGCGGATAAGGGCCCAGTTCGTGTCGGTCCCACCGTGAGTCAACAGTATTAATAATAACATAATTAATGACAACCCCGGTTTGATGATGAGATAAGTGGTTGTGATCGCCGTAAGGATCATGGTTTGAGACCCAGTGTTGGTCATGGTTGTGATCGCCGGAATGATCACTGTGGTATCAAGGATACCGAGTTGTTGGATATTCGTGCTGTTGTGCGAGAATCATGGGTAAAGATCAAGCTCCTTGTGGTCATTTAATGATTACTACGGTATTGTTTATACCAAGCTTGATTTGATCCTGAGATGATCGTGTAATGTCCGAGGTGGGTAAGTGATGCGCGTGATGGTTACGAGATAACCCGAGCAGAATAATTGGTGCATGTAGTGCCATCATGTTGCATGCTAGTATCGTCATATTAATATGTTCATGCTATGCTCATATTGTTCTAGCTGTATCAGGTTCATATTGGCTTTGGATTCTTAGTGGCTATTATGGTTATTTTCATGATGGTATCTGGTATTATTTTGGAAGTATTACTTTGGATGTCATGTTGTTAATGCCATGTTATTCTGATGATCTCATATCAATTCCTGCTTAACTGTAATTGCCATGCTATTGTTTGTCTTGAATGCTTCTGGTTATTGTGAGCTTGCAAGTACATTCAATGTACTGACCTGGCGTGTCATGCCAGCTTGCAGGTCGTGTCTGGATTACTTGCTTGTTTGGTGTTGTTCCTGTGTTCGCGAGCTAGGATAAACGTTCCAGCCAGAGTCCCTGCGGATTGGAGTCCATCATCGTCGTTCGTTGTTCCGCTGCCAGTAGTTGTTCCGCTGCTTCAAGTATTGTGCTGCTTGCATAGAGCAACTGAGGATGGCGTAGTGTTGCCGTGCCGATGTTATTCATTGTAATATCGGAGACCTTGTAATCATATTCGTGTTGTAATAAGAGAGTTGGTTTGTTCTATGCTAAGCAGTGTTGTATTCCAGAAGACTTCACCTCGATCTCTGGGCTGGAATACGGGGCGTTCCGGTTTTCTGTGAGCCGGGGTGCCACAGCGCTTGGTATCAGAGCAGGTCTGGCTGTAGAGCGTCCTAGTCCGCTAGAACGTTAGAAAATGGTAGCATAAGGTCTGGTTGTTGCCCTTGCTTGTTGCATTTGATTGTTGCATTTGTTTGCTGCATATAGTCTTATTGCGGTTACCATTAACCCCTGTTTCATGCGTAGATGGCGGTCAACTTCCATGAGTTCAGTACTCTTCCCTTAGCTTCCGGTGTTGTTCCTATTGAGTTCAGTCCCACTCCTGCACCTCTCAGCTTTGCCGCCCTCCTTGGCGACATGTGGTGTAGTATTTATCCCCTCGGAGATCCACCTCATTATCAAGTATTCCAGTTTTCTGCTGGAGGAAGAATTCGGGAATATGTTTCTCATGTTCACCTGTCAGCCCCGATTCCTGTCGGTAAGCGCACCTACAGTTTCCACGGTGGTTACAACGCTACTCCTGAGCGTGTCGTTCAGCTCGCCACAATGGCAGGAGTCACCGGTCTTCGTCACCAAGAGAGCATGGTGCAGGAGAACCGTGCTTATCAATATTATCCCACCATCGCCGAGAATCCTAGGCGAATCCAATTTCCCTCCATCAACCCTCAAGACGACTCGGCTATCCTAGCCATGTCTCGGTACATGACGGTCGAGTGTCTTCTTATTTCTGAGTTAGTCCGAGACGCCATTCGGACCAGGAGATTGCTTGGTGTCGCTTTACCTCAGTCTCCGCCAGCTTCTCCAACTCCTCCGCCACGTCCATCCGGAACTTCAGAGTCAGCGGTTCCACTCGCTACTCCCTTAGCTTCCTCGTCAGTTCGCGAGCGTTTGCTCAAGCGTAGGATGTAGTCCTTCATGTAGCGCTTGTGCATCCGCTATAGTATCATGCTTGTGTGTGTCTGTGTGGAGCAGCTTTGTATCTTGTTTGCTGCGTGCTTTGTGCAATAAATTGTTTTCTCGTGCTTCTTTGTTTTGAATCCTCGGTGTTACCCCCTTATGGAAATTTTTCCTCGACCGACACCGAATCAGAAGGAGCCGTAAGCAGTACAGATATACAACAAGGAAGTCAGTTAAAATCAATGAGTTTTTCAGCCGACAGCATTGTATTACAGACATCCATCCGGATACAAATTGTATTTTGATCAGACTTTCAGCAACAAGTACCTGTCAGAGACACACTTTATCACAGCGAAGATTAAATCAACAAGAGAACAAAATTAGATCGATAGTGCATTTCAAGTCAAAGGTATGGGCTATGCACAATGATTGAATCTGACACAAGTCAAAATTTAAATATTTCGACACCCAGAAGTCAGTCCAATTGCACGGTGAATTGGGTAAGGACAGTCAGACAATTCTTGCTATATCAATAATCTGCTGCCGGACCGACAAATATATGTCATTCCCATCACCAAGAAAATCAGTCCCATCCTTCTCCACAACGTATTAACGAAGTGTACAAAGATAAGGTTCCCAGTCTGCATCGATGGGGTATGAATGGATTCCTATGCAAGATATTCAGTCTTCTCGATAAAATACCGCCAAAGCTTCTGGCATAAGGTACTGAGTCTTCCCTAGCAAGTATTTGAGGGAGGAAGCTTATAAGGAACGGTACCCCGATTTCCTCAATAAGATATCCGCCGAAGGCTTCGAGCATAAGCCATCCAGTCTTCCTCAGCACGATACCCCGATTGCTTCCGAATGCAAGCTTCCCAGTATTATTTTGTACGACACTAATACAAGACATTAAATTATGAATTGTCAGCATATGGCAGTGTTTTCCAAGTGGCAGATCTGCAACAGTTTGGCCTGAAACAAAAATCAGTCAGAACAAAGGTATGCCTTGAGAATCAGATATTAGTTCATTCAGTATGCTGCCAATTCCATGCAAGTCTCTCAAGGAAGAATTCATGGTACACATCCGACAACCTCACCGGTTATTTACGAAACAAAAACCAGTGGGTGATGCCATAATCAACAAGTCTTTAAGGAAAGACCACATTGAGACCATAATCATGGCAGTGATTATAAAAAATCAGCCTCACAAGGTGATATTATTAACCCTATCACTGTCCGGCATAATCCACAACAGGATTGATATCTGTATAACCACATGTGAGCCGGATAAGTATACCGAGGTTCAAAACCTGAACCAGACCTATGTATGCCGGTTATTATGTCAAAAATGTGGATTCCCAAGACCGTCTTATTCCACGACAAACCCAAGCAAAGATCCACCCAAGAAGTATACTCCATTGTGGTACTGGACAACTCAATATATTAACCTCAACACCCGCGATGGAGCTTTGCACAGACTGATGTTCCCAGAGAGACACTGGCAACAATGAAGAATCCGTGTGAAAACATATACGTTGAGGATCGTTATCTCTCGCATAGGGGAAGCAATGAAAGGAATAGCCTGTATAAATGGGATTCTTTGCCAAGATCATCGCCAGTCAAGTCTGCAAATCTTATCATCAGGAGATGGTGCATTTTTCTATCAGTCACGACAAGCGACAGTCAAACCTTTGTACAACTTGGATACTCAAGACTGTGAAGCCAGTCAAGATAAGTCAGAAACTCCTGCAAGATGACTGCAGCCGTTAGAAAAAACAGACATGATCCACTTCACTGTTTTGAACCCCGAAGGCATGTCTACATTCAAGGAATCCGATGCCTGTGTAGAAGGGATTCGTTGTTCCATGGGAAGATATATTCCCCAACTCCGTGGAATGTTCTCGGTACTCGATACTAGAATAACATTTTCAGCAAGGATTAATATCAAGAAGGACAAGTATGTCTGTAAAAATAATATTTTGGATGCTAGCTCAGCCAAAGAAAAAATTTGAGGGACATCCGAGGCACGTCTTATCAGAATGTCAGATCTAGTGAAGCAAACCACCCCAGATCAAGACAATCAGTCAGATCCAATTCAGTGGAAATATTATGAATAAAAGAAACCTGAGTGGGAAACGGTTTCTTCAAGTCAGAAAGATTATTTAACCCTGAGCAACCAAATCTCGAGGATGAGATTTCTTTAAGGGGGGAAGGTTTGTAACAGCCTGGATTTTTGCCCTTTTCTTTTTCCTTTGATTTTCTGGGATTTCCTGTTTTGATTTGTTTTTCCATGGCTATGAGGGTCTGAAACTTGGGAAGATCATGTCTTCCTAGGTTTTCTAGTGGCTTCTCACCCTCATCATCATCTCAAGATCACCTCATTTCCATCCTTGACCTAACCCAAAATTCTTTTGTTGGTAATATTCCTTTTCTGATAAAGGAATAACCCTTAAAACCCTAGGTTGTGAAGCAACCTATATTTCTGTCACTCGTAAAATTCCCAAATAATTCTCATAAATTGTTTGTGTCACATATTCCTCAAATATGGAAAAATATTTCATTGCCATGTTCAAAAATAATCCTCCAATAATTCTTTTCCTATTCTGCCCTAAATGGCACTTTGCAAAGGAAGTGCTATTATATTGCTTGATTGACCCCAAACTTTTTGGACATCTTTTCCTGTCCATATCATTGGCTCATGCCAAAATTCAGCTCAATTTGCCTAGTAAATATTTTTCCAGCAATTTTCCAAAGTTTCTGTCCAGGAAGGAACTTTGTGAAGGAGCTATATTCTAGGCATATCCAAATGAGTTGCAATTTTGCAGGGTCCTTCCTAGGGTCAAATAACGACTCTCCACCAAATTTGAGCTCACGTAACTCATCTATGTGATCCCAGCTCCAAATCTTAGTTCCTGGTCAGATTTTCAGTTTGTGAAGCAACCATATGTTATATTGCTTCATTTGAGCTGAAACTTTACCTGGACAAGCTTCTACCTATATCAACTACTCTCAACAAGTTTTACCTCAATTGGTTGATCCAATTACCCTGTGTAATTTTTCCAAGTTTCCGTTCAGAATGAAGCTTTGTGAAGTAAGTGCCACTTTGGTATTTCCAAATGATATGAAATTTTTACAGCTACTTCATATCATCATAAAACCCCTCTCTGCCAAATTGCAGCTCACAGAGATCAAGTATGTGAGTGCATCATCCAAATCCCCAATTTTGGCCAGTTTTGCACTTTCTACTGCAACCCCCATCTAAACTCCTCCTCTTAGTCTGATTTTTAGTGATCAGCATCACCTTAGTGTGTGATCATCGCCAGGCAAACTCTTTACCTTGTTACCCTGCTGGTTTAACCACAACAAGTTACAAACACCTTGTTACTGAGTTACTTTTGGAGCTAAGTGCAAATCTCTTCTTTGCCCCTGGACCGATTTATTTCTTCAGTTGGACTAAGGGCACCAGGCTCCATCCACTGGACATGGTTGGCCACGCCAAAGAGCGCCGCTTGCGCTAGTGCGCGTGGTGATCACGCTTGCGTCATGGCTGCAGGCGTGCTCTGGCTGGTCCCGGCCACTATGCTCGTCTCCTCCCTCCTCGTCTCGACCTCAATTCGTGTCCTGGAGCTTCCCCGTGATCGACTGCATCGCCCTGCATCGATGCCTCATCATGGTTCGCCTCAAATGCGTCGCAAACGCCATGCCCGTGCCGCATCGGGCTGCTGACCTCCATTAGAGCTTGTCGTGAGCTTGCCCGTGAGGCTCTAGAGCCCTCCCCCGCGCCTATATAAGGACCCCCGAACCCCTCCGCACCTCACCAACCTCTCCCCGTTCCTCCTCCCCCACTGGAGTGCCTCTCCTCGCCGTTTTCTTCTTCGGCCACCGCGGCCACCACCGGAGCCCGTCTCCATTCTAGCAACCGCAGGCCCCCTCTCCTCCTCCCAAGCCCTCCACTGCCTTCCTCTACTTCCCGCGGTTCGCCCCAACCCATTGCCCCTCGCCGGAGAGCCCCGTGGCCGCGCCTCCCGGAGCTTGGCCGTCGCCGTTGCTCTCAGCCACCACACCGACCAAGTCCATCCGAGCCTCCTCTCTCCCTCCCGACTCCACCATCGTCCTCCCCGTGCTTCACTGAGTCGTCCCACCCACTTGTCCCTCGCTGGAGTTGCCCACATCGCCAAAGACCACCGTCGGCAGCCGCCCTCTATCTCTCCTCGATCCTCCTCCGCCCCGCGTCCTCCTCTCATCCCCGGGGCCGACCGACCCTCTGGACGGACGCGCCACGCTGGGCCGCGCCCGCCGGTGCCCGCGCCCTGGCTGGAGCTGGCCTGGACCGGCCGCCCCAGCATCGGCAGCGCCCCTGTCATCCTCCTCTGGTTCCTGTCATGGCCAGGCACGGGAGGAAGAAGAAGACAGGGGGGAGGAGAGAGAAGGATAAGGTGGGCCCCGCGTGTCATCCTCTGCCCATTGACCCCGCTCTCCAACGTATCTATAATTTTTGATTGCTCCATGCTATATTATCTACTGTTTTGGGCAATATTGGGCTTTATTATCCACTTTTATATTATTTTTTGGGATTAACCTATTAACCGGAGGCCCAACCCAGATTTGTTGTTTTATGCCTATTTAAGTGTTTTGAAGAAAAGGAATATCAGACGGAGTCGAAACGGAACAAAATAAACTAGAGAAGTTATTTTTGGAAGGAAACACACCTGATGGACTTGGACCCCACGTCAGAAGATACGGGAGCTGCCCACGAGGGTGGGGGGCGCGCCCACCCCCTAGGGCGCGCCCCCTGCCTCGTGGGGCCCCCGTGCCAACCCTGACGTGCTTCTTCTGCCTATATAACTCCATATACCCCAAAACTTCCAGAACAGAGAATAGATCGGGAGTTCTGCCGCCAGAAGCCTCCGTAGCCACCGAAAACCAATCTAGACCCGTTCCGGCACCCTGCCGGAGGGGGCAATCCTTCTCCGGTGGCCATCTTCATCATCCCGGTGCTCTCCATGACGAGAAGGTAGTAGTTCTCCCTCGGGGTTGAGGGTATGTACCAGTAGCTATGTGTTTGATCTCTCTCTCTCTCTCTCTCTCTCTCTCTCTCTCTCTCTCTCTCTCTCGTGTTCTTGAGACGATACGGTCTTGATGTATCGCGAGCTTTGCTATTACAGTTGGATCCTATGTTTCTCCTCCCCCTCTTCTCTTTTGTAATGAATTGAGTTTTCCCTTTGGAGTTATCTTATCAGATTGAGTCTTTAAAGACTTGAGAACACTTGATGTATGTCTTGGTGATCAACTTGCGGGTTTCATGACATTCGGAACCTATGCATAGGGGTTGGCACATGTTTTCGTCGTGATTCTCCGGTAGAAACTTTGGGGCACTCTTTGAGGTCCTTTGTGTTGGTTGAATAGATGAATCTGAGATTGTGTGACGCATGTCGTATAATCATACCCATGGATACTTGAGGTGACATTGGAGTATCTAGGTGACATTAGGGTTTAGGTTTATTTGTGTCTTAAGGTGTTATTCTAGTACGAACTTTAGGGCTATTTGTGACACTTATAGGAATAGCCCACCAGATTGATTGGAAAGAATACCTTTGAGGTGGTTCCGTACCCTACCATAATCTCTTCGTTCGTTCTCCTCTATTAGTGACTTTGGAGTGACTCTTTGTTGCATGTTGAGGGATAGTTATGTGATCCAATTATTTTAGTATTGTTGAGGGAACTTACACTAGCAAACGTATGAACCCTAGGCCTTATTTCCACACATTGCAATACCGTTTACGCTCACTTTTATCACTTGTTACCTTGCTGTTTTTATATTTTCAGATTACAAAAACTATTATCTACCATCCATATACCACTTGTTTCACCATCTCTTCGCCGAACTAGTGCACCTATACAATTTACCATTGTATTGGGTGTGTTGGGGACACAAGAGACTCTTTGTTATTTGGTTGCAAGGTTGCTTAAGAGAGACCATCTTCATCCTACGCCCCCTACGGATTGATAAACCTTAGGTCATCCACTTGAGGGAAAATTGCTACTGTCCTACAAACCTCTGCACTTGGAGGCCCAACAACGTCTACAAGAAGAAGGTTGTGTAGTAGACATCAAGCTCTTTTCTGGCGCCATTGCTGGGGAGGTTAGCGCTTGAAGGTATATCTTTAGATCTTGCAATCGAGTCTTTTAGTTTCTTGTTTTATCACTAGTTTAGGTTATAAAAGAAAACTATAAAAAATGGAATTGAGTTTGTCTCATACGCTTCACCTTTTTAATATCTTTCGTGAGTATGATGGAAAGGATAATTGTGCTCAAGTGCTAGAAGAAGAAATCTATAAAATGTTTGGCACTAAATATTTGAATAATGAGCATGATTGCAATGTTGTTAGTATGAATTCCTTGAATATCCATGATGCTAATGATATGCAACGCCACAAGCTTGGGGAAGCTATGTTTGATGAAGATGATATTTTTTTGTCCCCCAAGTTTTGATGAGCAAATTTATTATGCTGAAAGCATGCTTCCTATCTATGATGATTATTGAGATGACACATATGCTTTAAAGAATAATAATAACAATGAAACTTGTCATCTTGATTTCAATTTTCAATCCCATGATAGTTATTTTGTTGAGTTTGCTCCCACTATTATTCATGAGAAGAATTTTGCTTATGTGGAGAGTAATAAAATTTGCATGCTTGTAGATCATGAAAAGAATGATTTAGGTTCTGGTTATATTGTTGAATTCATTCATGATGCTACTGAAAATTATTATGAGGGAGGAATATATGCTTGTAGGAATTGCAATAATATCAAGTTTCCTCTCTATGTGCTTAAAATCTTGAAGTTATGCTTGTTTTGCCCTCTTATGCTAGTTGATTATTGTTCCCATAAGTTGTTTGCTCACAAAATCCCTATGCATAGGAAGCATGTTAGACTTAAATGTGCTAGTCATATTCTTCATGATGCTCTCTTTATGTTTCAATTCTTATCTTTTATGTGAGCATCATTGAAATCATCATGCCTAGCTAGGGGCATTAAACGATAGCGCTTGTTGGGAGGCAACCCAATTTTACTTTTGTTCCTTGCTTCTTGCTCCTGTTTAGTAATAAATAATTCATCTAGCCTCTGTTTACATGTGGTTTTATGCTTTTAATTAGTGTTTGTGCCAAGTAGAACCTTTGGGAAGACTTGGGAAAAGTCTTGTTGATCATGCTGTCAAAAACAGAAACTTAAGCGCTCACGAGAATTGCTGCCATTTTTATTTGGAGAGTGATATTTAGTTAATTCTTTTTGAAGATGATTAATAGATAAATCCCTCAGGTCCATCAATTTATTTTAGAATTTTATGATTTCCAGAAGTATATGTTTGATTCAGATTACTACAGACTGTTCTGTTTTTGACAGATTCTGTTTTCATGTGTTGTTTACTTATTTTGATGAATCTATGGCTAGTAAACTAGTTTATAAACCATAGAGAAGTTGGAATAAAGTAGGTATAACACCAATATAAATAAAGAATGAGTTCATTACAGTACCTTGAAGTGGTGTTTTTCTTTCTTATACTAACGGAGCTTACAAGTTTTCTACTTTAAGTTTTGTGTTGTGAAGTTTTCAAGTTTTGGGTAAGGATTCGATGGACTATGGAATAAGGAGTGGTAAGAGCCTAAGATTGGGGATGCCCAAGGCACCCCAAGGTAAAATTAAAGGACAACCAAAAGCCTAATCTTGGGGATGCCCCGGAAGGCATCCCCTCTTTCGTCTTCGTTCATCGGTAACTTTACTTGGAGCTATATTTTTATTCACCACATGATATGTGTTTTGCTTGGAGCGTCAATTTATTTTGTTAGTATTTGCTTGCTGTTATTTATAATAATGTTTTGCATCTTTTATTTCAATAAAAGTGGCATTGATAGCCTTTACTATGCCTATGTTACAAGTATACATGTTGCTGTTTGAAAACAGAAAGTTTACCGCTGTTGCAATAATTCCCTAGAAAAGTCAGAATGTGATAAAATGTTGAAACCTTTTGCATATTAAGCTCTGATAAATTTAATACAGTGGGAATTGTCTTTCATAATTTTTGGATCTAGGTAAGTATGGATGTTGCTGCATTCTTTATAGACTATCCTGTTTAGGCAGATTGCTGTTATGTTTGCATTGTTTGCATATGTTTGCTTCTCTAATGATTCTATTTGAGGATAGGAATATTAAATATGCAGAGGAATTTAGTATGCAATGTTGAATAATAATTTTAGTGACTTTCTACAGTAGAGTATGATAAGGTTTTTGCAATGGTTTATGCTAACTTATCTCACGAGTCCTTGTTGAGTTTTGTGTGGATGAAGCTTTTGAGATTTAGGGAGACCGTGATATGAGAGGAATTAAGGAGACACAAAAGATCAAGCTTGGGGATGCCCAAGGCACCCCAAGATAATATTTCAAGAAGTCTCAAGCGTCTAAGCTTGGGGATGCCCCGATTGGCATCCCACCTTTCTTCTTCAACAACTATCGGTTAGTATCGGTTGATCCTAAGTTTTTGCTTCTTCACATGATGTTTGCTATTCTTAGATGTCATTTTATTTTGCTTTTCTTGCTGTTTTAATAGAGTACCAAGATCTGAAATTATTAAATGCTAGAGAGTCTTCACATAGTTGCATAATTATTCGACTACTCATTGATCTTCACTTATATCTTTCGGAGTAGTTTGTCATTTGTTCTAGTGCTTCACTTATATCTTTTAGAGCATGGTCGTAGTTTTATTTTGAATAAATAGATGAACTCTCATGCTTCACTTAGATTATTTTGAGAGTCTTAAATAGCATGGTAATTTGCTTAAAATCCTAATATGCTAGGTATTCAAGAATAATAAAATTCTCTTATGAGTGTATTGAATACTAAGAGAAGTTTGATACTTGATAATTGTTTTGAGATATGGAGATGGTGATATTAGAGTCATGCTAGTTGAGTAGTTGTGAATTTGAGAAATACTTGTGTTGAAGTTTGTGATTCCCGTAGCATGCACATATGGTGAACCGTTATGTGATGAAGTCGGAGCATGATTTATTGATTGATTGCCTTCCTTATGAGTGGCGGTCGGGCACGAGCGATGGTCTTTTCCTACCAATCTATCCCCCTAGGAGCATGCGCGTAATACTTTGCTTTGATAACTTCTAGATTTTTGCAATAAGTATGTGAGTTCTTTATGACTAATGTTGAGTCCATGGATTATACGCACTCTCACCCTTCCACCATTGCTAGCCTCTCTAGTACCGCGCAACTTTCGCCGGTACCATAAACCCACCATATACCTTCCTGAAAACAGCCACCATACCTAACTATCATGGCATTTCCATAGCCATTCCGAGATATATTGCCATGCAACTTTCACCCGTTCCTTTTATTATGACACACCTCATATTTGTTATATTGCTTGCATGATCATGTAGTTGACATCGTATTTGTGGCAAAGCCACCGTTCATAATTCTTTCATACATGTCACTCATGAGTCATTGCATATCCCGGTACACCGCCGGAGGCATTCATATAGAGTCATCTTTGTTCTAGTATCGAGTTGTATCATTGAGTTGTAAATAAATAGAAGTGTGATGATCATCATTAATAGAGCATTGTCCCAAAAAAAAGGGGAAGGCCAAATAAAAAAAAGAAAGGCCAAACAAAAAAAGAAAGGCCAAATAAAAAATATAAAAAATAAAATAAAAGGGACAATGCTACTATCCTTTTTCCACACTTGTGCTTCAAAGTAGCACCATGTTCTTCATATAGAGAGTCTCTTGAGTTATCACTTTCATATACTAGTGGGAATCTTTCATTATAGAACTTGGCTTGTATATTCCAATGATGGGCTTCCTCAAAATGCCCTAGGTCTTCGTGAGCATGCGAGTTGGATGCACACCCACTAGTTTCTTTTGTTGAGCTTTCATACATTTATAGATCTAGTGCATCCGTTGCATGGCAATCCCTACTCACTCACATTGATATCTATTGATGGGCATCTCCATAGCCCGTTGATACGCATAGTTGATGTGAGACTATCTTCCCCTCTTTTTGTCTTCTCCACAACCACCATTCTATTCCACCTATAGTGCTATGTCCATGGCTCACGCTCATGTATTGCGTGAAGATTGAAAAAGTTTGAGAACATCAAAAGTATGAAAACAATTGCTTGGCTTGTCATCGGGGTTGTGCATGATTTAAATATTTTGTGTGGTGAAGATGGAGCATAGCCAGACTATATGATTTTGTAGGGATAGCTTTCTTTGGCCATGTTATTTTGAGAAGACATGATTGCTTTGTTAGTATGCTTGAAATATTATTGTTTTTATGTCAATATTAAACTTTTGTCTTGAATCTTATGGATCTGAATATTCATGCCACAATTAAGAAGAATTACATTGAAATTATGCCAAGTAGCACTCCGCATCAAAAATTCTTTTTTATCATTTACCTACTCGACGACGAGCAGGAATTAAGCTTGGGGATGCCTGATACGTCTCCAACGTATCTATAATTTTTGATTGCTCCATGCAATATTATCTACTGTTTTGGGTAATATTGGGCTTTATTATCCACTTTTATATTATTTTTGAGACTAACCTATTAACCGGAGGCCCAGCCCAGATTTGTTGTTTTATGCCTATTTCAGTGTTTTGAAGAAAAGGAATATCAGACGGAGTCGAAACGAAACGAAATCAACTGGAGAAGTTATTTTTGGAAGGAATCACACCTGATGGACTTGGACCCCACATCAGAAGATACGAGAGCTGCCCACGAGTGCGGAGGGTGTGCCCACCCCCCTAGGGAGCGCCCCCTACCTCGTGGGGCCCCCGTGGCTCCCCTGACGTGCTTCTTCTGCCTATATAACTCCATATACCCTAAAACTTCTAGAACAGAGAATAGATCGGGAGTTCCACCGCCAGAAGCCTCCGTAGCCACCGAAAACCAATCTAGACCCGTTCCAGCACCCTGCCAGAGGGGGCAATCCTTCTCCGGTGGCCATCTTCATCATCCCGATGCTGTCCATGACGAGGAGGGAGTAGTTCTCCCTCGGGGATGAGGGTATGTACCAGTAGCTATGTGTTTGATCTCTCTCTCTCTCTCTCTCTCTCTCTCTCGTGTTCTTGAGACGATACGATCTTGATGTATCGCGAGCTTTGCTATTATAGTTGGATCCTATGTTTCTCCTCCCCCTCTTCTCTCTTGTAATGAATTGAGTTTTCCCTTTGGAGTTATCTTATCGGATTGAGTCTTTAAAGACTAGAGAACACTTGATGTATGTCTTGGTGATCAACTTGCGGGTTTTGTGACATTCAGAACCTATGCATAGGGGTTGGCACACGTTTTCGTCGTGATTCTCCGGTAGAAACTTTGGGGCACTCTTTGAGGTCCTTTGTGTTGGTTGAATAGATGAATCTGAGATTGTGTGACGCATATATGATCATACCCACGGATACTTGAGGTGACATTGGAGTATCTAGGTGACATTAGGGTTTTGGTTGATTTGTGTCTTAAGGTGTTATTCTAGTACGAACTCTAGGGCTGTTTGTGACACTTATAGGAATAGCCCACCGGATTGATTGGAAAGAATAACTTTGATGTGGTTTCGTAACCTACCATAATCTCTTCGTTCGTTCTCCGCTATTAGTCACTTTGGAGTGACTCTTTGTTCCATGTTGAGGGATAGTTATGTGATCCAATTATTTTAATATTGTTGAGGGAACTTACACTAGCGAAAGTATGAACCCTAGGCCTTATTTCCACACATTGCAATACCGTTTACGCTCACTTTTATCACTTGTTACCTTGCTGTTTTTATATTTTCAGATTACAAAAAATATTATCTACCATCCATATACCACTTGTTTCACCATCTCTTCGCCGAACTAGTGCACCTATACAATTTACCATTGTATTGGGTGTGTTGGGGACACAAGAGACTCTTTGTTATTTGGTTGCAGGGTTGCTTGAGAGAGACCATCTTCATCCTACGCCTCCTACGGATTGATAAACCTTAGGTCATCCACTTGAGGGAAATTTGCTACTGTCCTACAAACCTCTGCACTTGGAGGATCAACAACGTCTACAAGAAGAAGGTTGTGTAGTAGACATCACCCCCCCACTGCCACGTCACGTAAGTGGAAACACATTTCCCCGAGTACGTCTTCTTCCAATGAAGGCGTATTTTGTTTCTACTTCGGCCTGAAGTACGTTTTCTAAGTCATAAAGCGTATTTTCCCAAATCTGTTTTTGTCTTATCCACTCAGGGACCCGTTGGTGATAAAATTTTCATAGATTGGTCCATGTTCTTCCAACCTTCACAACTTTTCAACCGTAACTCCGATTGAGGTGAAACCAACGCTCACTTCTTTGTATCATCGTGCTCTATCTTTTGGTAACATTTTCACTAGGTTGTTTCACAGTGAAAATGACCATTTTGCCCTTGCCTCTAATCAGCCCCCTCCGAGTATGTACCGTCCGACATTTCGTTCCGTGGCTTCACCGCACTTCTTCCTGGAGTCTCCGTCACCCCAGGCAAGCCACAATACCCACTTGCATGATATTCATGCAGTAGCCATGGTTTTCAACTTGAATATTTATTAAATGATTTCTTGTTTAAAAGATGGTTATCGTTGTTCCGGTAATGTTTCTAGGTTAGTGCTTACTTGTTTGCTATGTTATTATGCACCTAGTTATCATGACCTGCTAGTTGTTAGTATTACTTTCATATTGCCATGCTTGATAGTAGTACATGTTGGGTTGGTCATGCTCTTCGGTGCATGACTAACGTCGGTTACCGAGTACTGTTAATAGGCATTGTTCCGTTTCTGTTAGTTGGTTAAGTGTTACTTGGTAATATTATTGATGAGTTCTTGCATGTTATTTATGGTTGACGATAATGGTCATGTTATGTTATACTATGAGTAGTGTTACACTTGTAATATTTATGCTTGTCATTATGCCATGTTCAGTTGGAGATTATTTCATAGTCGATATGATGGACAGTTATGTTGCATCCCGTGCTTATGTTGATATCATGTTCATGCATTATAATTGCATCATGTTATTTTATCATGGCTCAGCATATTGCATTCAAGTTTAACCGGATTTAATTGAACTTGAACAACTGTTGGCTGAGTCATGGTGCCGCCAGATCGAAACTGACCAGTGCAACCACGCTTACCTTGTGGGGGTCCTAACTGGGTCTATTATCGTGCATCTCTCCGGTGCCTCCCACGAGGGAAGGTTATGGGCATGCGTACCCTATCCCGGTAAGCAGCCATAACCTTGTGTGCCCGTTGTTTTTATGGATCCGGTTCCCGTGAGGGAGTTTGACCACGACGGTGGTGGGGTGTCTTTGGTAGACACGGGGCCACCCAAGACTAGCCCAGTTGCGAGTGGGCCGGAGTGGCCGGGAGACTATCATGGCAATAGATTGGTTTTGTCGGAATGCCGTTGGTCCACCCAAATGGGAGGGCGAAGCCATGGGTTCTGTGGTGTGGATACAGTGTGTTACCTCTGCAGAGTGTACATTAAATCCATCGATAGCCGCGCCCGCGGATAAGGGCCCAGTTCGTGTCGGTCCCACCGTGAGTCAATAGTATTAATAATACCTTAATTAATGACAACCCCGATTTGATGATGAGATAAGTGGTTGTGATCGCCGTAAGGATCACGGTTTGAGACCCAATGTTGGTCATGGTTGTGATCGCCGGAATGATCACTGTGGTATCGAGGATACCGAGTTGTTGGATATTCATGATGTTGTGCGAGAATCATGGGTAAAGATCAAGCTCCTTGTGGTCATTTAATGATTACTACGGTATTGTTTATACCAAGCTTGATTTGATCCTGAGATGATCGTGTAATGTCTGAGGTGGGTAAGTGATGCGCATGATGGTTACGAGATAACCCGAGCAGAATAATTGGTGCATGTAGTGCCATCATGTTGCATGCTAGTATCGTCAGATTAATATGTTCATGCTATGCTCATATTGTTCTAGCTGTATCAGGTTCATATTGCCTTTGGATTCTTAGTGGCTATTATGGTTATTTTCATGATGGTATCTGGTATTATTTTGGAAGTATTACTTTGGATGTCATGTTGTTAATGCCATGTTATTCTGATGATCTCATATCAATTCCTGCTTAACTGTAATTGCCATGCTATTGTTTGTCTTGAATGCTTCTGGTTATTGTGAGCTTGCAAGTACATTCAATGTACTGACCTGGCGTGTCATGCCAGGTTGCAGGTCGTGTCTGGATTACTTGCTTGTTTGGTGTTGTTCCTGTGTTCGCGAGCTAGGATAAACGTTCCAGCCAGAGTCCCTGGGGATTGGAGTCCATCATCGTCGTTCGTTGTTCCGCTGCCAGTAGTTGTTCCGCTGCTTCAAGTATTGTGCTGCTTGCATAGAGCAACTGAGGATGGCGTAGTGTCGCCGTGCCGATGTTATTCATTGTAATATCGGAGACCTTGTAATCATATTCGTGTTGTAATAAGAGAGCTGGTTTGTTGTATGCTAAGCAGTGCTGTATTCCAGAAGACTTCACCTCGATCTCTGGGCTGGAATACGGGGCGTTCCGGTTTTCTGTGAGCCGGGGTGCCACAGCGCTTGGTATCAGAGCAGGTCTGGCTGTAGAGCGTCCTAGTCCGCTAGAACGTTAGAAAATGGTAGCATAAGGTCTGGTTGTTGCCCTTGCTTGTTGCATTTGATTGTTGCATTTGTTTGCTGCATATAGTCTTATTGCGGTTACCATTAACCCCTGTTTCATGCGTAGATGGCGGTCAACTTCCATGAGTTCAGTACTCTTCCCTTAGCTTCCGGTGTTGTTCCTATTGAGTTCAGTCCCACTCCTGCACCTCTCAGCTTTGCCGCCCTCCTTGGCGACATGTGGTGTAGTATTTATCCCCTCGGAGATCCACCTCATTATCAAGTATTCCAGTTTTCTGCTGGAGGAAGAATTCGGGAATATGTTTCTCATGTTCACCTGTCAGCCCCGATTCCTGTCGGTAAGCGCACCTACAGTTTCCACGGTGGTTACAACGCTACTCCTGAGCGTGTCGTTCAGCTCGCCATAATGGCAGGAGTCACCGGTCTTCGTCACCAAGAGAGCATGGTGCAGGAGAACCGTGCTTATCAATATTATCCTACCATCGCCGAGAATCCTAGGCGAATCCAATTTCCCTCCATCAACCCTCAAGACGACTCGGCTATCCTAGCCATGTCTCGGTACATGACGGTCGAGTGTCTTCTTATTTCTGAGTTAGTCCGAGACGCCATTCGGACCAGGAGATTGCTTGGTGTCGCTTTACCTCAGTCTCCGCCAGCTTCTCCAACTCCTCCGCCACGTCCATCCGGAACTTCAGAGTCAGCGGTTCCACTCGCTACTCCCTTAGCTTCCTCGTCAGTTCGCGAGCGTTTGCTCAAGCGTAGGATGTAGTCCTTCATGTAGCGCTTGTGCATCCGCTATAGTATCATGCTTGTGTGTGTCTGTGTGGAGCAGCTTTGTATCTTGTTTGCTGCGTGCTTTGTGCAATAAATTGTTTTCTCGTGCTTCTTTGTTTTGAATCCTCGGTGTTACCCCCTTATGGAAATTTTTCCTCGACCGACACCGAATCAGAAGGAGCCGTAAGCAGTACAGATATACAACAAGGAAGTCAGTTAAAATCAATGAGTTTTTCAGCCGACAGCATTGTATTACAGACATCCATCCAGATACAAATTGTATTTTGATCAGACTTTCAGCAACAAGTACCTGTCAGAGACACACTTTATCACAGCGAAGATTAAATCAACAAGAGAACAAAATTAGATCGATAGTGCATTTCAAGTCAAAGGTATGGGCTATGCACAATGATTGAATCTGACACAAGTCAAAATTTAAATATTTCGACACCCAGAAGTCAGTCCAATTGCACGGTGAATTGGGTAAGGACAGTCAGACAATTCTTGTTATATCAATAATCAGCTGCCGGACCGACAAATATATGTCATTCCCATCACCAAGAAAATCAGTCCCATCCTTCTCCACAACGTATTAACGAAGTGTACAAAGATAAGGTTCCCAGTCTGCATCGATGGGGTATGAATGGATTCCTATGCAAGATATTCAGTCTTCTCGATAAAATACCGCCAAAGCTTCTGGCATAAGGTACTGAGTCTTCCCTAGCAAGTATTTAAGGGGGGAAGCTTATAAGGAATGGTACCCCGATTTCCTCAGTAAGATATCCGCCGAAGGCTTCGAGCATAAGCCATCCAGTCTTCCTCAGCACGATACCCCGATTGCTTCCGAATGCAAGCTTCCCAGTATTATTTTGCACGACACTAATACAAGACATTAAATTATGAATTGTCAGCATATGGCAGTGTTTTCCAAGTGGCAGATCTGCAACAGTTTGGCCTGAAACAAAAATCAGTCAGAACAAAGGTATGCCTTGAGAATCAGATATTAGTTCATTCAGTATGCTGCCAATTCCATGCAAGTCTCTCAAGGAAGAATTCATGGTACACATCCGACAACCTCACCGGTTATTTACGAAACAAAAACCAGTGGGTGATGCCATAATCAACAAGTCTTTAAGGAAAGACCACATTGAGACCATAATCATGGCAGTGATTATAAAAAATCAGCCTCACAAGGTGATATTATTAACCCTGTCACTGTCCGGCATAATCCACAACAGGATTGAGATCTGTATAACCACATGTGAGCCGGATAAGTATACCGAGGTTCAAAACCTGAACCAGACCTATGTATGCCGGTTATTATGTGAAAAATGTGGATGCCCAAGACCGTCTTATTCCACGACAAACCCAAGCAAAGATCCACCCAAGAAGTATACTCCATTGTGGTACTGGATAACTCAATATATTAACCTCAACACCCGCGATGGAGCTTTGCACAGACTGATGTTCCCAGAGAGACACTGGCAACAATGAAGAATCCATGTGAAAACATATACGTTGAGGATCGTTATCTCTCGCATAGGGGAAGCAATGAAAGGAATAGCCTGTATAAATGGGATTCTTTGCCAAGATCATCGCCAGTCAAGTCTGCAAATCTTATCATCAGGAGATGGTGCATTTTTCTATCAGTCACGATAAGCGACAGTCAAACCTTTGTACAACTTGGATACTCAAGACTGTGAAGCCAGTCAAGATAAGTCAGAAACTCCTGCAAGATGACTGCAGCCGTTAGAAAAAACAGACATGATCCACTTCACTGTTTTGAACCCCGAAGGCATGTCTACATTCAAGGAATCCGATGCCTGTGTAGAAGGGATTCGTTGTTCAATGGGAAGATATATTCCCCAACTCCGTGGAATGTTCTCGGTACTCGATACTAGAATAACATTTTCAGCAAGGATTAATATCAAGAAGGACAAGTATGTCTGTAAAAATAATATTTTGGATGCTAGCTCAGCCAAAGAAAAAATTTGAGGGACATCCGAGGTACGTCTTGTCAGAATGTCAGATCTAGTGAAGCAAACCACCCCAGATCAAGACAATCAGTCAGATCCAATTCAGTGGAAATATTATGAATAAAAGAAACCTGAGTGGGAAACGGTTTCTTCAAGTCAGAAAGATTATTTAACCCTGAGCAACCAAATCTCGAGGATGAGATTTCTTTAAGGGGGGAAGGTTTGTAACAGCCTGGATTTTTGCCCTTTTCTTTTTCCTTTGATTTTTTGGGATTTCCTGTTTTGATTTGTTTTTCCATGGCTATGAGGGTCTGAAACTTGGGAAGATCATGTCTTCCTAGGTTTTCTAGTGGCTTCTCACCCTCATCATCATCTCAAGATCACCTCATTTCCATCCTTGACCTAACCCAAAATTCTTTTGTTGGTAATATTCCTTTTCTGATAAAGGAATAACCCTTAAAACCCTAGGTTGTGAAGCAACCTATATTTCTATCACTCCTAAAATTCCCAAATAATTCTCATAAATTGTTTGTGTCACATATTCCTCAAATATGGAAAAATATTTCATTGCCATGTTCAAAAATAATCCTCCAATAATTCTTTTCCTATTCTGCCCTAAATGGCACTTTGCAAAGGAAGTGCTATTATATTGCTTGATTGACCCCAAAATTTTTGGACATCTTTTCCTGTCCATATCATTGGCTCATGCCAAAATTCAGCTCAATTTGCCTAGTAAATATTTTTCCAGCAATTTTCCAAAGTTTCTGTCCAGGAAGGAACTTTGTGAAGGAGCTATATTCTAGGCATATCCAAATGAGTTGCAATTTTGCAGGGTCCTTCCTAGGGTCAAATAACGACTCTCCACCAAATTTGAGCTCACGTAACTCATCTATGTGATCCCAGCTCCAAATCTTAGTTCCTGGTCAGATTTTCAGTTTGTGAAGCAACCATATGTTATATTGCTTCATTTGAGCTGAAACTTTACCTGGACAAGCTTCTACCTATATCAACTACTCTCAACAAGTTTTACCTCAATTGGTTGATCCAATTACCCTGTGTAATTTTTCCAAGTTTCCGTTCAGAATGAAGCTTTGTGAAGCAAGTGCCACTTTGGTATTTCCAAATGATATGAAATTTTTACAGCTACTTCATATCATCATAAAACCCCTCTCTGCCAAATTGCAGCTCACAGAGATCAAGTATGTGAGTGCATCATCCAAATCCCCAATTTTGGCCAGTTTTGCACTTTCTACTGCAACCCCCATCTAAACTCCTCCTCTTAGTCTGATTTTTAGTGATCAGCATCACCTTAGTGTGTGATCATCGCCAGGCAAACTCTTTACCTTGTTACCCTGCTGGTTTAACCACAACAAGTTACAAACACCTTGTTACTGAGTTACTTTTGGAGCTAAGTGCAAATCTCTTCTTTGCCCCTGGACCAATTTATTTCTTCAGTTGGACTAAGGGCACCAGGCTCCATCCACTGGACATGGTTGGCCACGCCAAAGAGCGCCGCTTGCGCTAGTGCGCGTGGTGATCACGCTTGCGTCATGGCTGCAGGCGTGCTCTGGCTGGTCCCGGCCACTATGCTCGTCTCCTCCCTCCTCGTCTCGACCTCAATTCGTGTCCTGGAGCTTCCCCGTGATCGACTGCATCGCCCTGCATCGATGCCTCATCATGGTTCGCCTCAAATGCGTCGCAAACGCCATGCCCTTGCCGCATCGGGCTGCTGACCTCCATTAGAGCTTGTCGTGAGCTTTCCCGTGAGGCTCTAGAGCCCTCCCCCGCGCCTATATAAGGACCCCCGAACCCCTCCGCACCTCACCAACCTCTCCCCGTTCCTCCTCCCCCACTGGAGTGCCTCTCCTCGCCGTTTTCTTCTTCGGCCACCGCGGCCACCACCGGAGCTCGTCTCCATTCTAGCAACCGCAGGCCCCCTCTCCTCCTCCCAAGCCCTCCACTGCCTTCCTCTACTTCCCGCGGTTCGCCCCAACCCATTGCCCCTCGCCGGAGAGCCCCGTGGCCGCGCCTCCCGGAGCTTGGCCGTCGCCGTTGCTCTCGGCCACCACACCGACCAAGTCCATCCGAGCCTCCTCTCTCCCTCCCGACTCCACCATCATCCTCCCCGTGCTTCACTGAGTCGTCCCACCCACTTGTCCCTCGCTGGAGTTGCCCACATCGCCAAAGACCACCGTCGACAGCCGCCCTCTATCTCTCCTCGATCCTCCTCCGCCCCGCGTCCTCCTCTCATCCCCGGGGCCGACCGACCCTCTGGACGGACGCGCCACGCTGGGCCGCACCCGCCGGTGCCCGCGCCCTAGCTGGAGCTGGCCTGGACCGGCCGCCCCAGCATCGGCAGCGCCCCTGTCATCCTCCTTTGGTTCCTGTCATGGCCAGGCACGGGAGGAAGAAGAAGACAGGGGGGAGGAGAGAGAAGGATAAGGTGGGCCCCGCGTGTCATCCTCTGCCCATTGACCCCGCTCTCCAACGTATCTATAATTTTTGATTGCTCCATGCTATATTATCTACTGTTTTGGGCAATATTGGGCTTTATTATCTACTTTTATATTATTTTTTGGGATTAACCTATTAACCGGAGGCCCAACCCAGATTTGTTGTTTTATGCCTATTTAAGTGTTTTGAAGAAAAGGAATATCAGACGGAGTCGAAACGGAACAAAATAAACTAGAGAAGTTATTTTTGGAAGGAAACACACCTGATGGACTTGGACCCCACGTCAGAAGATACGGGAGCTGCCCACGAGGGTGGGGGGCGCGCCCACCCCCTAGGGCGCACCCCCTGCCTCGTGGGGCCCCCGTGCCAACCCTGACGTGCTTCTTCTGCCTATATAACTCCATATACCCCAAAACTTCCAGAACAGAGAATAGATCGGGAGTTCCGCCGCCAGAAGCCTCCATAGCCACCGAAAACCAATCTAGACCCGTTCCGGCACCCTGCCGGAGGGGGCAATCCTTCTCCGGTGGCCATCTTCATCATCCCGGTGCTCTCCATGACGAGAAGGTAGTAGTTCTCCCTCGGGGCTGAGGGTATGTACCAGTAGCTATGTGTTTGATCTCTCTCTCTCTCTCTCTCTCATGTTCTTGAGACGATACGGTCTTGATGTATCGCGAGCTTTGCTATTACAGTTGGATCCTATGTTTCTCCTCCCCCTCTTCTCTCTTGTAATGAATTGAGTTTTCCCTTTGGAGTTATCTTATCGGATTGAGTCTTTAAAGACTTGAGAACACTTGATGTATGTCTTGGTGATCAACTTGCGGGTTTCATGACATTCGGAACCTATGCATAGGGGTTGGCACATGTTTTCGTCGTGATTCTCCGGTAGAAACTTTGGGGCACTCTTTGAGGTCCTTTGTGTTGGTTGAATAGATGAATCTGAGATTGTGTGACGCATATCGTATAATCATACCCATGGATACTTGAGGTGACATTGGAGTATCTAGGTGACATTAGGGTTTAGGTTTATTTGTGTCTTAAGGTGTTATTCTAGTACGAACTCTAGGGCTATTTGTGACACTTATAGGAATATCCCACCAGATTGATTGGAAAGAATACCTTTGAGGTGGTTCCGTACCCTACCATAATCTCTTCGCTCGTTCTCCTCTATTAGTGACTTTGGAGTGACTCTTTGTTGCATGTTGAGGGATAGTTATGTGATCCAATTATTTTAGTATTGTTGAGGGAACTTACACTAGCAAACGTATGAACCCTAGGCCTTATTTCCACACATTGCAATACCGTTTACGCTCACTTTTATCACTTGTTACCTTGCTGTTTTTATATTTTCAGATTACAAAAACTATTATCTACCATCCATATACCACTTGTTTCACCATCTCTTCGCCGAACTAGTGCACCTATACAATTTACCATTGTATTGGGTGTGTTGGGGACACAAGAGACTCTTTGTTATTTGGTTGCAGGGTTGCTTGAGAGAGACCATCTTCATCCTACGCCCCCTACGGATTGATAAACCTTAGGTCATCCACTTGAGGGAAAATTGCTACTGTCCTACAAACCTCTGCACTTGGAGGCCCAACAACGTCTACAAGAAGAAGGTTGTGTAGTAGACATCAAGCTCTTTTCTGGCGCCATTGCTGGGGAGGTTAGCGCTTGAAGGTATATCTTTAGATCTTGCAATCAAGTCTTTTAGTTTCTTGTTTTATCACTAGTTTAGGTTATAAAAGAAAACTATAAAAAATGGAATTGAGTTTGTCTCATACGCTTCACCTTTTTCATATCTTTCGTGAGTATGATGGAAAGGATAATTGTGCTCAAGTGCTAGAAGAAGAAATCTATAAAATGTTTGGCACTAAATATTTGAATAATGAGCATGATTGCAATGTTGTTAGTATGAATTCCTTGAATATCCATGATGCTAATGATATGCAACGCCACAAGCTTGGGGAAGCTATGTTTGATGAAGATGATATTTTTTTGTCCCCCAAGTTTTGATGAGCAAATTTATTATGCTGAAAGCATGCTTCCTATCTATGATGATTATTGAGATGACACATATGCTTTAAAGAATAATAATAACAATGAAACTTGTCATCTTGATTTCAATTTTCAATCCCATGATAGTTATTTTGTTGAGTTTGCTCCCACTATTATTCATGAGAAGAATTTTGCTTATGTGGAGAGTAATAAAATTTGCATGCTTGTAGATCATGAAAAGAATGATTTAGGTTCTGGTTATATTGTTGAATTCATTCATGATGCTACTGAAAATTATTATGAGGGAGGAATATATGCTTGTAGGAATTGCAATAATATCAAGTTTCCTCTCTATGTGCTTAAAATCTTGAAGTTATGCTTGTTTTGCCCTCTTATGCTAGTTGATTATTGTTCCCATAAGTTGTTTGCTCACAAAATCCCTATGCATAGGAAGCATGTTAGACTTAAATGTGCTAGTCATATTCTTCATGATGCTCTCTTTATGTTTCAATTCTTATCTTTTATGTGAGCATCATTGAAATCATCATGCCTAGCTAGGGGCATTAAACGATAGCGCTTGTTGGGAGGCAACCCAATTTTACTTTTGTTCCTTGCTTCTTGCTCCTGTTTAGTAATAAATAATTCATCTAGCCTCTGTTTACATGTGGTTTTATGCTTTTAATTAGTGTTTGTGCCAAGTAGAACCTTTGGGAAGACTTGGGAAAAGTCTTGTTGATCATGCTGTCAAAAACAGAAACTTAAGCGCTCACGAGAATTGCTGCCATTTTTATTTGGAGAGTTATATTTAGTTAATTCTTTTTGAAGATGATTAATAGATAAATCCCTCAGGTCCATCAATTTATTTTAGAATTTTATGATTTCCAGAAGTATATGTTTGATTCAGATTACTACAGACTGTTCTGTTTTTGACAGATTCTGTTTTCATGTGTTGTTTACTTATTTTGATGAATCTATGGCTAGTAAACTAGTTTATAAACCATAGAGAAGTTGGAATAAAGTAGGTATAACACCAATATAAATAAAGAATGAGTTCATTACAGTACCTTGAAGTGGTGTTTTTCTTTCTTATACTAACGGAGCTTACAAGTTTTCTACTTTAAGTTTTGTGTTGTGAAGTTTTCAAGTTTTGGGTAAGGATTCGATGGACTATGGAATAAGGAGTGGTAAGAGCCTAAGCTTGGGGATGCCCAAGGCACCCCAAGGTAAAATTAAAGGACAACCAAAAGCATAAGCTTGGGGATGCCCCGGAAGGCATCCCCTCTTTCGTCTTCGTTCATCGGTAACTTTACTTGGAGCTATATTTTTATTCACCACATGATATGTGTTTTGCTTGGAGCGTCAATTTATTTTGTTAGTATTTGCTTGCTGTTATTTATAATAATGTTTTGCATCTTTTATTTCAATAAAAGTGGCATTGATAGCCTTTACTATGCCTATGTTACAAGTATACATGTTGCTGTTTGAAAACAGAAAGTTTACCGCTGTTGCAATAATTCCCTAGAAAAGTCAGAATGTGATAAAATGTTGAAACCTTTTGCATATTAAGCTCTGATAAATTTAATACAGTGGGAATTGTCTTTCATAATTTTTGGATCTAGGTAAGTATGGATGTTGCTGCATTCTTTATAGACTATCCTGTTTAGACAGATTGCTGTTATGTTTGCATTGTTTGCATATGTTTGCTTCTCTAATGATTCTATTTGAGGATAGGAATATTAAATATGCAGAGGAATTTAGTATGCAATGTTGAATAATAATTTTAGTGACTTTCTACAGTAGAGTATGATAAGGTTTTTGCAATGGTTTATGCTAACTTATCTCACGAGTCCTTGTTGAGTTTTGTGTGGATGAAGCTTTTGAGATTTAGGGAGACCGTGATATGAGAGGAATTAAGGAGACACAAAAGATCAAGCTTGGGGATGCCCAAGGCACCCCAAGATAATATTTCAAGAAGTCTCAAGCGTCTAAGCTTGGGGATGCCCCGGTTGGCATCCCACCTTTCTTCTTCAACAACTATCGGTTAGTATCGGTTGATCCTAAGTTTTTGCTTCTTCACATGATGTTTGCTATTCTTAGATGTCATTTTATTTTGCTTTTCTTGCTGTTTGAATAGAGTACCAAGATCTGAAATTATTGAATGCTAGATAGTCTTCACATAGTTGCATAATTATTCGACTACTCATTGATCTTCACTTATATCTTTCGGAGTAGTTTGTCATTTGTTCTAGTGCTTCACTTATATCTTTTAGAGCATGGTCGTAGTTTTATTTTGAATAAATAGATGAACTCTCATGCTTCACTTAGATTATTTTGAGAGTCTTAAATAGCATGGTAATTTGCTTAAAATCCTAATATTCTAGGTATTCAAGAATAATAAAATTCTCTTATGAGTGTATTGAATACTAAGAGAAGTTTGATACTTGATAATTATTTTGAGATATGGAGATGGTGATATTAGAGTCATGCTAGTTGAGTAGTTGTGAATTTGAGAAATACTTGTGTTGAAGTTTGTGATTCCCGTAGCATGCACATATGGTGAACCGTTATGTGATGAAGTCGGAGCATGATTTATTGATTGATTGCCTTCCTTATGAGTGGCGGTCGGGCACGAGCGATGGTCTTTTCCTACCAATCTATCCCCCTAGGAGCATGCGCGTAATACTTTGCTTTGATAACTTCTAGATTTTTGCAATAAGTATGTGAGTTCTTTATGACTAATGTTGAGTCCATGGATTATACGCACTCTCACCCTTCCACCATTGCTAGCCTCTCTAGTACCGCGCAACTTTCGCCGGTACCATAAACCCACCATATACCTTCCTGAAAACAGCCACCATACCTAACTATCATGGCATTTCCATAGCCATTCCGAGATATATTGCCATGCAACTTTCACCCGTTCCTTTTATTATGACACACCTCATATTTGTTATATTGCTTGCATGATCATGTAGTTGACATCGTATTTGTGGCAAAGCCACCGTTCATAATTCTTTCATACATGTCACTCATGAGTCATTGCATATCCCGGTACACCGCCGGAGGCATTCATATAGAGTCATCTTTGTTCTAGTATCGAGTTGTATCATTGAGTTGTAAATAAATAGAAGTGTGATGATCATCATTAATAGAGCATTGTCCCAAAAAAAGGGGGAAGGCCAAATAAAAAAAAGAAAGGCCAAACAAAAAAAGAAAGGCCAAATAAAAAATATAAAAAATAAAATAAAAGGGACAATGCTACTATCCTTTTTCCACACTTGTGCTTCAAAGTAGCACCATGTTCTTCATATAGAGAGTCTCTTGAGTTATCACTTTCATATACTAGTGGGAATCTTTCATTATAGAACTTGGCTTGTATATTCCAATGATGGGCTTCCTCAAAATGCCCTAGGTCTTCGTGAGCATGCGAGTTGGATGCACACCCACTAGTTTCTTTTGTTGAGCTTTCATACATTTATAGCTCTAGTGCATCCGTTGCATGGCAATCCCTACTCACTCACATTGATATCTATTGATGGGCATCTCCATAGCCCGTTGATACGCATAGTTGATGTGAGACTATCTTCCCCTCTTTTTGTCTTCTCCACAACCACCATTCTATTCCACCTATAGTGCTATGTCCATGGCTCACGCTCATGTATTGCGTGAAGATTGAAAAAGTTTGAGAACATCAAAAGTATGAAAACAATTGCTTGGCTTGTCATCGGGGTTGTGCATGATTTAAATATTTTGTGTGGTGAAGATGGAGCATAGCCAGACTATATGATTTTGTAGGGATAGCTTTCTTTGGCCATGTTATTTTGAGAAGACATGATTGCTTTGTTAGTATGCTTGAAATATTATTGTTTTTATGTCAATATTAAACTTTTGTCTTGAATCTTATGGATCTGAATATTCATGCCACAATTAAGAAGAATTACATTGAAATTATGCCAAGTAGCACTCCGCATCAAAAATTCTTTTTTATCATTTACCTACTCGACGACGAGCAGGAATTAAGCTTGGGGATGCCTGATACGTCTCCAACGTATCTATAATTTTTGATTGCTCCATGCTATATTATCTACTGTTTTGGGTAATATTGGGCTTTATTATCCACTTTTATATTATTTTTGAGACTAACCTATTAACCGGAGGCCCAGCCCAGATTTGTTGTTTTATGCCTATTTCAGTGTTTTGAAGAAAAGGAATATCAGACGGAGTCGAAACGGAATGAAATCAACTGGAGAATTTATTTTTGGAAGGAATCACACCTGATGGACTTGGACCCCACATCAGAAGATACGAGAGCTGCCCACGAGTGCGGAGGGTGTGCCCACCCCCCTAGGGAGCGCCCCCGGCCTCGTGGGGCCCCCGTGGCTCCCCTGACGTGCTTCTTCTGCCTATATAACTCCATATACCCTAAAACTTCTAGAACAGAGAATAGATCGGGAGTTCCACCGCCAGAAGCCTCCGTAGCCACCGAAAACCAATCTAGACCCGTTCCAGCACCCTGCCAGAGGGGGCAATCCTTCTCCGGTGGCCATCTTCATCATCCCGATGCTGTCCATGACGAGGAGGGAGTAGTTGTCCCTCGGGGCTGAGGGTATGTACCAGTAGCTATGTGTTTGATCTCTCTCTCTCTCTCTCGTGTTCTTGAGACGATACGATCTTGATGTATCACGAGCTTTGCTATTATAGTTGGATCCTATGTTTCTCCTCCCCCTCTTCTCTCTTGTAATGAATTGAGTTTTCCCTTTGGAGTTATCTTATCGGATTGAGTCTTTAAAGACTAGAGAACACTTGATGTATGTCTTGGTGATCAACTTGCGGGTTTTGTGACATTCAGAACCTATGCATAGGGGTTGGCACACGTTTTCGTCGTGATTCTCCGGTAGAAACTTTGGGGCACTCTTTGAGGTCCTTTGTGTTGGTTGAATAGATGAATCTGAGATTGTGTGACGCATATATGATCATACCCACGGAGACTTGAGGTGACATTGGAGTATCTAGGTGACATTAGGGTTTTGGTTGATTTGTGTCTTAAGGTGTTATTCTAGTACGAACTCTAGGGCTGTTTGTGACACTTATAGGAATAGCCCACCGGATTGATTGGAAAGAATAACTTTGAGGTGGTTTCGTAACCTACCATAATCTCTTCGTTCGTTCTCCGCTATTAGTCACTTTGGAGTGACTCTTTGTTCCATGTTGAGGGATAGTTATGTGATCCAATTATTTTAATATTGTTGAGGGAACTTACACTAGCGAAAGTATGAACCCTAGGCCTTATTTCCACACATTGCAATACCGTTTACGCTCACTTTTATCACTTGTTACCTTGCTGTTTTTATATTTTCAGATTACAAAAAGTATTATCTACCATCCATATACCACTTGTTTCACCATCTCTTCGCCGAACTAGTGCACCTATACAATTTACCATTGTATTGGGTGTGTTGGGGACACAAGAGACTCTTTGTTATTTGGTTGCAGGGTTGCTTGAGAGAGACCATCTTCATCCTACGCCTCCTACGGATTGATAAACCTTAGGTCATCCACTTGAGGGAAATTTGCTACTGTCCTACAAACCTCTGCACTTGGAGGATCAACAACGTCTACAAGAAGAAGGTTGTGTAGTAGACATCACCCCCCCACTGCCACGTCACGTAAGTGGAAACACATTTCCCCGAGTACGTCTTCTTCCAATGAAGGCGTATTTTGTTTCTACTTCGGCCTGAAGTACGTTTTCTAAGTCATAAAGCGTATTTTCCCAAATCTGTTTTTGTCTTATCCACTCAGGGACCCGTTGGTGATAAAATTTTCATAGATTGGTCCATGTTCTTCCAACCTTCACAACTTTTCAACCGTAACTCCGATTGAGGTGAAACCAACGCTCACTTCTTTGTATCATCGTGCTCTATCTTTTGGTAACTTTTCACTAGGTTGTTTCATAGTGAAAATGACCATTTTGCCCTTGCCTCTAATCAGCCCCCTCCGAGTATGTACCGTCCGACATTTCGTTCCGTGGCTTCACCGCACTTCTTCCTGGAGTCTCCGTCACCCCAGGCAAGCCACAATACCCACTTGCATGATATTCATGCAGTAGCCATGGTTTTCAACTTGAATATTTATTAAATGATTGCTTGTTTAAAAGATGGTTATCGTTGTTCCGGTAATGTTTCTAGGTTAGTGCTTACTTGTTTGCTATGTTATTATGCACCTAGTTATCATGACCTGCTAGTTGTTAGTATTACTTTCATATTGCCATGCTTGATAGTAGTACATGTTGGGTTGGTCATGCTCTTCGGTGCATGACTAACGTCGGTTACCGAGTACTGTTAATAGGCATTGTTCCGTTTCTGTTAGTTGGTTAAGTGTTACTTGGTAATATTATTGATGAGTTCTTGCATGTTATTTATGGTTGACGATAATGGTCATGTTATGTTATACTATGAGTAGTGTTACACTTGTAATATTTATGCTTGTCATTATGCCATGTTCAGTTGGAGATTATTTCATAGTCGATATGATGGACAGTTATGTTGCATCCCATGCTTATGTTGATATCATGTTCATGCATTATAATTGCATCATGTTATTTTATCATGGCTCAGCATATTGCATTCAAGTTTAACCGGATTTAATTGAACTTGAACAACTGTTGGCTGAGTCATGGTGCCGCCAGATCGAAACTGACCAGTGCAACCACACTTACCTTGTGGGGGTCCTAACTGGGTCTATTATCGTGCATCTCTCCGGTGCCTCCCACGAGGGCAGGTTATGGGCGTGCGTACCCTATCCCGGTAAGCAGCCATAACCTTGTGTGCCCGTTGTTTTTATGGATCCGGTTCCCGTGAGGGAGTTTGACCACGACGGTGGTGGGGTGTCTTTGGTAGACACGGGGCCACCCAAGACTAGCCCAGTTGTGAGTGGGCCGGAGTGGCCGGGAGACTATCATGGCAATAGATTGGTTTTGTCGGAACGCCGTTGGTCCACCCAAATGGGAGGGCGAAGCCATGGGTTCTGTGGTGTGGATACAGTGTGTTACCTCTGCAGAGTGTACATTAAATCATCGATAGCCGCGCCCGTGGATAAGGGCCCAGTTCGTGTCGGTCCCGCCGTGAGTCAATAGTATTAATAATAACTTAATTAATGACAACCCCGATTTGATGATGAGATAAGTGGTTGTGATCGCCGTAAGGATCACGGTTTGAGACCCAATGTTGGTCATGGTTGTGATCGCCGGAATGATCACTGTGGTATCGAGGATACCGAGTTGTTGGATATTCATGATGTTGTGCGAGAATCATGGGTAAAGATCAAGCTCCTTGTGGTCATTTAATGATTACTACGGTATTGTTTATACCAAGCTTGATTTGATCCTGAGATGATCGTGTAATGTCCGAGTTGGGTAAGTGATGCGCGTGATTGTTACGAGATAACCCGAGCAGAATAATTGGTGCATGCAGTGTCATCATGTTGCATGCTAGTATCGTCAGATTAATATGTTCATGCTATGCTCATATTGTTCTAGCTGTATCAGGTTCATATTGCCTTTGGATTCTTAGTGGCTATTATGGTTATTTTCATGATGGTATCTGGTATTATTTTGGAAGTATTACTTTGGATGTCATGTTTTTAATGCCATGTTATTCTAGTGATCTCATATCAATTCCCGCTTAACCTGTAATTGCCATGCTATTGTTTGTCTTGAATGCTTCTGGTTATTGTGAGCTTGCAAGTACATTCAATGTACTGACCTGGCGTGTCATGCCAGCTTGCAGGACGTGTCTGGATTACTTGCTTGTTTGGTGTTGTTCCTGTGTTCGCGAGCTAGGATAAACGTTCCAGCCAGAGTCCCTGCAGATTGGAGTCCATCATCGCCATTCGTTGTTCCGCTGCCAGTAGTTGTTCCGCTGCTTCAAGTATTGTGCTGCTTGCATAGAGCAACTGAGGATGGCGTAGTGTCGCTGTGCCGATGTTATTCATTGTAATATCGGAGACCTTGTAATCATATTCATGTTGTAATAAGAGAGCTGGTTTGTTCTATGCTAAGTAGTGCCGTATTCCAGAAGACTTCACCTCGATCTCTGGGCTGGAATACGGGGCGTTCCGGTTTTCTCTGAGCCGGGGTGCCACAATTCCTCACGTCCAGAAATTTATTTTAGAATTTTTGGGGTTCCAGAAGTATTCGAAACCTACAGATTACTACATACTGTTCTGTTTTTGACACATTCTGTTTTTCGTGTGTTATTTGCTTATTTTGATGAACCTATGGCTAGTAATAGAGTTTATAAACCATATAAAAGTTGTAATACTGTATGTTTAACAGCAATATAAATAAAGAATGAGTTCATTACAGTACCTTGAAGTGGTGGTTTGTTTTCTTTTACTAACGGAGCTCACGAGATTTTCTTTTAAGATTTATGTTGTTAAGTTTTCAAGTTTTGGGTAAAGATTTGTTGGATAATGGAACAAGGATTGGCAAGAGCCTAAGCATGGGGATGCCCAAGGCACCCCAAGGTAAAATTCAAGGACAACCAAAAGCTTAAGCTTGGGGATGCCTAGGAAGGCATCCCCTCTTTCGTCTTTGTCTATCGGTAACTTTACTTAGGGCTATATTTTTATTCACCACTTGATATGTGTTTTGCTTGGAGCGTCTTGTATGATTTGAGTATTTGCTTTTTAGTTTATCACAATCATCCTCGCTGAACACACCTTTTGAGAGAGACACACATGATTCGGAATTTGTTAGAATACTCTATGTGCTTCACTTATATCTTTTGAGCTATATAGTTTTTGCTCTAGTGCTTCACTTATATCTTTTAGAGCACAGTGGTGGTTTTATTCTATAGAAATTATTGATCTCTAATGCTTCAACTATATTATTTTGAGAGTCTTAAACAGCATGGTAATTTTTTTAATTGAGAAATTAATCCGAATGTGATAGGCATCTAAGATGAGCATAATAAAAACTTCCATATTGAGTTCATTGAATATCATGAGAAGTTTGATACTTGATAAGTGTTTTGAGATATAAAGGTGGTAATATTAGAGTGTGCTAGTTGAGAAATTGTGAAATTGATAAATACTTGTGTTAAGGTTGGCATGTCCCGTACCATGCACGTATGGTAAAAGTTCTGTGACAATTTTGACACATAAGGTGTTATTTTATTGCTTTCCTTATGAGTGGCGGTCGGGGACGAGCGATGGTCTTTTCCTACCAATCTATCCCTCTAGGGGCATGTGTAGTAGTACTTTTCTTCGAGGGCTAATAAACTTTTGCAATAAGTATATGAGTTCTTTATGACTAATGTGAGTCCATGGATTATATGCACTCTCAACCTTCCACAATTTTCTAGCCTCTACAGTACCATGCATTGCCCTTTCTCGCCTTGAGAGTTGGTGCAAACTTCGCCGGTGCATCCAAACCCCGTGATATGATACGCTCTATCACACATAAACCTCCTTATATCTTCCTCAAAACAACCACCATACCTACCTATCATGGCATTTCCATAGCCATTCTGAGATATATTGCCATGCAACTTTCCACTGTTCTGTTTATTGTGACACGCTCCATCATTGTCATGTTGCTTTGCATAATCATGTAGTTGACATCGTATTTGTGGCAAAGTCACCATTCATAATTTTTCATACATGTCACTCTTGATTCATTGCATATCCCCGTACACCGCTGGAGGCATTCACATAGAGTCATATTTTGTTCTAAGTATTGAGTTGTAATTCTTGAGTTGTAAATAATAAAAGTGTGATGATCATAATTATTAGAGCATTGTCCCATGTGAGGAAAGGATGATGGAGACTATGATTCCCCCACAAGTCGGGATGAGATTCCGGACTAAATAAAAAAAGGCCAAAAAAAGAGAAGGCCCAAAAAAATGAGAGAAAAGAGAGAAGGGACAATGTTACTATCCTTTTTCCACACTTGTGCTTCAAAGCAGCACCATGATCTTCATGATAGAGAGTCTCCTATGTTGTCACTTTCATATACTAGTGGGAATATTTCATTATAGAACTTGGCTTGTATATTCCAATGATGGGCTTCCTCAAAATGCCCTAGGTCTTCATGAGTAAGCAAGTTGGATGCACACCCACTTAGTTTCTTTTGTTGAGCTTTCATACATTTGTAGCTCTAGTGCATTCATTGCATGGCAATCCCTACTCCTCTCATTGGCATCAATTGATGGGCGTCTCCATAGCCTATTGATTAGCCGCGTCAATGTGAGACTTTCTACCTTTTTGTCTTCTCATAACCCCCATCATTATACTTTATTCCACCCATAGTCCTATATCCGCTTGCACTCATGTATTGCGTAAGGGTTGAAAAGGCCGAAGCGCGTTAAAAAGTATGAACCAATTGCTCAGCTTGTCATCGGGGTTATGCATGATGAGAACGTTTTGTGTGACAAAATTGAAACATAGCCCAACTATATGATTTTGTAGGGATACGCTTTCTTTGGCTATGTTATTTTGATAAGACATAATTGCTTGGTTAGCATGTTTGAAGTATTATTGTTTTTATGTCAACATTAAACCTTTATCTTGAATCTTTCAGATCTAAATATTCATGCCACAATAAAAAGAATTACATTGAAAATTATGCTTGGGGATGCTTGATACGTCTCCAACGTATCTATAATTTTTGATTGTTCGATGCTATTATATATTTTGTTTTGGATGTTTAATGGGCTTATTTATACACATTTATATTATTTTTGGGACTAACCTATTAACCGGAGCCCAGCCCAAATTGCTGTTTTTTTGCCTATTTCAGTGTTTCGCAGAAAAAGAATATCAAACGGAGTCCAAACGGAATGAAACCTTTGGGAGCGTGATTTTTTGGAACAAACGTGATCCAGAGGACTTGGAGTGGACGTCAAGCAATAAACGAGGAGGCCACGAGGCAGGGGGTGCACCTACCCCTAGGGCGCGCTCACCACCCTCGTGGGCCCCTCGTGGTTCCACCGACCTACTTCTTCCTCCTATATATACCTATGTACCCCCAAACCATCGGAGAGCACCACGAAAACCTAATTCCACCACCGCAACCTTCTGTACCCGTGAGATCCCATCTTGGGGCCTTTTCCGGTGCTCCGCCGGAGGGGGAATTGGTCACGGAGGGCTTCTACATCAACACCATAGCCTCTCTGATGATGTGTGAGTAGTTTAACTCAGACCTTCAGGTCCATAGTTATTAGCTAGATGGCTTCTTCTCTCTCTTTGGATCTCAATACAAAGTTCTCCTCGATTCTCTTGGATATCTATTCGATGTAATCTTTTTTTTGCGGTGTGTTTGTCGAGATCCGATGAATTGTGGGTTTATGATCAAGATTAACTATGAACAATATTTGAATCTTCTCTGAATTCTTTTATGTATGATTGGTTAGCTTTGCAAGTTTCTTCAAATTATCAGTTTGGTTTGGCCTACTAGATTGATCTTTCTTGCGATGGGAGAAGTGCTTAGCTTTGGGTTCAATCTTGCGGTGCTCGATCCCAATGAAAGTAATAGAAACGACACGTTTGTATTGTTACCATCGAGGATAAAAAGATGGGGTTTATATCATATTGCATGAGTTTATCCCTCTACACCATGTCATCTTGCTTAAAGCGTTACTCCGTTCTCATGACCTTAAAACTCTAGATGCATGCTGGATAGCGGTCGATGTGTGGAGTAATAGTAGTAGATGTAGGCAGGAGTTGGTCCAGTTGTTACGGACGTGATGCCTATCTACATGATCATACCTAGATATTCTCATAACTACGCTCAATTCTATCAATTGCCTGACAATAATTTGTTCACCCACCGTAATACTTATGCTATCTTGAGAGAAGCCACTAGTGAAACCTATGGCCCCCGGGTCTATTTTCCATCATACAAGTTTCCAATCTATTTTATTTTTCTTTCTTTACTTTTAGTCTTTATCATAAAAATTCCAAAAATATTATCTTACCTTCTCTATTAGATCTCACTTTTGCAAGTGGTCGTGAAGGGATTGACAACCCCTTTATCACGTTGGTTGCAAGGTTCTTATTTGTTTGTGTAGGTGCAAGGGACTTGAGCGTGGCCTCCTACTAGATTGATACCTTGGTTCTCAAAAACTGAGGGAAATACTTACACTACTTTGCTGCATCACCCTTTCCTCTTCAAGGGAAAACCAACACAGTGCTCAAGAGGTAGCACGCGGCGGCGGGTGGATCGGGGGACCGGCGACGATGGATCGGTCCTACGGAGGATGACGGGGACACCTCGGCGGCCACCTCGCTGGCGTTGGGCGAAAGGCCGTGATAAAACTCTTTTTGGCCATTGGCTACTCGAGCTCCCCGTCACACAAGCAGAGGTTGAGGATGGATGTGCCGGTGATGGCGGTGACCTACCAATGGTTTCGAGGGTTGTGTGTGTCTGTGTGAGCGGAGGTTGTGTTTGAGGAAATACTGCTTCAACTAAAATTTTTACTAGGCAGGAGTAACAAGGCGGGGCTACTGAAAATTTGGATCAAGGGCGAGCAGATATTTTTGAGATTACGATGGATGGAGAGGAGGGAGTAAACTGTCGGGGCTACTGAAAATTTGAATCATGGGACTGAACTAGAGCAGGATTAACAGACATCGCACACGGTCCGCACATACTATTAATGTGCTATCAAGCATTAAAACCTTCTAGGCGGTAGATATTTTTGAGATTGCGAGGGATGCAGAGGTGGGAGTTTCGGGGGAGCGAGCTAGTGTGGTTGACACGCCGGCTATGGACTGTAGCCGACGCACCTTCTCGCGTAAGCCATAGGCGTACTATACACCGACGGTGCTCCAAGATATTTTGTACTACATCTCACATGGTTGGTGAGAATAAACTGTGTGGGATCTACTTGATTTGAATTACAAAATGGGGTCACAGCGGCAATGGACGGTGTTTGGATTTCTAGACCTTTTATCTGCAGTGAACATGCAACAGTATGTGTGTCGTAAAAGGATTGGAATTATTTAGGATTCGTTTGGACATTTCATACAATAAACTGGTTTTCTAGCCATTTCAGGTGCACAATTCAAAATTAAACTACATGCACATGCTCCGATGCATACAAATTGGTTGAAAAATTAAATCTATGTCCTACAGTGCATGCTTAGGTCCCATGGAAGAAATGGGAATGAATTTTTCGGGGTTCGTTTGGCCTTTTTTTATACATTAACTGGGTTTTCTAGGCATTTTATGTGCATAATTAAAATTTGAACTACAAGCACATGCTCCAATGCACTAAAGTTGGTTGAAAAATCACATGTGTGTCATTGGGTGAATTTCCAGGTCCCATGCAAGAGATGGGAGTGAATTTCAAACACCAGGGCACTATTGATTGCCGGAAAAATGTTGAGATACCTGGTTTTTAAATTCTAGTAAATCCAAAACACGTCTAAAATTCATGAAACTTGGCATGCTATCATGGAGCGGCATCAACATGCCGTGGTGAAAATTTTGTCCCATTTGGGACAGGTTTGGGTATAAGCTTCTCACAAACAAGAGCATCTCACAACAAGCACGCTGGTTTTGATAGGGAACGTACCACCTTTGGGGACGGGACGATATCCGTTGCCTCTTATTGCTTTCAAAAATTTTCTAGTGTCAACATAGAACAACATGAATGTTTTGTTCAATCTTGGATTTTTTCGGGGTTCGTTTGGCCTTTTTTATACATTAAATGGGTTTTCTAGGCATTTTATGTGCATAATTCAAATTTTAACTACAAGCACTTGCTCCAATGCGCTAAGGTTTGGTTGAAAAATCACATGTGTGTCCTTGGGTGAATTTGTAGGTCCCATGCAAGAGATGGGAATGAAATTCAAACACCATGGCACCGTTGATTGCCGGAAAAACGTTGAGATGCTTGGTTTTTAAATTCTAGTAAATCCAAAACTCGTCTGAAATTCATGAAACTTGGCATGCTATCATGGAGCGGCATGAACATGCCATGGTGAAAATTTTGTCCCATTTGGGGGCAGGTTCAGGTATAAGCTTCGCACAAACCAGAGCTTCTCACAACAAGCATGATGGTTTCGATAGGGAACGTACCACCTTTGGTGACGAGATGATATCTGTTGCCTCCTATTGCTTTCAAAAAATGTGTTGTGTCAACATAGAAAAATAGGAGTGTTGTGTTCAATCTTGGATTTTTTAGGGTTCATTTGGCCATTTTATACATTAACTGGGTTTTCTAGGCATTTTATGTGCATAATTCAAATTTGAACTGCAAGCACATGCTCCAATGCACTAAGGTTTGGTTGAAAAATCACATGTGTTTCCTTGGGTGAATTTGTAGGTCCCATGCAAGAGATGGGAATGAAATTCAAACACCATGGCGCTGTTGATTGCCGGAAAAACGTTGAGATGCCTGGTTTTTAAATTCTAGTAAATCCAAACCTTGTCTGAAATTCATGAAACTTGGCATGATATCATGGAACGGCATGAACATGTCATGGTGAAAATTTTGTCCCATTTGGGGCAGGTTCGGGTATAAGCTCTCAAAAACAAGAGCTTCTCACAGCAAACATGATGGTTTTGATAGGGAACATACAACCTTTGGTGATGGGACGATATCCGTTGCCTCTTAGTGCTTTCAAAAAATTTCTCGTGTCAACATAGAACAACAGGAGTGTTGTGTCAAATTTTTGGGATTTTTCAGTGTTCATTTGGACATTTTTATGCATCAACTGAGTTTTCAATGCACTTATGTGCATAATTCAAATTTGAACTACACGCACATGCTCCAGTGCATATAAATTGGTTGAAAAATCAAATCTATGTCCTTGGGTACATGCTTACGTCCCATGCAAGAAATGGGAATGAATTTCAAACACCACAACACCGTTGATTGTCGGCAAAACATTGAGATGCCCCATTTTTAAATTCTAGTAAATCCAAAACTCGTCTGAAATTCATGAAACTTGGCATGCTATCATGGAGCGGCATCAACATGCCGTGTTAAAAAATTTGTCCCATCTGGGGCAGGTTCGGGTATATGCTTCTCAGAAACCAGAGCTTCTCACAACAAGCATGATGGTTTTGGTAGGGAACGTCCCACCTTTGGGGACAAAACATTATCCATTGCCTCTTATTGCTTTCAAAAAATTTCTCTTGTCAACATAGAACAACAGGAGTGTTGTGTCAATTTTTGGGATTTTTCGGGGTTCGTTTGGACATTTTTATGCATTACCTGAGTTTTCAATGCATTTACGTGCATAATTCAAATTTGAACTACATGCACATGCTCCAGTGCATATAAATTGGTTGAAAAATCAAATCTCTGTCCTTGGGTGCATGCTTGGGTCCCATGCAAGAAATGAGAATGAATTTCAAACACCAGGGCACCGTTGATTGCCGACAAAACATTGAGATGCCTCGTTTCTAAATTCTAGTAAATCCAAAACTCGTCTGAAATTCATGAAACTTGGCATGCTATCATGGAGCGGCATCAACATGCCGTGGTGAAACTTTTGTCCTATTTGGGGGAGGTTTGGGTATAAGCTTCTCACAAACCAGAGGTTCTCACAACAAGCACGCTGGTTTTGATAGGGAACGTACCACCTTTGGGGACGGGACGATATCCGTTGCCTCTTATTGCTTTCAAAAAATTTCTAGTGTCAACATAGACCAACATGAGTGTTGTGTTCAATCTTGGATTTTTTTCGGGGTCCGTTTGGCCTGTTTTGTACATTAACTGCGTTTTCTAAGAATTTTATGTGCATAATTCAAATGTTAACTACAAGCACATGCTCCAATGCGCTAAGGTTGGTTGAAAAATCACATGTGTGTCCTTGGGTGAATTTGTAGGTCCCATGCAAGAGATGGGAATGAAATTCAAACACCATGGCACCGTTGATTGCCGAAAAAATGTTGAGATGCCTGGTTTTTAAATTCTAGTAAATCCAAAACTCGTCTGAAATTCATGAAACTTGGCATGCTATCGTGGAGCGGCATGAACATGTCGTGGTGAAAAATTTGTCCCATTTGGGGCAGGTTCGGGTATAAGCTCTAAAAAACCAGAGCTTCTCACAGCAAGCATGATGGTTTTGATAGGGAACGTACAACCTTTGGTGATGGGACGATATCCATTGCCTCTTATTGCTTTCAAAAAATTTCTCGTGTCAACATATAACAACAGGAGTGTTGTGTCAATTTTTGGGATTTTTCGGGGTTCATTTGGACAGTTTTATGCATTAACTGAGTTTTCAATGCACTTATGTGCATAATTGAAATTTGAACTACATGCACATGCTCCACTGCATATAAATTGGTTGAAAAATCAAATCTGTGTCCTTGGGTACATGCTTAGGTCCCATGCAAGAAATGGGAATGAATTTCAAACACCACAGCACCGTTGATTGTCGACGAAACATTGAGATGCCTCGTTTTTAAATTCTAGTAAATCCAAAACTCGTCTGAAATTCATGAAACTTGGCATGCTATCATGGAGCGACATCAACATGCCATGTTAAAAAATTTGTCCCATCTGGGGCAGGTTCGGGTATATGCTTCTCAGAAACCAGAGCTTCTCACAACAAGCATGATGGTTTTGGTAGGGAACGTCCCACCTTTGGGGACGAAACGTTATCCATTGCCTCTTATTGGTTTCAAAAAATTTCTCGTGTCAACATAGAACAACAAGAGTGTTGTGTCAATTTTTGGGATTTTTCGGGGTTCGTTTGGACATTTTTATGCATTACCTGAGTTTTCAATGCATTTATGTGCATAATTCAAATTTGAACTACATGCACATGCTCCAGTGCATATAAATTGGTTGAAAAATCAAATCTCTATCCTTGGGTGCATGCTTGGGTCCCATGCAAGAAATGAGAATGAATTTCAAATACCAGGGCACCGTTGATTGCCGACAAAACATTGAGATGCCTCGTTTCTAAATTCTAGTAAATCCAAAACTCATCTGAAATTCATGAAACTTGGCATGCTATCATGGAGCGGCATCAACATGCCGTGGTGAAAATTTTGTCCCATTTGGGGCAGGTTCGGGCATATGCTTCTCACAAACCAGAGCTTCTCACAACAAGCATGCTGGTTTTGATAGGGAACGTACCACCTTTGGGGACGGGACGATATCCGTTGCCTCTTATTGCTTTCAAAAATTTTCTAGTGTCAACATAGAACAACATGAGTGTTGTGTTCAATCTTGGATTTTTTCGGGGTTCGTTTGGCCTTTTTTATACATTAACTAGGTTTTCTAGGCATTTTATGTGCATAATTCAAATTTTAACTACAAGCACATGCTCCAATGCGCTAAGGTTTGGTTGAAAAATCACATGTGTGTCCTTAGGTGAATTTGTAGGTCCCATGCAAGAGAAGGGAATGAAATTCAAACACCATGGCACCGTTGATTGCCGGAAAAACGTTGAGATGCCTGGTTTTTAAATTCTAGTAAATCCAAAACTCGTCTGAAATTCATGAAACTTGGCATGCTATCATGGAGCGGCATGAACATGCTATGGTGAAAATTTTGTCCCATTTGGGGGCAGGTTCGGGTATAAGCTTCTCACAAACCAGAGCTTCTCACAACAAGCATGATGGTTTCGATAGGGAACGTACCACCTTTGGTGACGGGATGATATCTGTTGCCTCTTATTGCTTTCAAAAAAATTGTTGTGTCAGCATAGAACAATAGGAGCGTTGTGTTCAATCTTGGAATTTTTTAGGGTTCGTTTGGCCATTTTATACATTAACTGGGTTTTCTAGGAATTTTATGTGCATAATTAAAATTTGAACTACAAGCACATGCTCCAATGTACTAAGGTTTGGTTGAAAAATCACATGTGTGTCCTTGGGTGAATTTGTAGGTCCCATGCAAGAGATGGGAATGAAATTCAAATACCATGGCACTGTTGATTGCCGGAAAAACGTTGAGATGCCTGGTTTTTAAATTCTAGTAAATCCAAAACTCGTCTGAAATTCATGAAACTTGGCATGATATCATGGAGCGGCATGAACATGTCGTGGTGAAAATTTTGTCCCATTTGGGGCAGGTTCGGGTATAAGCTCTCAAAAACCAGAGCTTCTCACAGCAAGCATGATGGTTTTGATAGGGAACATACAACCTTTCGTGGTGGGACGATATCCGTTGCCTCTTATTGCTTTCAAAAATTTTCTCGTGTCAACATAGAACAACAGGAGTGTTGTGTCAATTTTTGGGATTTTTCAGGGTTCATTTGGACATTTTTATGCATTAACTGAGTTTTCAATGCACTTATGTGCATAATTCAAATTTGAACTACATGCACATGCTCCAGTGCATATAAATTGGTAAAAAAAATCAAATCCGTGTGCTTGGGTACATGCTTAGGTCCCATGCAAGAAATGGGAATGCATTTCAAACACCACAACACCGTTGATTGTCGGCAAAACATTGAGATGCCTTGTTTTTAAATTCTAGTAAATCCAAAACTCGTCTGAAATTCATGAAACTTGGCATGCTATCATGGAGCGGCATCAACATGTCGTGTTAAAAAATTTGTCCCATCTGGGGCAGGTTCGGGTATATGCTTCTCACAAACCAGAGCTTCTCACAACAGGCATGATGGTTTTGGTAGGGAACATCCCACCTTTGGGGACGAAACTTTATCCATTGCCTCTTATTGCTTTCAAAAAATTTCTCGTGTCAACGTAGAACAACAGGAGTGTTGTGTCAGTTTTTGGGATTTTTCGGGGTTCGTTTGGACATTTTTATGCATTACCTGAGTTTTCAATGCATTTATGTGCATAATTCAAATTTGAACTACATGCACATGCTGCAGTGCATATAAATTGGTTGAAAGTTCAAATCTCTGTCCTTGGGTGCATGCTTGGGTCCCATGCAAGAAATGAGAATGAATTTTAAACACCAGGGCACCGTTGATTGCCGACAAAACATTGAGATGCCTCGTTTTTAAATTCTAATAAATCCAAAACTCGTCTGAAATTCACAAAACTTGGCATGCTTTCATGGAGCAGCATCAACATGCCATGGTAAAAAAATTGTTCCGTTTGGGGCAGGTTTGGGTATATGCTTCTCACAAACTAGAGCTTCTCACAACAAGCATCATGGTTTCGGTAGGGAACCTCCCACCTTTGGGGACGAAACGATATCCATTGCCTCTTATTGCTTCCAAAAGTTTTCTCGTGTCAACATAGAATAACAGGAGTGTTGTGTCAATTTTTGTGATTTTTTTGGGTTCTTTTGGACATTTTTATGCATTAACTGAGTTTTCAATGCATTTATGTGCATAATTCAAATTTGAACTACATGCACATGCTCCAGTGCATATAAATTGGTTGAAAAATCAAATCTGTGTCCATGGGTGCATGCTTAGGTCCCATGCAAGAAATGGGAATGAATTTCAATCACGAGGGCATCGTTGATTGCCGACAAAACATTGAGATGCCTGGTTTTTAAATTCTCGTAAATCCAAAACTCGTCTGAAGTTCATGAAACTTGGAATTGCACCCGACATGATATGGTATTTTTCATGTCCATTTTGAGAGAAGGCGTACTCAAATAATGACAGCCAATAAAGGCATTTTGAAAAAATAGCTGCCACTTTAATATCTCAAACTTTTGTATGATTCAAACCGTGTGCGTTCTGTTAACCATTCACGTGAAGCCATGTGTTTTGGTTTTAATGGTTGTAGGAGGGACCGTGTGGACAACTGCTTGACCTTGAATGAACGGGAGGCGTGCGAGCGCAGTCCGGTGCGCATGCTGACCGAGAGGCGTGCAAGCTATCCTCCAATGCGCACGCTCACCAGGAAGCGTGCGAGCTGTACGCTGCGCAGGCTCACTGGGAAGTGAGCCCTTTGACTTCCATGGCCACCTGCCTTCCTCTCCATTAATGGCGCCCGAGCCGCTGTTTAATACGGGGGGCCTTACTGTTTGCCTCCCATTCCCCTCCCCCCACGCAGACCTCCACCGCCATGGCGCAGAATGATCATCTACCACTAGTCTTCAAGTTTGGTGAAGTGGACTCCGAGCAAGAGGAGATAGAAAATAAGGAGGAATGGGGCCTCATGGACATGGCCCAGAACAAGCTGGCCATGGCGGTTGCTGCCCGCGCTCCCGTCCCAGCTCCCATCCCCGCGCCCGCGCCAGCTCCCATCCCCGTAGCATTGATGGGCTGGTCGCCCAGCACTATCGCAGAGCTGGAAGCTGCGGGCGTCCGCGAGGTCTCCGCGGACCCGCACGAGCTCATGTACATGCCAGTGCCTGCGCCTGTGCCCGTCCCCGTGCGCGCCCCTCCACCCACCATGGCACCGGCCCCCGTGCGTTTGGCTGCATCCGCCACACCCGTGCGCGCCCCTCCACCCACCACAGCGTCGGTCCCCGTGCGTTTGGCTGCACTCGCTGCACCTATGCCCGTGCCCCCCCCAGCGGCATGGGACGCTGCCATCGACCGCTACCTCTCAGCGGTGCCAGTTGTCATCCTCCCGTGCCCCGCCCGTCGATCGCGCGACGACATGATGCTTGATTTACAAGTGAAGAACATTTTGTGCTGCCTTGAAGACTTCAACAACAGCGTCCCGGAGGATGACAACGACAACGACGGTGCGACACGCCGCCTCCACCGCCACCGAGAATAGTTTTTTTGGGGTTTAATACAGTATCTTGAATTCTCGATCATATGAATATAAATTCGCAGTGTGACTGAATGAAAGATATGGTTTGAACGAACTTGCGTTTTTCTCTCTTAATGTACAGACTTATCAGACGATTTTCTTTTGAAAAAAAACGTCAACGGTTTTTAAATATAAAACACTCATCGCAAAATTTTAGTTAGAACACACGTATGCAAACCGACAGCTTCCCCAGGATGCCAAGGGAAAATGTGCCGAGCAGGATTTCTGCATCCCTTCAACGCAAATGGTTGTTTTGCATGACCCGTGTGCAACCACATACAAACAATTGGGTAAGATTTGCATATCTGTCATTTTGGGTATGTTGCCATTTCTCAAACTAGAAAGATTGACATTTGTTTATCTAGTAACATTGCCATTTGTCAACGTTGTAACACTGCGATTTTTCAAAATATGCAACTACAAATCACTAGCACTATCTAATTTTTGCAACTAAAATCACTAGCACTGTTCATATGGACACCACTAGCAGGCGTGAGTTCATGTATGCATATGAAAATGTACCATTGATTACATAGAACAACTCATCAACCCACAACGACAACGAGGATACATGTTGGATTATAGATCATTTCCAACAAAACGTTCTAGTAAAGTTTTTCTCACACAACAAATAACAAAGCGATGAAATGAACTTCAGCTCAACCACTCGTCATCGTTGGAAATGCTTGCTTTGAACCAGAAGTGATTCTCTGGGAAGGGTCAGCTACTGTCAATCTCGAGACCAATGCAGGACTGATCATTGAGGCTAAAGCGGCCTATGTCAGGACCCATATTGGGACGGTAGGGAAGCATAGTAATGTCTGAGGTATAGATACAGTTGCTTCTCATAAATGGTAGTAACATTTTGTCAACAATAGCTGGATCGCCTTCCACCATCATTGGATAGTTTTGTCCAAGGAAGAGCGAGTTTCCTCCAAGACTTTCAATACTGAACCAGGGAGAAGGTGTTGGCGCTAGTACACTAGTATCCATCCCGAATGCCCTGCAACAGATGTTGGAATAGGTCTGGAGAGTGCGACCATACGAGACAACACTTGCTTCCTTAGTAACATTAGCAGTGCCCTATATACAGACAAGAAGAGGTGATCCATCAGAATAATTTGCCAGGCGCCACTGAGTATATGGGTCCTGCTCGTCCTCATGCTCGTGAATAAAATTTTCAAGTATAGGTGGTGGAATGTTCACATGACCTTGGAAACACAAGAAGGTTAATTAATAAAGGGAAACTAGCTAACCCGCATGCATGTGGATGAAACAATTATAATTACGGTGGAAAAAAATGTACCGAAATCATGAGGATTCCATGCAAAAACAGTGCCACGAGTGGTGGCGGCAAACACAAGACCCTCGTATTGAATTGCATCACAGTACTCATCCATGTATAGAAACTGATTTTTGAGCAATATCCATCGAGTCGAACCATGAAGGACGGCAACAAGCTTGTCGAAGATAGCGACAACATAAGCATTCCTATAACCCCAAGAGCGGTTGGGAACTCGAAAAATTGCTATCTTCCATAGACAAAAGTCAGCATGATCGTATTTGAACTCACGTAGAATACCATTGTACTCAACCTCTAGGCAGTCGTCTGAGATTTTTCAAAGTGTAACCCGGTGACGAGTGTACACATTCACAAGTTCCCACTCGCAGTTGTACCCAATATAAACAACCCAATCTCCATTTGCACCCGCTCAAGCCTTGCCCTCAAGCGATGGCATCTTAACATCATACATATCATTATCAAGCGGCATCAACTTACACAAGGCGATGCTTCCCTCGTCCCCACGCCAGTCAGCAGGGTCACAACGAAGATGATAGGGGAGATCAAACTGCTCCTGGACCCTTGGGTTCCTTGTAATGATGTTATTAGTTGAGTCGAGAATGGTCTTGAACGAACCTGCCATGCTAGCCGAGGTGATGACGTCGCTCCGATCAGTGAGTTCCTCCACAGCGTCAGCATTCAGATCGGGGAAAGAATAACGGGGTCATTTCTGGCTTGTTCCCTCCATGGAGGAGACGATCAAACAATGGCAGAAGGAAGGGTGAAGGCAAATGGAGGAGGGAGGAAGAGCTAGCATGCGACAATAGTTCCAAATCGAGAGGGAAAGGCGAAGAGTCGGTGGACGGTTGCCACGATACACGAAGAGGCGCCTGGGGAGCGAACGGTTGCCATAGAGGTCACACACTGATGACAAGGGCCAAGTGAACCGCATGCAATCCCATCGCACAACACACACATCGCGTTAAGTTGAACCGTTTATGTTCTCTTGTGTCAACGCAAACAGTTCATCCGAGTGAACCGCATGCCGTATATCGCACACACCTTGATCTGGCTGACTGTTACTTTTGTGTTGCCTAATCACAAATAGTTCATCCGAGTGAACCGTATGTTGTATATCGCACACACCTTCATCTGGCTACCCGTTTCTTTTGTGTTGCCTAATCACAAACAGTTCATCCAAGTGAACCGTATGTTTTGTATTGCACACGCCTTCATCTGGATGCCCGTTTGTTATGCTCCTCCTCATCGCAAACAGTTAATTGAACTGAACCATATGCCCTTCATCGCACACGCAACTAAAATCTGAACCGTGTTTGATGCATCCTCCATCGCAAATGTTTTCACCTTTTTTGATGGTTTTCATACACCACCGTTTGCGATTATTTTATCAAAGGGTCTCTGATCATAGTGTCGCATTAGCAGCATCCTGCAGTAGTGTACCATCCCCCCTTAATGATGCGCCCACTCTTATTCTACCACGACTGAAACACCTCGAGCTCGTCGCCATCTGCCTCTCAAACGATGACACGGAGCGCCTGCTCCATGGCTGTACTGCAGTCGAGTACCTTCGTCTTCAGGTGATCAATGGGTTGAGTACCTTCCACTTCACCTCCATGACTCTCCGGGTTATTTATGTGTGTTGTTGGTGCGGCAGGAAGACATCACAAGATGTGTACCACTGTATGGTCATTGAGGAACCACCTGCACTTGATATATAACTTGTAGTTGATCAAGAAGGTCCAAAAAGAATCAGTGTCATTTCTGCGCCGAAATTGATAGTGGTGGGCTACTCGTCTGACAAATACTCCGAACCTGTTATTGGATCCACACCCAGTCAGGTACAACAGCCGCCTTCTACCTCTCCTTCTACAAATTAACATTATTTCTAATTTTGAAGATGTTTGTTCGTATTTCAGTCAGAAAATGATTCCGACAAGCTTGACACTAAAACTGCGCATAGTGAAGGTCTTGGCATTAGAATCTATTGGCCCCAACCTGGAGGTTGTTAGTTTCCTAAGATGCTTTCCGTGCCTAGAGAAGCTATATATCAAGGTGGTGATCCTTTCCTGTTAAATGTTTGCCATAAGGGAGTTCAATTTGTGACATCTTTTTCCAAGTTTACAATGACAATGTAGTACGATTTCTGAAGGATTCTTTTGGAGGATTTCAGTATGTACATGCCCCCCATATTGGCTGCTTGATCCATATGGTTACAATCAATAGACATTTCTCCTTTGGATTCATCTGTACTAGTTTTCTTAGGGAACTTTTCATCCACTCCAACCTCTTGTGAAGAAGGCTACATCTTTCTAGAATGTAATCAAATGCCCGTGTTAATCATGTCAGATCAAAGATGGCATGTTAGTGCATTTCACAAATCCTGCAAACCAAATAGGCATGTAGTAATGTTCAAAACTGCATGTAGGCACTAACACGTTTTCTTCTTTTGCAGATAAGATTAGGCCCAGTGGTGGATAATGTGATACAATATAACAATCACATCGAATGCCTAGATCTGCATCTCTCAGAAATTGCATTGAACTCCTACCGAGGGACCTTACCGGAGATTATATTCGCAAGGTTCTTTGTTCTCAGCGCAAGGGTGCTGAAGGAAAAGAGGTTTTCCCTACATTTGTTTCGAAAAAATGAATGGTTTGTTGATAAGCGCCGGCGCCTGCGGCAGAATGGAATAGGCTCCAAAAATGCCGAATTTCATTTTGGGACTTCAGATGACAGAGTAATCGGAAGTCATCGTGTCAACCCCATCCATGACTTCTCAGTGGCTGACCCCTTTGCAAAAATTGTGAGGTTTCGAAACTAGACATAGAAGTGGTAATATTAGTTTGAACCTCTCTGATATCCATGTTCAGCGGATCAACGCGAGCATTTGCAGCTGATGAGCTGAATTTCATTTCTAATATCAGTTTGAACCTTGTAATCTTCGAATTTGAGCCATATAACTCTGGATTTTGAACCTTGTAATATTTCAAGCTTTTGTGGTACAATCGTTGAAATGGCAACGTATGAGACTCGTATATTGGTAGCACTATTTTGACCTTAATATGCAATGGTCTTAGATTTTGTTAACCATTGTCAAATCTGTTTACCTTGTCGACCTCACAGCACATGATCTGTATAGCTAACTCGACTACGATCTTCGACATTATTGCACACAGTTGGTTTCTTCCACCATGTGCCCTGTAGAGCGCATAATTAATTATCGCACTCGAGTGTCCATCATCACCCTTCTATGTAACTTTGACCTCATCACCCATGGGTAAACTTATGACCGAAGTCATTCCACACACTTTGTTTTTACAAAGTTTTTTGCCAATAAACGCCCATGATTTGTCCCTCTTCTAGCCGATGCATGGCCAAACTAGCCGGGCGGGAAGCTTGTGCGGTAAACTGCACGGTAGCGCGGGAACACGCTCACCGACGATGCATTTGGCGCCTCTTCGAGCCCACGCGTGCGGTGCGGTGTTGTCAAGCGTACCCTGGAATACTCCGCTATGAACACCATGACAAGACGTGACGATTACAGGCCGGCCGACCCCAATATATTACAGCGGCAATTTAATCCTTGTGTCTCTTCAACCTTTCGATTGCGCCCCACCATTGCAAGAAGCGCACCCACCATGAGAAATTCTTAGAGGGTATCCTGCGCGTATCGAATGGCGCTCCGAGTGGCTGCCAACGACGAGCAACAGTTCACCATGTGTGCCATGGTGTACACCCATAGAAGGTTCATGGACCTCTTGGTGGTGTACACCAACGACCCAGTCTGGGCGGAGCACTCCATCCATATCATGGAGCTGTTGCTTGCTGAGGAGAAGTACAAGGTGGTCGGATTCGACCTCGAGTACACCCGCGCTCGTGCCGGGTCTTGTCCCAAGGTCGCCGTCCCCCAGATGTGTGTGTGCCACCACGTCCTCGTCTACCACTACTGCTTGGCCACAAGGCCTTGCGAGCATTTCGCTAGGTTTGTCAACAACCCCCACTACATGTTTGCTACGGTGGACATCACCAACGATGTAAAGGCGCTTGAGAATTCGGGCATCACCTGCCAGAATCTTGTTGACATCTAGGGCCAATACAAGATCTCGGGCAGCAAGGATCATGAGAAGGACTCATTGGTTCACCTCGCAGAGGCCATCATCGACCCCTGCTACAGAGACATGAAGGATTCGTGTAACAAGGACAAGCGTGCCTGACACTCGGCCTGGATGGAGAAACTCGACAAAGCTCACGTCGTGTACGCGACCAAGGAGGCGTACACAAGCTACAACATGTACAGGAAGATCGTTGACATGAGGAAGTGCCTCCTTCCCCAAAACGGCCAGGGATCCAGCCGAAAGCAAATCAATGGCAAGCATCATCGCAACAATAAGTAGATGATTAGATCCTCATTTCTCCTACTTTAGTATGCATGTAATTGCTTACTTTGGTGTGCGGAAATGTTATGTGTGTAATCACTTGTGTAATTGTATGCTTAATTTGGTTATGCAATGCTGTGTTTTTAAGTATATATGTTGATGCTCTGTAGACAGAGCGTAGATGTTGTGCGGACAAAGAAAATCACATGCACACGGACTAAACAATGGAACATGTCGGTGATGTTTTGATCAATCACTCACAATTGTATACCAGCGATTGTTTGCTCACAACACACACGACTTGTTAGCAGTAATCATTTGTGTTGTTATCGGTCTTCGCACACGTTTCCGATTACAGACCTGTTTGCCGCGTATCACACACATCTTGTAAAGTTGAACCGTATTTGTTCTCTTGTCTCAACACAAACAGTTCATCCGAGTGAACCGCATGTCGTATATCGCACACACACCTTTATCTGGCTAAATGTTTCTTTTGTGTTGCCTAATAACAAATAGTTCATCCGAGTGAACCGTATGTTGTATATCGCACATGCCTTCATCTGCCTGCCCGTTTCTTTTGTTCCTCCTCATCGCAAACAGTTAATTGAACTAAACCGTATGCCCTGCATCGCACACGCAACTAAAATCTGAACCATGTTTGATGCATCCTCCATCACAAAAGTTTTTCACCTTTTTTGACGGTTATTTTACACCACCATTTGCGAATTGCGATTATTGCATCACACACAGTTTCATCAAAGGGTCTATGATCGTAGTGTCGCGTTAGCAGCATCCTGCAGTAGTGCTAGTTGAATCTCGTTACCGGCAAGTCCCTTTACTCATTCCGTAATGCATCATCCCGCAACTAACTCATTAGTCACATTGCTTGCAAGGCTTATCATGATGTGCATTACCAAGAGGGCCCAGAGATACCTCTCCGATACCCGGAGTGACGAATCCTAATCTCGGTCTATGCCAACCCAACAAACACCTTCGGAGATACCTGTAGAGCATATTTATAATCACCTAGTTATGTTGTGATGTTTGATAGAACACAAGGTATTCCTCTGGTATCCTAGAGTTGCATAATCTCATAGTCGAAGGAATATGTATTTGACATGAAGAAAGCAATAGCAATAACACTGAGCGATCAACATGCTAAGCTACCGGATGGGTCTTGTCCATCACATCATTCTCCTAATGATGTGATCCCGTTCATCAAATGGCAACACATGTCTATGGTTAGGAAACTTAACCATCTTTGCTTAACGAGCTAGTCTAGTAGAGGCTTACTAGGGACATAGTGTTTTGTCTATGGATCCACACATGTATCACGTTTCTGGTTAATACAATTCTAGCATGGATAATGAACATTTATCATGATATAAGAAAATATAAAATAACAACTTTATTACCATGTGATTAATAATCTATAAAATAACAACCTCTAGGATATATTTCCTTTAGTCCCCCGCTTGCACTAGACTCAATAATCTTGTTCACATTGCCATGTGATTTAACACCAATAGTTCACATCACCATGTGATTAACACCCATAGTTCACATTGCCATGTGACCAACACCCAAAGGATTTAATAGAGTCAATAATCTAGTTCACATTTCCGTGTGATTAACACCCAAAGAGTACTAAGGTGTGATCATGTTTTGCTTGTGAGAGAGGTTTAGTCAACAGGTCCGCCACATTCAGATTCGTATGTATTTTACAAATTTCTATGTCTACAGTGCTCTGCACGGAGCTACTCTAGCTAAATGCTCCCACTTTCAATATGTATCCAGATCGAGACTTAGAGCCATCCAGATTGGTGTCAAAGCTTGCATCGACATAACTCTTTACGACAAACTCTTTATCACCTCCATAACCGAGAAATATTTCCTTAGTCCTCTAAGGATAATTTTGACCACTATCCAGTGATCTACTCCTGGATCACCATTGTACCCCTTGCCAAACTCATGGAAAGGTACACGATAAGTTTGGTACACAACATAGCATAATTTATAGAACCTATGGCTGAGGCATAGGGACTGACTTTCATTCTCTCTATATATTCTGCTGTGGTCAGCTTTTGAGTCTTACTCAACTTCACACCTTGTAACACAGCTAAGAACCCTTTCTTTGACTGATCCATTTTGAACTCCTTCAAAATCTTGTCAAGGTATGTGCTTTGTTGAAGTCCTATCAAGCGTCTTGATCTATCTCTATAGATCTTGATGCTCAATATATAAGCAGCTGCACCGAGGTCTTTTATTGAAAAAATCTTATTCAAGTATCCTTTTATGCTATCCAGAAATTCTATATCATTCCCGATAAACAATATGTCATCCAAATATAATATCAGAAATGCTACAGAGCTCCCACTCACTTTCTTGTAAATACAGGCTTCTCTGAAAGTCTGTATATAACCATATGCTTTGACCACCTCATCAAAGCGTATATTCCAACTCCGAGATGCTTGCACCAATACATAAATGGATCCCTAGAGCTTGCACACTTTGTTAGCGCCTTGAGGATCGACAAAACCTTCTGGTTGCATCATATACAACTCTTCTTTAAGATATCCATTAAGGAATGCAGTTTTGACATCCGTTTGCCAGATTTCATAAAATGCGGCAATTGCTAACATGATTTAGATAGACTTAAGCATCGCTACGAGTGATAAAATCTCATCGTAGTCAACACCTTGAACTTGTCGAAAACATTTTTGTGACAAGTTGAGCTTTGTAGATAGTAACACTATCATCAGCATCCATCTTCCTCTTGACGATCCATTTAATATCAATGGCTTGTCGATCATCGGGCAAGTCCACACTTTGTTCTCATACATGGATCCTATCTCAGATTTCATGGCCTCAAGCCATTTATCAGAATCTGGGCCCATCATCGCTTCCTCATAGTTCGTTGATACGTCTACAATGTATCTATAATTTATGAACTATTCATGCTACTTTATTATCATTCTTGGATGTTTTACAATCATTTTATAGCAACGTTATATCATTTTTTGGGACTAACCTATTGACCCAGTGCCCAGTGCCAGTTGCAGTTTTTTGCTTGTTTTTTACATCGCAGGAAATCAATATTAAATGGAGTCCAAACACCGCGAAACTTTTTGGAGATTTCTTATGGACCAGAACACCCAGGATGGGCCACAACAGCACCTGGGGGGGTGCCCTCGAGGGGGGCCCGACCCACCAGGGCACCTGGGGGCCCAGGCGTGCCCAGGTGGGTAGTGCCCAATTTGGTGACCTCCCGCACACCCTCTTTACCCTATAAATTCCCAAATATTCTGAAAACCCTCGTGGTTAACCTAGATCATAAGTTCCACTGCCGCAGGCCTCTGTAGCCACTGAAAACCAATCTAGACCCTGTTCCGGCACCCTGCCGAAGTGGGGAATCATCTCCGGTGGCCATCTTCATCATCTTGGCGGCCACCATGATGAGGAGGGAGTAGTCCACCCTCGGGGCTGAGGGTTTGTACCAGTAGCTATGTGTTCAATCACTCTCTCTCGTGTTCTTGAGATGTCACGATCTTGATGTATCGCGAGCTTTGTTAATATAGTCGGATCATATGGTGTTTTCCCCTCTCTATCTTGTTGTGATGAATTGAGTTTTTCCCTTTGAGATTTCGTTGTTATCAGATTGAATACTTTTATGGATTTGAGAACACTTGATATATTTCTTGCAATTGAATACTCATGGTGACAATGGGGTATCGTATTGGTTCACTTGATATACGTTTTGGCACTCAACTCATGGATTCCCGAGGTGACATTGGGGTAATCTTTGCATGGGGGTTGATGCATGTTCTTGTGTTTGTTTATCCAGTAGAAATCTTGGGGCACTCTTTGAAGTTCTTTGTGTTGGATTGAATATTATGAATCTGAATTTGCTTTGGTGTTATTTTAGTACGAACTCTTTGTTAGATCGATTGGAAAGAATAGCTTCATGTTATTTTAGTATGAACTCTAGGATAGATTGATCAGAAAGAATAGCTTCGAGGTGGTTTCGTACCCTACAAACAATTCCGTCTTATGTTCTCCTCTAGACAGGAACTTTGGAGTGATTCTCCGTTGCACGTTGAGGGACGGCTATATGATCCAATTATATTAACATTGTTGAGAGATTGCACTAGCGAAATTACAAACCCTAGGCCTTGTTTTTAAGCATTGAAATACCATTTTTGTGCCCGTTTATTTTTTTCTACTTTGCTGTTTTTATTTATTCAGATTACAAAAATATATTTCTACCATCAATATTATAGTTTTATCACCATCTCTTCGCCGAACTAGTGCACCTATACAATTTTCCATTGTATTGGGTGTGTTGGGGACACAACAGATTTCTTGTATTTGGTTGCAGGGTCATTTGAGAGAGACTATCTTCATCCTATGCCTCCCACGGATTGATAAACCTTAGGTCATCCACTTGAGGGAAAATTGCTACTGTCCTACAAAACTCTGCGCTTGGAGGCCCAACAAGTGTCTACAAGAATAAGGTTGCGTAGTTGACATGAAGCTCTTTTCTGGAGCCGTTGCCGGGGAGGTTAGGTAAGCGGCACCCACATCTCGTCAACGAAGCTCTTTTCTAGCGCCGTTGCCGGGGAGGTGAGTGCTTTAAGGTATATCTTTAGATCTTGCAATTGAATCTTTTTTTCTTGTTTTATCACTAGTTTGGTTTATAAAAGAAAACTACATAAAAATGGAATTGAGGTTGCATCATATTATTGATCATCTTTATATTGTATTTCGTGAAAAAGATGGAAAGGAAAATTGTGCTTAATTGATAGAAGAAGATTTCAATAGAATGCTTGGTATAAATGATGAGCATGATTGCAATGTTCATAGTATGAATTATTTGAATATCCATGAGGCTAATGATATGCAAAGCCATAAGCTTGGGGATGTTATGTTTGATGAAGATGATATTTTTAGGCCCCCATGGTTTAATGTGCAAATTTTTTATAATGATTGCATGCCTCCTATTTATGATGATTATAACAATGAAAGTGGATTTGGAGAGGTCATGACTTTATTTAGTGATGAATCTGCCATTTTGGATGAGACTTCAATTGACTATGATAACAAAGTTGCTATCTATGATTATTATGGTGATGACATGTATGCTATAAAGAATATTGATAAGCATGGAACTTGTCATCATGATTTTAATTTTCACTCCCATGATAGTTATTTTGTTGACCTTGCTCCCACTACTATTGATGAGAATAAATTTGCTTATGTGGAGAGTAACAAAATTTCTATGCTTATGCATCATGAAAAGAATGGTTTATGTGATAGTTATATTGTTGAATTCATTCATAATGCTACTGAAAATTATTATGGGAGGGGAACATGTGCTTCTACATATTGCAATAATATCAAGTTTCCTCTCTATGTGTTGAAAATCTTGAAGTTGTGCTTGTTTTGCCTTCCCATGCTAGTTGATTCTTGTTCCCATAAATTGTTTGATCACAAAATCCCTATGCATAGGAAGTGGGTTAGACTTAAATGTGCTTGCCATGTGCTTCATGATGCTCTCTTTGTGTTTCAATTCTTATCTTTTATGCGAGCATCATTGAAATCTTCAAGCCTAGCTAAAATGCATTAAAGAAAAGCGCTTGTTGGGAGACAACCTAACACTTTTACCTACTGTTTTTGTGTGTTCACATGACTAGGCTACTATAGTAATCATGTTATATTGCTTTCGTTTCAATAAGGTGCCAAGTAAGATCTTTGGGATGTGACGGTGTCCTGAACTAGGGGGTACTCACCACGTCGTCTCCCGATCTATTAGATTGGGCCGAGGACCCCCGTGGCCGTATACTCATGGGCCAGTTCGGACGGCTACCGCATACAAGGAAGATTCCACAAGACTTGGCGATCAAGACAAGGACTTCTCCCCACCGGCGTATTCGGCTAGGACTCTTGTTATCCTAGGCCTCCGGTGCATTATATAAACCGAGGCCAGGCTAGTCGATAGATATACAATATATACAACAATCATACCATAGGCTAGCTTCTAGGGTTTAGCCTCCTTGATCTCGTGGTAGATCTACTCTTGTACTACCCATATCATCAATATTAATCAAGCAGGAGTAGGGTATTACCTCCCTCGAGAGGGCCCGAACCTGGGTAAAACAAAGTGTTCCCTGTCTCTTGTTACCATCCGGACTAGACCCACAGTTCGGGACCCCCTACCCAAGATCCACCGGTTTTGACACCGACATTAGTGCTTTCATTGAGAGTTCCGCTGTGTGATCGACAAAAGGATCGATGGCTCGCCTGCAGATCAACTGCGACTTCACCATCTTCGTCACTAGCTCGACTGGTCACCTTGGTTCGACCAAGAATTGTGCCCCGTGTTCGGATCACCATGTCCGGACGAGGGCCTTCATCAAACATCAACTCCGATCTCTATCAAGATCACGAAGGAATCATCTATGGAACTCGGGGGCTCAACGTCAACATTGCCCTCAAGCGACCGTGTTGTTTTTCTGGACAGCGAACTCGTATCTGCCACCACCACCTCCTCGAGTATCGCTTTGATGGAATTGTGCGGAATTGAGTCTACAACAACCCTGGAAAATTTCGTCGAGTTCCGATGGAGGAATCTCTGGCAATCCACGATATACCGGAGCCCTGTCAAATCTGGACGGGAATTTGGAAGAGTTTAGGGCGTGGTGTCCAGCTTCTAGCTCGAACGTCCTTTGGAAGATCCAACCGTTGATCGGCTGCGGAATTCCTATATCTACCACCTCTCAAAATTTCGGCTCGATCCGACCGTCCAAACTCCGGGAACCTTCCGATTAGTGCATCACTTTTTGGATATGTTTTCTGCGCGAAAACGAATCCGACCCGAGTTCATCTTTTTTATGAACAGGATTTCGGACATCCCTTTTGAAGGAAGTTTTATATGGTGTATTGTGTTTTGTTCCCGAACACATCCCACTAACTGTAAGATCTTTTGAACATGATCTTCAACATCATGCTGGTGTCAAACCAGTCCGGCAATATTACTCCACGGCTGCCGACCTGCGCTAGACACAGCGTCACTTTGTTGAGCCGAGCTTAACTTCTTCGGATCATCATCTCGGCAAGCCGAACAAGAGCCCGGCATCACGAAGGATAAATCATCACCAACATCGCCGCCCCACGGATTACACAGAGCGGGCATACCGGCATCGTCGCACAATCGCTTCATCAAGCCGGCATCGACCACGTCACGACCTACATCGACAGGGCCGCACTATTGCTTCTTCAAGCCGGTGTCCATCATGCCGACCTACTTCGACTCATCGGCTGACATCGAGGCTTCGACATCTCGGCTGGACCGGGGGCTTCGCCATCTCTTCATCAACCTACTCCGGACACTTCGGCGTCACTAGCCGACTAGCTCTGTCACGTTTGCTGGGCCGAGGGCTTTGCCTCGGCGAGTCAACCTTTACCAGCATTGCCATGCCGTCGTTTTATCGCCCATCAGGCAATGGGTGTGTGGAGCGGGTCCCAATTTTAGGAATCACCTTCCTTCGGATTGCTACAACAAATAAACCAGGTGCTATTAATCCCAGTATTTTTTGCTTGTTTGGGTTTATTTTTCCCAAGGAATTATTACTCTGGTTTGTCTGTCATATGTACACAGGTCTATCAAATGATGGCTGCATTAACGACAGTCGCATGGTGGTTCGGTCAGTTTCCGTATATAGTCTGGCAAACGCCGCACTCGGAGCTCGGACCGACCTGCGAATTCAGGCTTTGCCACGCCTTTACCGCTTCACGCCGACGCCCTGCATCGACTTGACTTCGGCGTCAGGCCATATTTCTTTTATTACTCACTTTGCATAAATTATTTATTATGCAACGATTTTTTTTAATTATCATTATTACTATTACCTCCAGTTTGAACTATTTTTTGTGCACAGGAAAATGATTCGGGGACTTCAGCTTCACTCTGCCGGTCTGCATTGATCGTGCTATGTCACCACTTCGGCGTGTCAAGCTCTCTGCTCCGCCACCTCGGGACCGGCTTGAGGGATGGAACCTTGCCCCGCATCAAGCTCGGACCGCATCATCAATACCGAACACATTAACCAGCTAAGTCGCTTTCATGCTCAAAGCTTTAATTTCTAACTTGCGTTCGGTTCGACCAAGCATTATACTTTTTTGGAAAAAAGTTGCTTCTAAAAAATTTCCTTGTCCAAACTTTGTTTGTGACGCATAAATTCAAATACCCCGTTTACTTGGGGGCTTCCTTTATGAAGCTTTTCCTGTTGCATATGATTATACTTGTACGGCTTTGTTCCTTGTTCGTGTATTACGCCATAATATGCACCACATTGACTTAAGCGATTTGCAAGCTGGGTTGCCTCGCTCCTGTGTTTACCCCTACATTCCCGATTGTTCGGCTAGGGAGTAAAGGGAGCACCTCTGTGATTGTCACGATCGGGTCACCCGAGCCGGACCTCAGACTGGGTGAAGCCGAAAGCTAGCGCTCTTATAGTTATTCAATGATGGTCGGCACACAACGGAACTCATGCGTACAAAAAATCTATTGCACAAGTCTCATAATAACAATGAGCACCGAAGAAAGGTATCGGTGGGGGTACTATTTTCTTCGAAGATGCTTCTTACTCTTCGCAGTAATATAGCATAAGTTCTCTGAGCGCGCTTTGTCTGTTATAGCCTTATGGCCTGATTGCCTGGTTATTGGAAACACCATCGATATTCTTGACCGATGGAGTACATAACACTTTTCGGTCCTTAACCGAAGAGGGAGAAGCCGACGGTCGGTTAAGACGCGTTTAAAGTTCGGTTGAACATAGATATGATATAGGTACTTCGGTACATGCAATCATTCTTCTACCCAAGTCACTTGGGGGCTCTTAAGTTTATTTGAGCCATTTTATAATAAGCGTTCTTCTTCTCAGTCGTTGCAAAGTTCTATTATTATTATTTATCACTCCTTTTTTCGACGTGAGTGTGCGGTCACTAGCCGGGGAGCCTAATTTCTCTCTCAAAGCCGCTAGAGTTTAGTTTGCTAAACTGGCCTAATGAGAAGTACTCCGCCCTCAGGATAGGAGGTTGAAGCCGTAGGCTGACCCGCTCGAAGTCTTGAGATAGGATGTGTCATGTTAAAGGATGACAGAAGCACTTCTTTTTTCTAAGACCAATTTTCGGATTGGCACCGAACACTTGATCTTGTTCGGACGTCATTTTTTTACTGACGTTTCTTGGTTTTCCAAGCTTTTTGGCACTTTTAAACTATTTGTGCTTTTCCAGCATTAGTCTCGCAGTGCAACGCCGGACACCTTTAGGGATTCGGCAAAAACATTCTCAGATATTGCTATATATGCATCGGTTTCGAATTGTGTCTTTGTTCAATAGTTGGGTTGCCCGGCTCCTGCACTTGCTTCCTACGTTCCATTTTGTTCGGCTAGGCGTGCAAAGGGAGAACCACTGCGATTGTGCTTCCAGCTCACATGGTTAAGCACCTTAGTGGAGAAAGCCAAAAACTGACTGTCACAATAAGCGTAAACTAGTCAGCGATCCGATGACTATGACGGGCCATTCATAACATTGGCCGAAGTGTTTACGGCTTGACCTCGACTGTCGCCGAACACTACCGGGGGCTATTAACTGGCCTCCCAAACTAAATCCTCGATATTTTGCTCTTACATTCGAGCTGAGGTTTCATGATCATGCTTAGCATGACAACCCAAAGAAAGGAACCGATAGCGGGACTATTTTCTTTGGAATACATTTCTTCCGTTAAACAGTAATATAACATATCTCTCTGCATACCTTTCTTTATAAAACCGTGTGGCCAGATTGCCTTGTTTGTCATAAGTCTTTGCCCTCATAAAGGCTTTATAAAGTAGGACAAACACTCCTCGGCTACTGGCCAAGGAGGTGGAAGCCGATGGTCGGTCAACAAAGTTTTGTACAATGCGGATCCGAGCATTAATGACGTAAATTACTTGGATACATAGAGTCATTACACATAATTTGTGATTTTACTATGGATATTGATCCTTAATTCGGCCACCCGTGCCCGCATTAAGGCTCAGGGGCTACTAGGCTTCGGGCTTATTATTTACAAATATTAAAGGGGCACATCGATCCCCTGATCTGGTGTTGCCAACCGACCAGTGTCTCGGGGGCTACTGCATTGCTTGTCCAATGCAGAAAATTTTATGTGCAATATAGTTTCCGAGGAGATTTTGATCCTCAGGTTGGTCGGCCGCACCCAACCTGAGTCTTGAGGACTGAGCACGCCGCTTTTGTGTCCCGAAGTATTCTGCCGAGCTAGGACTTGATCCTCAGGCCGATTTTGCAAATCAACCTGAGTCTCAGCGGCTACTGGGATCAGCGGTCTTATGTCATCCTTCATGTGCATCTCGGGTTTTAGACCGATACACACCTTGAGGGCTACTGGCTATATATCTCGGCAGAGAATAAATTGCACCAATAAAAAATATTGAAAAAAAATCGGCCCATAGTCGGGGTGGTGCACCAACTCGGAAGCAGTCCAGCATAAAGCTCGGGCGCTAGTGGCTGGCTCCATAGAGGGCATTTCCGGCATTAAGCTCGGCTAAACTCCTTCAACTTTTTTGAACCAAGGTGATATGACACCTCGGATATAGTCCGGCATTGGAGCCTGGACACAGTCCGGCGTTGGAGCTCGGATATATTTTGGCGTTGGAGCTCGGATATACAGTTCGGCATTGGAGCTCGGATACATAGTCTGGCATTGGAGCTCGTATACATTCCGGCGCTAGAGCTGGGAAGCGGTCCGGCGTTGGTGCTCGGCTGCAAAAGATACCTCGAATGCAGTCCGGCGTTGGAGCTCGGACGCAAGAGGACCCTGCCTCCCGGGAACAACTTCAAACCCGAGGTGTGGCATAAAAATAAACAAGGCATTGATAAAGGCTGGAAACTTAAAGGGGCTCCTCGGATACCCGACGTGTAAACTCGTTGAATGCATTTCGGAGATCCTCAAGATCGAAGATAAAGAAGATTTGTTGAACCAGTTTTCAAGACCGGCAACCAAAGATGAAGAACAGTTCGGAAGAATCGAGGAGCGTCCCTAACTTGAAGACCGGTTTAGGGGGCTACTGATGGTGTCCTGGACTAGGGGGTACTCACCACGTCGTCTCCCGATCTATTAGATTGGGCCAAGGACCCCCGTGGCCGTATACTCATGGGCCAGTTCGGACGGCTACCGCATACAAGGAAGATTCCACAAGAATTGGCGATCAAGACAAGGACTTCTCCCCACCGGCATATTCGGCTAGGACTCTTGTTATCCTAGGCCTCCGGTGCATTATATAAACCGAGGCCAGGCTAGTCGATAGATATACAATATATACAACAATCATACCATAGGCTAGCTTCTAGGGTTTAGCCTCCTTGATCTCGTGGTAGATCTACTCTTGTACTACCCATATCATCAATATTAATCAAGCAGGAGTAGGGTATTACCTCCCTCGAGAGGGCCCGAACCTGGGTAAAACAAAGTGTTCCCTGTCTCCTGTTACCATCCGGCCTAGACGCACAGTTCGGGACCCCCTACCCAAGATCCGCCGGTTTTGACACCGACAGGATGGCTTATAGTGATAGTTGATTTGATCTTGCTAAAAAACAGAAACTTTTCACTCAGGAAAAAAATTCTCATTTCTAACAGAAGCGTGATAAAATGCTGATTATTTTTGCAGAAGATTAATAGACAAATTACCCAGGTTTTCCTAGTTTTTCAGAATTTTTGGAGTAACATAAATATGGTTGGAGTACAGATTACTACAGACTATTCTGTTTTTGACAGATTCTGTTTTCAATGCATAGTTTGCTTGTTTGCTAATTTCCATGGCTTATATTGCTCAATATAATTGTGGAAATGATATGATATAGTAGGAATTGTGTGAGAACAATTATGAATCTTTTCTTTGATAGTACAAAAATTGAAATAGTTTGCTCTTTATCATACTAACCTATCTCACAAAGTTCCGTTAAGTTTTGTGTGATTGAAGTTTTCATGTTTTGGGTTAGATGTCGATATGAGGAGAATAAGGAGTGACAAGACCCTAAGCTTGGGGATGCCCCGGAAGGCATCCCCTCTTTCGTCTCCAACATTATCGGTAACCTCACTTGGAGCTATGTTTTCATTCGTCACATGATATGTGTTTTGCTTGGAGCATCATTTTATTTTCTTATGGTTTGCTTTCTGTTATTTATAGTAATGTTTTGCATCTTTTATTTCAATAAAAGTGGCAATGATAGCCTTTACTATGCTCATTTTGCAAACCTACATGTTGCTGTTTGAAAACAGAAAGTTTATCGCTGTTGCAAAAATTCCCTACAAAAGTCAGAATGTGATAAAATGTTGAAACTCTTTGCAAAATAAGATCTGATAAATTTTCTACAGTGTGGTAAATTTTCATAATCTTTGGAGTTAAAGAAGTATTGATACTCTTGCATTCTTTTCAGACTGTACTATTTTGGCAGATTGTTGTTATGTTTGCATTGTTTGCATATATTTGCTTGTTTAATGATTCTATTTGAGGATAGGAGTATTAAATATGCAGAGGCATTTAGTGTGCAATGTTGAATAATAATTTTAGTGATTTGCTACAGTAGAGAATGATAAGGTTTTTGCATTTGTTTATACTAACTTATCTCACAAGTTCTTGTTGATTTTTGTGTGGATGAAGCTTTTGAGATTTAGGAAAACCGTGATATGAGAAGAACTAAGGAGACACAAAAGCTCAAGCTTGGGGATGCCCAAGTCATCCCAAGATAATATTCAAGAAGTCTCAAGCATCTAAGGTTGGGGATGCCCCGGTAGGCATCCCACCTTTCTTCTTCAAGAATTATCGGTTAGTATCGGTTGAGCCTAAGTTTTTGCTTCTTCACATGAGTTGTGCTATTCTTAGGACGTCATTTTATTTTCATTTTGCTTTCTGTTTTAATAAAATACTTAGATCTGAAAGTTTTTTTAAATAAAATAGGGTCCTCAAAAAGTTTCCAGGGAGGCTAAGTAAGCGGCATTCACATCCCATCAACGAATCTCTTTTCTATGGAATTGCTCTAGTGCTTCACTTATATCTTTTTGAGCATGGTGTGCTTTAGTACTTTTGAAGAAATTCTCTCTTGCTTCACTTAAATTAATTTGAGATAAAGAAATATTATCCTCATGATCGTCATTTATATCTTTTTGGAGTAGCTTGTCATTTACTCTTGTGCTTCACTTATATCCTATGAGTAAATTGTTGAATAAATTGAATGTCATGAAGTTGAAATCATACCATGCCTAGTGGTAGCTTCACATTGGGTTTATAAAATGAAATATTTTGAGGCTTGACAATCACAATATTGGTCATATAAGCAATTCACGAATAATTAGTATAAGGAAGAGAACTTTCACATGCAAATACACTATCTTGGAAATCTTTTTTGATTGTGAGCCCCCAACAAAATACTATATGCCAAAATTGTTGACGTTGGACAAGGAAGACAACATAATGATTTATGTTTGTTCATATTCACACAGAGGTTATATTGTCATAGATCCTTCAACATGTGGTGCTTGCCCCCCATCTTTGCTAGCCAAAAATTCTGCACCAAGTAGAGATACTACTTGTGCATCCAAAAACCCTTAAACCCAAATCTTATTTTCAAAGAGTCCACCATACCTACCTAAGGATTGAGCAATATCATTAAAGTAAGTTGTCATCGGTGCAATAAGGCAATAAAAATTGCTTCTAAAAGTGTTAGATCATTTAGTGTAAGAGAAAATTGAGCGTTGTATGAACTTGTGATGGCAAAGAATAAAAGCGACAGACTGCATAATAAAGGTTGCTATCATAAGGGGCAATATAACGTGACGTTCTTTTGCACTAAGGGGTTGAGCATACAAATAAATAAGCGCATGGAAACCTCTACTTCCCTCTGCGAAGGGCCTATCTTTTACTTTTTAGTATTTACTTTTATGCAAAGAGTCAAAGTTTTTCTCTCTATTCCTTTTTATTTTTCTCTTTTGGCAAGCATCATGTGGTGAGTAAAGATCTAGGCACATATATCCAGTTGGATATGGGTAGCATGAGTTATTATTGTTGACATCACCCTTGAGGTGAATACGTTGGGAGGCAAAACAATAAGCCCCTATCTTTCTATGTGTCCGGTTGAAACGTTTTGCTCATGTGTATGCGGTGAGTGTTAGCAATCATAGAAGTCTATATGATGGTTGAGTATGTGGAGCTCTTACTTAGCCTCTATTGAATAAGTTGAATTACAATTGCTTGGTGAGTGAGAACATAGGTTGTTGAGTTTCAAGAGAATTCATTGTTTGAACCTTGACATGTGAATTGGTTGCTAATGTAACATGAGAAGTTTTATAAGAAAAAATTGCTTTTATGATGCTAGGAAAAGTGATTGAAATTATCATTGATCAAACTTATGAACTTTGTTAGCATTCACACTCCATAAATTATTTCTTTTATCATTTACCTACTCGAGGATGAGTAGGAATTAAGCTTGGGGATGCTGATACGTCTCCAACGTATCTATAATTTATGAAGTATTCATGCTGTTTTATTATCATTCTTGGATGTTTTACAATCATTTTATACTAGTTACAAGAGTTGATGTACCACGAGATCGTAATGGCTAAACCCTAGAAGCCTAGCCTATGTGGGTATGGTAATGAGTATATGCGGTGTCCTTTCCGGACTATCCCCTTCGGTTTATATAGACACTGAGGGGATCTAGGGTCTACATGGAGTCGGTTACATAAGAAGGAATCTTCAGTCGCCAAGCTTGCCTTCCACGCCAAGTAGAGTCCAATCTGGACACGGTGCAATCTTCGGCCTTCATGTCTTCACAGCCCATCAGTCCGGCCGATGGATAACAGGCCGGACGCCCGAGGACCCCTTAGTCCAGGACTCCCTCAGTAGCCCCCGAACCTGGATTTCAATGACGAGGAGTCCGACACGCTAATTGTCTTCGGCATTGTAAGGCGGGTTCCCCTTTCTCCGATCTCCAAGATAGTCTTCGGATGCAATGACAGTATCCTGACCTATTACGCACACCATACACAACCGCAGAGAGAATATAATATTTGCACAAACCTAATCTGTTGACAGCTTTTTTCCAACACGACATCGCGTCTGTCCGGTTATAATTTTGAACCGTTTTTCTTCTGCCATTCCACGCTTCGAGATGCGGTTGCTATTTGGCACGTCTTGTCGAAATAGAGATCGTGTCCCCTTATTGCGGGATTCTCATCAATGCGGGCATGGGTAACTCAACGGTGTCGTTTATACAACCCTAGGGAACAGGCGAATCTTAAGGCGAGTGATGATGCCACTTCTGCTATGCATGATACTTATGATGAAACTACTTCTATGCTTGATACTACTATGCCACTTGGTGAATTTCTTGTTGAACAACTTGCTAGGGTTAGAGAGAGTGAAAATATTGAATCTGATAATATTGATGAAAGTGATGATGAAGACTCTTCCCCTAATAAATATGAATCACCTGTTATTCCTGAGGGTTATGTTTTTGAAAAAGAAGCTGCTCTAGCTATTTTAGATTGCAAAGATAGATACGAGCTCAAGAGGTTATTAGCTAAATGGAAGCAACAATCTCTTAATGCTAGAATGAAACCTGACCCTGCTTTTGCTACTTCACCTATCTATGTTACTGATAAGGATTATGAATTCTCGGTTGATCCTGATATAATTACTTTGGTTGAATCTCATCCTTTTCATGGCTATGAATCCGAAACTGTTGTCGCACATCTTACTAAATTAAATGATATAGCCACCCTGTTCACTAACGATGAGAGAACTCGTTACTTTTATATCCTTAAAATGTTTCCGTTCTCATTAAAGGGTGATGCTAATATATGGTCTAATTCTCTTGATCCTGGTTGTGTGCGTAGTCCCCAGGATATGATTTATTACTTCTCTGCTAAATATTTCCCTGCTCATAAGAAACAAGCTGCCTTAAGGGATATATATAATTTTGTGCAAATTGAAGAAGAGAGTCTCCCACAAGCTTGGGGGAGGCTTCTCAAGTTACTTAATGCTTTGCCTGATCATCCTCTTAAGAAAAATGAAATGCTTGATATCTTTTATAATGGACTAACCGATGCTTCTAGAGGTTACCTGGATAGTTGTGTTGGTTCTGTTTTCAGGGAAAGAACACCGGATGAAGCTAAAATTTTATTGAATAATATGTTGACAAATGAAAATAATTGGACACTTCCTGAGCCTATTCCTAAACCAACTCCGAAGAAGAGAGGTGTTCTATTTCTTAGTCCTGAAGATATGCAAGAGGCAAAGAAATCTATGAAAGAAAAAGGTATTAAAGCTGAAGATGTTAAGAATCTACCTCCTATTGAAGAAATACATGGTCTTAATTTACCACCTGTTGAAGAAACATATGATCTTCATCCTTCACCTATTGAATAAGTACATGGTCTTGATAACCCGACACGGGTAGTAAAGGTAAATTCTCTCTATAGATATGATAAAGCTGAAATCCCATTTACTAGATGAGTTTGATAAATTTATGGTTAAGCAAGAAGACTTCAATGCTTATTTTGGTAGACAATTGAAATACAATTCAAATATGCTTGAACACTTGGGTGATTATATGGCTAATGTCAAAGGTGAACTTAAACTTATTAGTAAACATGCTTCTATGGTTACCACTCAAGTAGAACAAGTACTTAAGGCTCAAAATGATTTGCTCAATGAACTGAATAGTTAGAATAATGACAATATTGTTAGAGTTATGACTAGAGGTGGTAAAATGACACGGGAACCTTTGTATCCTGAAGGCCATCCTAAGAGAATTGAGCAAGATTCTTAGAGAAATAATATAGATGCACCTAGTTCTTCTAAAAGGAAGAAAAAGAAAAATGATAGGACTTTGCATGATTCTAGTGAACATATTACTGAAACTCCCGAGAATCCAAATGATATTTCTATTTATGATGCTGAAACACAATCTGGTAATGAACCAGAAACTAGTGATAATAATAATGTTCATGATGATGCTCAACCTAGTAATGATAATGATATAGAAGTTGAACCTGCTGTTGATCTTGATAACCCACAATCGAAGAATCAATGTTATGATAAGAAAGACTTTGTTGCTAGGAAATATGGTAAAGAAAGAGAACCATGGGTTCAAAAAACCCATGCCTTTTCCTCCCAAACCATCCAAGAAAAAGGATGATGAGGATTTTGAGCGCTTTGCTGAAATGATTAGACCTATCTTTTTGCGTATGCGATTAACTGATATGCTCAAAATGAATCCTTATACTAAGTACATGAAAGAAATTGTTACTAATAAAAGAAAGATTCCGGAAGCTGAAATTTCCACCATGCTTGCTAATTATACTTTTAAAGGTGGAATACCAAAGAAACTAGGAGATCCCGGAGTACACACTATACCATGCTCCATTAAAAGAAACTATGTTAAAACTGCTTTATGTGATCTTGGAGCCGGTGTTAGTGTTATGCCTCTCTCTTTATATCGTAGACTTGATTTGAATAAGTTGACACCTACTGAAATATCTTTGCAAATGGCTGATAAATCAACTGCTATACCTGTCGGTATTTGTGAGGATGTGCCTGTTGTAGTTGCAAATGTTATTATTAACGGACTTTGTTATTCTTGATATTCCCGAGGACGATAGTATGTCTATTATTCTTGGAAGACCCTTTTTGAATACTGCAGGAGCTGTTATTGATTGCACTAAAGGCAATGTCACTTTTCATGTTAATGGTAATGAGCATATGGTACACTTTCTAAGGAAACAACCTCAAGTTCATAGTATCAACTCTATTGGAAAAATCCCATCGATTATATTTGGAGGTTTTGAATTTCCTCTTCCTACTGTAAAGAAGAAATATGATATTCTTATTATTGGGGATGTGCATATCCCCGTTGAGGTAACATAGTGTTATTCGAAATTTCTCCGGTTCCATGTATTCGAAATGAGTTTGTTGACAAGACCTGGTCAACCTTGTTAGTGGATTCCTTTTGATGAGCATGAGATGGATGAAACTAGAAGGCACAACTCTCTGTACCCTCCTTTTACTTTCTGTTATTTATATTAAATAAAATAAAAATAAGTATTTTCCGTCTGTTATCTGAATTATCCGTGCAATATAAAAATACCTCGAAAATGAAAGTTCTCCAAATGGCCTGAAATTTAAATATGATTTTTTCTAGAATATTTGAGAATTTTTGGCACCAAGAACACAACACGGGGGGCATCCACCTGGCCACGAGGGTGGAGGGCGCGCCCCCTGCCTCGTGGGCCCACGGTGGCCCTCCTCCACTTATTCCTGCACCCACACACTTCTTCTTCCTCCCACAAACACAAATATCCATCTGAAGCACGAGTTCTAGGTCATTTTGCTACGATTTTCGATCTCCTTGCTCAAAGCACCTCTCACAAAACTGCTTGGGGGGATTGTTCCTTGGTATGTGACTCCTCCATTGGTCCAATTAGTTTTTGTTCTGGTGCTTTATTCATTGCAAATTTGTGCTGCCTAGGTGACCATGTTCTTGAGCTTGCATGTCAAATTTATATGGTTAAAAGTAGTTCTAATGCATGATATAGGCTCTAGGCACTTGTAGGAGTTGTTGCTATCAATTTTGTTGAGCTTGGTTCACTTTTGTTTGAAGTTACTAAAAATTTGAGAAATTTTTCAGAGGAAGAAATATGCTTAGGAAAATGTACCAAGGTGGTTCTTCAAGGAAGCAAGGACCCAGGCTTGCAATGCTTGATGCTGATGAAGAACCACCAAGACATGCTCCAGTGCGTCCTTGTGAATGGCCTTCGGAAAACTTTATGGATCGAGCGGGAATTAAGGAAGAATTTAATGCATATTTGCGTAACGCTGATCTTGTGAGCTTCGAGGAAGAAAAGTGCCGCCAGTATCACTATCTCACTAGTTCCTTTGTGAGGAGGTTTGAATTTTCATCTTCACGTAATTCTCCAACTGTCCTGTTTGATCTTTATGAAAATTCTTACACTATGGACTTAGAGGATTGTACCACTGCTTGCAAACTTCCACAATGCGGTAGTGTCAGGGAACTCGCAAATCTGAATTTAGAGATTTTCTTGCTAGTATAACTGTGCGGGAATCTAGAGATATAACACAAGCTACCATAGGGAGCATTCACTTTCCTGCTATACATTATTTTGCTCTCTTCATAGGTAGATGCATTAATGGTAAAGATGAAGCATGTCATATGTGTGTTCCTGACCTCAGTATTCTTAGGAGTGCTGTGTTAGGAGACAAATCTCATAATTTGGGAGCCATTGTTGCACGTAGGTTGCATCTTAATAGATTTAATGAAGATTTCTTTGGTGGAATTTATGCAACCCGCTTAGCTGATTTTCTTGGTGTAACAATATGTAATGATGATATTTAATTGCCTCCTGCTTACCTAGACTTTAATGCTATGTTTCACCACCAGTTTGTTGAGAGGAATGAATCACCTCTCCAGTATCTCTTAATCTTTGACAGACGCCGTGCTGTCTGTATTACTCTCCCTGCTCATGCCTTTTCTGATTATCAGGCAAAAGGAAGATATGTTATTACCAAAGAGGAGGCAGATGAGTACGAGAGGAGGGCGGAGGCCGCTCGTCGCCATGCTGCATCTCAGGAGGCAATAGCCGCTGCATCGCAGTACGACCCCAACTATTACTATGGATATCCGCCAGGCCAACCGTGGCCATAGACCAACTTAGGCCAAAAGCCTAAGCTTTGGGAGTACGTATTTCCCACCGACATTACATTCATGTTCACACACTCATTGCTAGATGTCGGTGCTCATACTTTTTCATTGTATCATCCATGCTAGTGTATTTCCCTTTTTATGCTTTCTTCTTGTGTGCTTAATAAAACCTTAAGAAAACCAAAAAAAATTAGTTGTAGCTTTTAATTAGTTTACTTTCCATGCTTGTAGTAGTAATTAAAAAGAAAACCCAAAAAGATTTCATGTTCTTCTTTTGCTTGTTGGGAGCTCTCCCGTGTAAATAGTTTTATTTCTTTCCTTTTCTTTGAGGGTCGATAGGAGAAGACCATAATTAAATTGTTGAAGTGGCTCTTATATGCATTACTGTTGATTTGACAAAAGAGCCCATATTGCCTTGTCTTCTCCTGTTTTTTGAATGCTTGCAGATTCCAGCTTAGTCCAATGCACGTGCACTCTTATTATTATCCACATCGTTCGGTCGTGCAAGTGAAAGGAAATTATGACGATATAAGATGGACTGGTTGAGATGAGAAAAGCTGGTTTGAGCTCGACCTCTCTTGTTTTTGTAAATATGATTAGTTCATCGTTCTTGATTCAGCCTATTATGAATAAACATGTTTGCAATGACAACTAGAGATCATAGTTTCTTGTGCCATGCTTGATTAGCTAGGAGCTTATAATGGTTTACCTTGCGTGCCAACATGCTATTAAAATGGTTGTGATGTGGTATGATAGGGTGGTATCCTCCTCTGAATGATTTAAGTGACTTGACTTGGCACATGTTCACGCATGTAGTTGAAACAAAATCAACATAGCCTTCACGATATTTATGTTCATGGTGGATTATATCTTACTCATGCTTGCATTCGGTGTTGATTAATTTTAATGCATGTTCATGACTGTTGTCGCTCTTTAGCTGGTCGCTTCCCAGTATTTTGCTAGCCTTCACCTGTACTAAGCGGGAATACTGCTTGTGCATCCAACTCCATAAACCCCAAAGTTATGCCATATGAGTCCACCATACCTACCTATATATGATATCTACCTGCCGTTCTAAGTAAATTTGTATATGCCAAACTCTAAACCTTCAAATATATATCCTGTTTTGTATGCTCGAATAGCTCATGTATCAACTAGGGCTGTCCGTATCTTCCATGTTAGGCGGGTTATTCTCAAGAGGAGTGGACTCCGCTCCTCACTCATGAGAAAATGGCTGGTCACCGGGATGCCCAGTCCCATGCTTTATGCAACTCAAATCAAAATAATTGCAAACAAAACTCCCTCGGGACCGTCGTTAGTTGGAGGCAATCGTTGTTTCGAGCAAGCCATGGATTGATGCTTGTTGGTGGAGGGGGGTATATATAAACTTTACCATTCTGTTTGGGAACCGCCTATAATGTGTGTAGCATGGAAGATATCGCCATCTCTTGGTTGTTATCTTGACAATGAAAGTATAGTGCTCAAAATATTATTCATATCTATTTCAAAATCGAGCTCTGGCACCTCTACAAATCCCTGCTTCCCTCTGCGAAGGGCCTATCTATTAATTTTTATGTTGAGTCATCACCCTCTTATTAAAAAGCACTGGTTGGAGAGCACCGCTATCATCTGCATTCATTACTTTTAGTTTACATTGAGTATGACTTGACTGGATCTCTTTTACCATGAATTAGAATGTCTAGTCAGTCCTTGATCTTTGAAGGTGCTCTGCATTTATGTTTTGCGGTCTCAGAAAGGGCTAGCGAGATACCATCTTGTTATATCATATTATGATTGTTTTGAGAAAGTGTTGTCATCCGAGATTTATTATTATTGCTCGCTAGTTGATTATGCCATTGATATGAGTAAATATGAGACCTATGTGTTATTGTGAATATGGTTAGTTTATAATCTTTGCTGAAAACTTGAATGCTGGTTTTCCATATTTACAACAACAAGAGCAAACAAAGTTTGTAAAAGTTTTTCTTTCCACTTTCAGTTTATCAACTGAATTGCTTGAGGACAAGCAAAGGTTTAAGCTTGGGGGAGTTGATACGTCTCCGCCGTATCTACATTTCCAAACACTTTTGCCCTTGTTTTGGACTCTAACTTGCATGATTTGAATGGAACTAACCCGGACTGACGTTGTTTTCAGCAGAATTACCATGGTGTTATTTATGTGCAGAAACAAAAGTTCTCGGAATGACCTGAAACTTCACGGAACATCTTTTCGGAAATAATAAAAAATCCTTGCAAAAGATGTAGACCAGGGGGCCCACACCCTAGCCACGAGGGTGGGGGCACGCCTGCCCCCCTAGGGCGCACCCCCTACCTCGTGGGCCCCCTGGAGCTCCTCCGACCTCAACTCCAACTCTATATATTTGCTTTCGGGGAGAAAAAATAGGAGAAGGATTCATCGCGTTTTACGATACGGAGACGCCGCCGAGCCCTAAAACCTCTCGGGAGGGCTGATCTGGAGTCCGTTCGGGGCTCTGGAGAGGGGAATCCATCGCCATCGTCATCATCAACCATCCTCCATAACCAATTTCATGATGCTCACCGCCGTGCATGAATAATTCCATCGTAGGCTTGCTGGACGGTGATGGGTTGGATGAGATTTATCATGTAATCGAGTTAGTTTTGTTAGGGTTTGATCCCTAGTATCCACTATGTTCTGAGATTGATGTTGCTATGACTTTGCTATGCTTAATGCTTGTCACTAGGGCCCGAGTGCCATGATTTCAGATCTGAACCTATTATGTTTTCATCAATATATGAGAGTTCTTGATCCTATCTTGCAAGTCTATAGTCACCTATTATGTGTTATGATCCGTTAACCCCGAAGTGACAATAATCGGGATACTTATCGGTGATGATCGTAGTTTAAGGAGTTCATGTATTCACTATGTGTTAATGCTTTGGTCCGGTACTCTATTAAAAGGAGGCCTTAATATCCCTTAGTTTCCATTAGGACCCCGCTGCCACGGGAGGGTAGGACAAAAGATGTCATGCAAGTTCTTTTCCATAAGCACGTATGACTATATTCGGAATACATGCCTACATTACATTGATGAATTGGAGCTAGTTCTGTGTCACCCTAGGTTATGACTGTTACATGATGAACCGCATCCGGCATAATTCTCCATCACTGATCCATTGCCTACGAGCTTTCCATATATTGTTCTTCGCTTATTTATTTTTCCGTTGCTATTGTTATCATCACTACAAAATACCAAAAACATTACTTTTGCTATCATTACCTTTTGCTACCGTTACGACTACTATCATATTACTTTGCTACTAAATACTTTGCTGCAGGTATTAAGTTTCCAGGTGTGGTTGAATTGACAACTCAGCTGCTAATACTTGAGAATATTCTTTGGCTCCCCTTCTGTTGAATCAATAAATTTGGGTTGAATACTCTACCCTCGAAAACTGTTGCGATCCCCTATACTTGTGGGTTATTAGCCTCCTACTGGAATGATACCTTGGTTCTCGAAAATGGAGGGAAATACTTACGCTACTTTGCTGCATCACCCTTTCCTCTTTAAGGGAAAACCAACGCAGTGCTCAAGAGGTAGCAAGAAAGATTTCTGGTGCCGTTGCCGGGGAGTCTAAGCACAAGTCAAGACATAACAAGTACCCATAACAAACTCTTATCCCTCGCATTACATTATTTGCCATTTGCCTCTCATTTTCCTCTCCCCCACTTCACCCTTGCCATTTTATTCGCCCTTCTTCTGTTCGTCTTTCCATTTGCTTTGATGTCTTGGATCGTTTGCTCGTTTGGTTGGAATAGTTGTTTATTTATTGCTAAACAGAGAACCTAAGATCTATGTATCCTCATCCACATGCTAATCTTTTTAAGAGATCCAATTATGATGAACCAATTGCTAGTGAGTTTTGAGCACTAGATTATCTTTATGAAGTTTTTCTTGAAATTTGTGAATCTGAAAATTGTGATGGAGTACTTTATGGAGTGATTCACGATGGATCTTTGAATAGAAAGCATGATTGCAATGATGATAGTATAAATTCTATTAATGTCAATTGTGCTTATAATATGCAAAACCCAAAGCTTGGGGATGCTAGTTTTGCTATGACTACTATTTGTTACAATGATCATGATTGGGGTGATTCTTCTTATGATCTTGAAAATTTATTTAAGCCCCATGATGAATATGAGATTGATAATAATATTTGTAATAATATTGAAAGTGGGTTTGGAAAAGTGTCAACTTTAGATCCCATATATTTGGAGAATGTTCAATCTTATGAAGTTTTTGATAAAAGTGGGTTTGGAGAGGTCATGACTTTAGTTAATGTTAATCCCTCTATTTCGGAAAAGTGTCAACTTTGCATGCATGTGGACCATGTTGAGAATAATTTATGTGATAGCTATATTGTTGATTTTGCTTATGATCCTGCATGTAATTATTATGAGAGAGGAAAATATGGTTGTAGAAATTTTCATGTTACTAAATTACCTCTCGTTATGTTGAGATTGCAATTGTTTCTTTTCGGTTCCTTGCATATGCTAGTTTTTGCTTGCCTTGATAATATGTTTGCCTATAAGATGCCTATGCATAGGAAGTATGTTAGACTTAGATGTGTTTGTCACGTGTTTTATGATGCTCTCTTTGTGCTTCAATTCTTGTCTTTCATGTGAGCATCGTTGAAATCTTTTGCCTAGCTAAAAGGCTTTAAAGAAAAGCGCTTGTTGGGAGACAACCCAATATTTTTCCTTTATGTTATTCATTAAATAATTCATCTAGCCTCTGTTTAGATGTGGTTTTATACTTTTAATTAGTGTTTGTGCCAAGTAGAACCTTTGGGAAGACTTGGGGAAAGTCTTTGAGATCTTGTTGTAAAAAACAGAAACTTTAAAGTTCGCAAGAATTGCTGCCATTTTTTTATTAGAGAGTGCTATTTAGTTAATTCTTTTTGAATATGATTAATAGATAAATTCCTGTAACAGCCTGGATTTTTGCCCTTTTCTTTTTCCTTTGATTTTCTGGGATTTTCTGTTTTGATTTGTTTTTTCATGGCTATGAGGGTCTGAAACTTGGGAAGATCATGTCTTCCTAGGTTTTCTAGTGGCTTGTCACCCTCATCATCATCTCAAGATCACCTCATTTCCATCCTTGACCTAACCCAAAACTCTTTCGTTGGTAATATTCCTTTTCTGATAAAGGAATAACCCTTAAAACCCTAGGTTGTGAAGCAACCTATATTTTTGTCATTTATAAAATTCCCAAATAATTCTCATAAATTTTTTGGGTCACATATTCCTCAAATATGGCAAAATATTTCATTGCCATGTTCAAAAATAATCCTCCAATAATTCTTTTCCTATTCTGCCCTAAATGGCACTTTGCAAAGGAAGTGCTACTTATATTTTCTTGATTGAACCCAAACTTCTTGGACATCTTTTAATGTCCATATCATTGGCTCATGCCAAAATTCAGCTCAATTTGCCTAGTAAATAGTTTTCCATCAATTTTCCAAAGTTTCTATCCAGGAAGGAACTTTGTGAAGGAGCTATATTCTAGGAATATCCAAATGAGTTGCAATTTTGCAGGGTCCTTCCTAAGGTCAAATAACGACTCTCCACCAAATTTGAGCTCACGTAACTCATCTATGTGATCCCAGCTCCAAATCTTAGTTCCTGGTCAGATTTTCAGTTTGTGAAGCAACCATATTTTATATTGCTTCAACTGAGCTGAAACTTTACCCGGACAAGCTTCTACCTATATCAACTACTCCCAACAAGTTTTACCTCAATTGGTTGATCCAATTACCCTGTGTAATTTTTCCAAGTTTTTGTTCAGAATGAAGCTTTGTGAAGCAAGTGCCATTTGGTATTTCCAAATGATATGAAATTTTTATAGCTACTTCATATCATCATAAAACCCCTCTCTGACAAAGTTCAGGTCGCAGAGATCAAGTATGTGAGTGCATCATCCAAATCCCCGATTCTGGCCAGTTTTGCACTTTCTACTGCAACCCCCATCTAAACTCCTCCTCTTAGTACGATTTTTAGTGATCAGCATCACCTTAGTGTGTGATAGTCTCTAGACAAACTCTTTACCTTGTTACCCTGCTGGTTTAACTACAGCAAGTTACAAACACCTTGATACTGAATTACTTTTGGAGCTAAGTGCAAATCTCTTCTTTGCCTCTGGACGGATTAATTTCTTCATTTGGACTAAGGGCACCAGGGTCCATCCACTGGACATCGTTGGGCACGCTAAAGAGCGCCTCTTGCGCGAGTGCGCGTGGTGATCACGCTTGCGTCATGGCTGCAGGCGTTCTCTGGCTGGTTCCGGCCACTATGCTCGTTTCCTTCCTCCTCGTCTCGACATCAATTCGTGTCCTAGAGCTTCCCCGTGATCGACTCCATCACCCTGCATCGATGCTTCGTCGTGGTTCGCCTTAAATGCGTCGAGCACGTGCCGCGTCGGGCTGCTGACCTCCATTAGAGCTTGTCGTGAGCTTGCCCGTGAGGCTCTAGAGCCCTCCCCCGCGCCTATATAAGGACCGCCGAACCCCTCCGCACCTCACCAGCCTCTCGCTGTTCCTCCTCCCCCACCGGAGTGCCTCTCCTCACCGTTTTCTTCTTCGGCCACCGCGGCCACCACCGGAGTTCGTCTCCATTCCGGCCACAGCAGGCCCCCTCTCCTCCTCCCAAGCCCTCCACTGCCTTCCTCTACTTCCCGCGGTTCTCCCCAACCCATTTCCCCTCGCTGGAGAGCCCCATGGCCGCGCCTCCCGGAGCTTGGCCGTCGCCGTTGCTCTCGGCCACCACACCGACCGAGTCCATCCGAGCCTCCTCTCTCGCTCCCGACTCCACCACCGTCCTCCCCGTGCTCCTCTGAGTCGTCCCACCCACTTGTCCCTCGCCGGAGTTGCCCACATCGCCAAAGACCACCGCCGGCCGCCGCCCTCTGTCTCTCATCGGTCCTCCTCTGCCCCGCGTCCTCCTCTCCTCCCCGGGGCCGGACGACCATCTGGACGGACGCGCCACGCCGGGCCGCGCCCGCCGGTGCCCGCGCCCTAGCCGGAGCTGGCCTGGACCGGCCGGCCCAGCGCCGGCAGCGCCCCTGTCATCCTCCTCTGCTTCCTGTCGTGGCCAGGCACGGGAGGAAGAAGAAGACAGGGGGAGGAGAGAGAAGGATAAGGGGGGCCCCGCTTGTCATCCTCTGCCCGTTGACCCCGGCACTACACGTCACGTAAGTGGAAACATATTTCCCTGAGTACGTCTTCTTCCAATGAAGGCCTAGTTCGTTTCTACTTCGGCCTGAAGTACGTTTTCTTATTAAGAAAGCGTATTTTGTGTAATCTGTTTTTGTCTTATCCACTCAGGGACCCGTTGGTGATAAAATTTTCACAGATTGGTGCCTGTTCTTCCAACCTTCACAACTTTTCAACCGTAACTCCGATTGAGGTGAAACCAACGCTCACTTCTTCGTATCGCCGTTCTCTATCTTTTGGTAACATTTTCACTAGATGGTTTCACAGTGAAAATGACCATTTTGTCATTGCCTCTAATCAGCCCCCTCCGAGTACGTACCGTCCGACGTTTCGTTCCGCGGCTTCACCGCACTTCTTTCTAGAGTCTCCGTCACCCCAGGCAAGCCACAATACCCACTTGCATGATAGTCATGCAGTAGCCATGGTTTTCAACTTGAATATTTATTAAATGATTGCTTGTTTAAAAGATGGTTATCGTTGTTCCGGTAATGTTTCTAGGTTATTGCTTAGTTGTTTGCTATGTTATTATGCACCTGGTTATCATGCCCTGCTAGTTGTTAGTTTTACTTTCATATTGCCATGCTTGATAGTAGTACATTTTGGGTTGGTCATGCTCTTCGGTGCATGACTAACGTCGGTTACCGAGTACTGTTAATAGGCATTGTTCCGTTGCTGTTAGTTGGTTAAGTGTTACTTGGTAATATTATTGATGAGTTCTTGCATGTTATTTATGGTTGATGATAATGGTCATGTTATGTTATACTATGAGTAGTGTTGCACTTGTAATATTTATGCTCGTCATTATGCCATGTTCAGTTGGAGATTATTTCATAGTCGATATGATGGAGAGTTATGTTGCATCCCGTGCTTATGTTGATATCATGTTCATGCATTGTAATTGCATCATGTTATTTTATCATGGCTCAGCATATTGCATTCAAGTTTAACCGGATTTAATTGAACTTGAACAACTGTTGGCTGAGTCATGGTGCCGCCAGATCGAAACTGACCAGTGCAACCACGCTTACCTTATGGGGGGTCCTAACTGGATCTATTGTCGTGCATCTCACCGGTGCCTCCCACGAGGGAAGGTTATGGGCGTGCGTACCCTGGCCCACTAAGCAGCCATAACCTTGTGTGCACATTGTTTTTATGGATCCGGTCCCCGTGAGGGAGTTTTCCCCGTGAGGGAGTTTGACCACGACGGTGGTGGGGTGTCTTTGGTAGACACGGGGCCACCCAGGACTAGCCCAGTTGGGAGTGGGTCGGAGTGGCCGGGAGAGTGTCATGGCAATAGATCGGTTTTGTCGGAACGTCGTTGGTCCACCCGAATGGGAGTGCGAGGCCATGGGTTCCGTGGTGTGGGTACAGTGTGCTACCTCTGCAGAGTGTATATTAAATCTATCGATAGCCGTGCCCGCGGATAAGGGCCCAGTTCGTGTCGGTCCCACCGTGAGTCAACAGTATTAATAATAACATAATTAATGACAACCCCGGTTTGATGATGAGATAAGTGGTTGTGATCGCCGTAAGGATCATGGTTTGAGACCCAGTGGTGGTCATGGTTGTGATCGCCGGAATGATCACTGTGGTATCGAGGATACCGAGTTGTTGGATATTCGTGCTGTTGTGCGAGAATCATGGGTAAAGATCAAGCTCCTTGTGGTCATTTAATGATTACTACGGTATTGTTTATACCAATCTTGATTTGATCCTGAGATGATCATGTAATGTCCGAGGTGGGTAAGTGATGCGCGTGATGGTTACGAGATAACCCGAGCAGAATAATTGGTGCATGTAGTGCCATCATGTTGCATGCTAGTATCGTCAGATTAATATGTTCATGCTATGCTCATATTGTTCTAGCTGTATCAGGTTCATATTGCCTTTGGATTCTTAGTGGCTATTATGGTTATTTTCATGATGGTATCTGGTATTATTTTGGAAGTATTACTTTGGATGTCATGTTGTTAATGCCATGTTATTCTGATGATCTCATATCAATTCCTGCTTAACCTGTAATTGCCATGCTATTGTTTGTCTTGAATGCTTCTGGTTATTGTGAGCTTGCAAGTACATTCAATGTACTGACCTGGCGTGTCATGCCAGCTTGCAGGTCGTGTCTGGATTACTTGCTTGTTTGGTGTTGTTCTTGTGTTCGCGAGCTAGGATAAACGTTACAGCCAGAGTCCCTACGGATTGGAGTCCATCGTCGTCGTTCGTTGTTCCGCTGCCAGTAGTTGTTCCGCTGCTTCAAGTATTGTGCTGCTTGCATAGAGCAACTGAGGATGGCGTAGTGTCGCCGTGCCGATGTTATTCATTGTAATATCGGAGACCTTGTAATCATATTCATGTTGTAATAGGAGAGCTGGTTTGTTCTATGCTAAGCAGTGTTATATTCCAGAAGACTTCACCTCGATCTCTGGGCTAGAATACGGGGCGTTCCAGTTTTCTCTGAGCCGGGGTGCCACAATGCTTGGTATCAGAGCAGGTCTGGCTGTAGAGCGTCCTAGTCCGCTAGAACATTAGAAAATGGTAGCATAAGGTCTGGTTGTTGCCCTTGCTTGTTGCATTTGATTGTTGCATTTGTTTGCTGCATATAGTCTTATTGCGGTTACCATTAACCCCTGTTTCATGCGTAGATGGCGGTCAACTTCCATGAGTTCAGTACTCTTCCCTTAGCTTCCGGTGTTGTTCCTATTGAGTTCAGCCCCACTCCTGCACCTCTCAGCTTTGCCGCCCTCCTTGGCGACATGTGGTGTAGTATTTATCCCCTCGGAGATCCACCTCATTATCAAGTATTCCAGTTTTCTGCTGGAGGAAGAATTCAGGAATATGTTTCTCATGTTCACCTGTCAGCCCCGATTCGTGTCGGTAAGCGCACCTACAGTTTCCATGGTGATTACAACGCTACTCCTGAGCGTGTCGTTCAGCTCGCCACAATGGCAGGAGTCACCGGTCTTTGTCACCAAGAGAGCATGGTGCAGGAGAACCGTGCTTATCAATATTATCCCACCATCGCCGAGAATCCTAGGCGAATCCAATTTCCCTCCATCAACCCTCAAGACGACCCGGCTATCCTAGCCATGTCTCGGTACATGACGGCCGAGTGTCTTCTTATTTCTGAGTTAGTCCGAGACGCCATTCGGACCAGGAGATTGCTTGGTATCGCTTTACCTCAGTCTCCGCCAGCTTCTCCAACTCGTCCGCCATGTCCATCCGGAACTTCAGAGTTAGCGGTTCCACTCGCTACTCCCTTAGCTTCCTCGTCAGTTCACGAGCGTTTGCTCAAGCGTAGGATGTAGTCCTTCGTGTAGCGCTTGTGCATCCGCTATAGTATCATGCTTGTGTGTGTCTGTGTGGAGCAGCTTTGTATCTTGTTTGCTGCGTGCTTTGTGCAATAAATTGTTTTCTCGTGCTTCTTTGTTTTGAATCCTCGGTGTTACCCCCTTATGGAAATTTTTCCTCGACCGACACCGAATCAGAAGGAGCCGTAAGCAGTACAGATATACAACAAGGAAGTCAGTTAAAATCAATGAGTTTTTCAGCCGACAGCATTGTATTACAGACATCCATCCGGATACAAATTGTATTTTGATCAGACTTTCAGCAACAAGTACCTGTCAGAGACACACTTTATCACAACGAAGATTAAATCAACAAGAGAACAAAATTGGATCGACAGTGCACTTCAAGTCAAAGGTATGGGCTATGCACAATGATTGAATCTGACACAAGTCAAAATTTAAATATTTCGACACCCAGAAGTCAGTCCAATTGCACGGTGAATTGGGTAAGGACAGTCAGACAATTCTTGTTATATCAATAATCAGCTGCCGGACTGACAAATATATGTCATTCCCATCACCAAGAAAATCAGTCCCATCCTTCTCCACAACGTATTAACGAAGTGTACAAAGATAAGGTTCCCAGTCTGCATCGATGGGGTATGAATGGATTCCTATGCAAGATATTCAGTCTTCTCGATAAAATACCGCCAAAGCTTCTGGCATAAGGTACTGAGTCTTCCCTAGCAAGTATTTAAGGGGGGAAGCTTATAAGGAACGGTACCCCGATTTCCCCAATAAGATATCCACCGAAGGCTTCGAGCATAAGCCATCCAGTCTTCCTCAGCACGATACCCCGATTGCTTCCGAATGCAAGCTTCCCAGTATTATTTTGTACGACACTAATACAAGACATTAAATTATGAATTGTCAGCATATGGCAGTGTTTTCCAAGTGGCAGATCTACAATAGTTTGGCCTGAAACAAAAATTAGTCAGAACAAAGGTATGCCTTGAGAATCAGATATTAGTTCATTCAGTATGCTACCAATTCCATGCAAGTCTCTCAAGGAAGAATTCACGGTACACATCCGACAACCTCACCGGTTATTTACGAAACAAAAACCAGTGGGTGATGCCATAATCAACAAGTCTTGAAGGAAAGACCACATTGAGACCATAATCATGGCAGTGATTATAAAAAATCAGCCTCACAAGGTGATATTATTAACCCTGTCACTGTCCGGCATAATCCACAACAGGATTGAGATCTGTATAACCACATGTGAGCCGGATAAGTATACCGAGGTTCAAAACCTGAACCAGACCTATGTATGCCGGTTATTATGTGAAAATGTGGATGCCCAAGACCGTCTTATTCCACGACAAATCCAAGCAAAGATCCACCCAAGAAGTATACTCCATTGTGGTACTGGACAACTCAATATATTAACCTCAACACCCGCGATGGAGCTTTGCACAGACTGATGTTCCCAGAGAGACACTGGCAACAATGAAGAATCCGTGTGAAAACATATACGTTGAGGATCGTTATCTCTCGCATAGGGGAAGCAATGAAAGGAATAGCCTATATAAATGGGATTCTTTGCCAAGATCATCGCCAGTCAAGTCTGCAAATCTTATCATCAGGAGATGGTGCATTTTTCTATCAGTCACGACAAGCGACAGTCAAACCTTTGTACAACTTGGATACTCAAGACTGTGAAGCCAGTCAAGATAAGTCAGAAACTCCTGCAAGATGACTGCAGCCGTTAGAAAAAATAGACATGATCCACTTCACTGTTTTGAACCCCGAAGGCATGTCTACATTTGAGGAATCCGATGTCTGGGTAGAAGGGATTCGTTGTTCCATGGGAAGATATATTCCCCAACTCCGTGGAATGTTCTCGGTACTCGATACTAGAATAACATTTTCAGCAAGGATTAATATCAAGAAGGACAAGTATGTCTGTAAAAATAATATTTTGGATGCTAGCTCAGCCAAAGAAAAAATTTGAGGGACATCCGAGGTACGTCTTGTCAGAATGTCAGATCTAGTGAAGCAAACCACCCCAGATCAAGACAATCAGTCAGATCCAATTCAGTGGAAATATTATGAATAAAAGAAACCTGAGTGGGAAACAGTTTCTTCAAGTCAGAAAGATTATTTAACCCTGAGCAACCAAATCTCGAGGATGAGATTTCTTTAAGGGGGGAAGGTTTGTAACAGCCTGGATTTTTGCCCTTTCCTTTTTCCTTTGATTTTCTGGGATTTCCTGTTTTGATTTGTTTTTCCATGGCTATGAGGGTCTGAAACTTGGGAAGATCATGTCTTCCTAGGTTTTCTAGTGGCTTCTCACCCTCATCATCATCTCAAGATCACCTCATTTCCATCCTTGACCTAACCCAAAATTCTTTTGTTGGTAATATTCCTTTTCTGATAAAGGAATAACCCTTAAAACCCTAGGTTGTGAAGCAACCTATATTTCTGTCACTCCTAAAATTCCCAAATAATTCTCATAAATTTTTTGTGTCACATATTCCTCAAATATGGCAAAAAATTTTATTGCCATGTTCAAAAATAATCCTCCAATAATTCTTTTCCTATTCTGCCCTAAATGGCACTTTGCAAAGGAAGTGCTACTTATATTGCTTGATTGACCCCAAACTTTTTGGAAATCTTTTCCTGTCCATATCATTGGCTCATGCCAAAATTCAGCTCCATTTGCCTAGTAAATATTTTTCCAGCAATTTTCCAAAGTTTCTGTCCAGGAAGGAACTTTGTGAAGGAGCTATATTCTAGGCATATCCAAATGAGTTGTAATTTTGCAGGGTCCTTCCTAGGGTCAAATAACGACTCTCCACCAAATTTGAGCTCACGTAACTCATCTATGTGATCCCAGCTCCAAATCTTAGTTCCTGGTCAGATTTTCAGTTTGTGAAGCAACCATATTTTATATTGCTTCATTTGAGCTGAAACTTTACCCAGACAAGCTTCTACCTATATCAACTACTCTCAACAAGTTTTACCTCAATTGGTTGATCCAATTACCCTGTGTAATTTTTCCAAGTTTCTGTTCAGAATGAAGCTTTGTGAAGCAATTGCCACTTTGGTATTTCCAAATGATATGAAATTTTTACAGCTACTTCATATCATCATAAAAACCCTCTCTGCCAAATTGCAGCTCACAGAGATCAAGTATGTGAGTGCATCATCCAAATCCCCAATTCTGGCCAGTTTTGCACTTTCTACTGCAACCCCCATCTAAACTCCTCCTCTTAGTCTGATTTTTAGTGATCAGCATCACCTTAGTGTGTGACCATCGCCAGGCAAACTCTTTACCTTGTTACCCTGCTGGTTTAACCACAACAAGTTACAAACACCTTGTTACTGAATTACTTTTGGAGCTAAGTGCAAATCTCTTCTTTGCCCCTGGACCGATTTATTTCTTCAGTTGGACTAAGGGCACCAGGCTCCATCCACTGGACATGGCTGGCCACGCCAAAGAGCGCCGCTTGCGCTAGTGCGCGTGGTGATCACGCTTGCGTCATGGCTGCAGGCGTGCTCTGGCTGGTCCCGGCCACTATGCTCGTCTCCTCCCTCCTCATCTCGACCTCAATTCGTGTCCTGGAGCTTCCCCGTGATCGACTGCATCGCCCTGCATCGATGCCTCGTCATGGTTCGCCTCAAATGCGTCGCAAACGCCATGCCCGTGCCGCGTCGGGCTGCTGACCTCCATTAGAGCTTGTCGTGAGCTTGCCCGTGAGGCTCTAGAGCCCTCCCCCGCGCCTATATAAGGACCCCCGAACCCCTCCGCACCTCACCAGCCTCTCCCCGTTCCTCCTCCCCCACTGGAGTGCCTCTCCTCGCCGTTTTCTTCTTCGGCCACCGCGGCCACCACCGGAGCTCGTCTCCATTCTAGCAACCGCAGGCCCCCCCTCCTCCTCCCAAGCCCTCCACTGCCTTCCTCTACTTCCTGCGGTTTGCCCCAACC